>NC_045977.1:5079101-5450351 GCF_010909765.2 Amblyraja radiata
ATTGTTTCAAATAAATTATTTGTATTGACAATTTAATTCCTGGGCTGTAAATTATATTTGACCAAAAACATTATCAATTTTTATAATTCCTTATTGGAATCCATCACATGCATGAATTTGCACGAGGGCATGGTGATGTTGACTTGTAATGACCCCCTTCCTCTAGACAAAGAATTAGTTTGTTTGACAAATTATGAGAATTACCTGTCGCTCAGAAGCTTCCCAGCAACATTTCCTGAGCTTAATCAAGTGTACTGATGAAACGCACCCTGAAAACATTCATGGAGTCATACAGCACGGAACAGGCCCTTTGGCCCAACTTGCCCATGCGACCAAGATACCCCATCTACACTAATCCACCCCCGCCTGTGTTTGAACCATATCCTTCTAAGCAAACCTTTCGTAGCCGGAACAGCCCCAATCTAGGTGTTGCTGGTTTTGAAAGATGTTTAAGGTCATTAACTAGTTTTTAAATGTGTAATATCCAGGATATCTTAAAATATTCAATGTTTTAAAACAGTTAGCTAATATATATAAAACATCTTGACACTAGTAACATTAAATTTAAAAACACATCTTGCCATTTGATTTATATCCATCAGTTCAGTTTTTAAATGAGATATGAAAAGAATCCAAGAAGCCCAATCCTGTGGCATTCTACACAGGTGTTCTCTTGAAATAAAAACTTAATTTGTGGAAGACTGGGACTCGTGCTGAATTGTTTTTTTTTTTTAATTAAGATGGAACGAATGGTGTATATAATATCTGTTTTCTGAAAAGCAGGATGTCTTTGTCCTTATCTGAACTGTGAAAGTTACTGATTGAGACATTTTTTTATTCAGGCGAATTTCCCTGATTTTTTAAAAACCTGTTTTTTTCTTAAAAGTCCAGAAAGTTCAACATCAAGCTAATTTAAATGGAGTGAAAATACACTAAAACAATAGTCTAATTTGGGGGGGAGAGACATTGTTAGCCAGACAGTATCTGGAAGGAACATAGTTTGGCAAAATGTACAGATTTAGTTACTGTACAGTTTTGTCATGACTCGTGTATGTTTTGAAATACAGAGTTGCAAGATATAACCAAACATAGACTTACCTAGATGAAATAAATAAGACAGTTCCCAATGAGGTAATTAATTCTGCATTTGTAATTCACGTGACTAATTAGGTAATCATAGATTTAAGTGCTACAGGTGTGCTGCTTAAAGTGGTAGAAACAAGCAATTTTCTCTCCTCACCCCTCCACCCAAAAGTAAAATGATGAGAAACCATTTTCTCACCTAGCCTTTGGAGCTAAGTTGCTGATATGGCAGTTGTTTGCCCTATAGTATGGAAGTTTAAGGTCCATTGTAGTGCTTAGACTATATTCTTAACACTTCAATTGGAATCTTCTAGTCCTCTGGTAGACTGACCAATATCCCATGTGATGAGGGATTCTGGTTAAACAGCTTCACTGCAAGTGAAAGTTGAATTTTATCAGTGTTTCTACTGGTTTACAAAAGCCTTTCCGGTTTCAGTGAACACAATTTAAATCATTTTAAAAAGATTACCTTTTAATGTCTCATTATCATAATCCATCTTGAAATAATTAGAACTTGAAATGGTAAGTACAATATTCTCTACTGGTGAGTTAATACAATATGAAGTAATAAAAATGTCAAAACAATTCATAATCTCTGCTTGCATTTCTTTATAAATATATTTATATCCAGTGGTCTTTTAAATGTTTTATCTTTTAGCTTAATAGCAATGTGGACTAAATGATCATATACACTGAGGTTGTTGAACTCTGAAAACAATGTAGTTTACATACTTTTTCAAACTGAATATAGTTATGTCTTGAAACTAATTTGTGAGAAATGAAAGCAAGTATCTTTAGAATAAGTGACAGGTGTGTAAGTCTTTGAGTAGTATAAGTGAGTTTGATGCTTGTGATAGTATTAAACAATTTGTTGGAATGTTCGAGGAAAACAACGTGGTTGTCTTCATTTCTAAATTTATGTAATTTAGGTCTATAAAACTCCTACTTCTGTTGTTGTTGTCAAACTTAGCTTTGACGCAACATCTTTTTCAAATATGTGGACTCTTGTCCCTCCCAATTATGAAAGGGTTAACAATGCTTAACCTCGTTTAAGTTTTTTCATGTTCAAAACATAAAACCTTTTCCTTGATTTAAAAAAAAAAAAACCCTACTGATATAGACATTGAAATCACTTTAGACACAGTTGCATATATTTTAACCGTTAATTATTTATTTTACAAGGAGCTCTGTGGTATGGAATCCAAAACCAAACCAAGTGCACCAGCACCTCAGATCAAAAAGCAAGGAACTGAATCTCCACCAATAATCCACTCTGTGGGTTCTGCAGCTACTCCTAAAAAGACAGGAAATGGAAATTCTTTCAATGGAAACGTTAAGTGAGTTTGTATTTAACATGTACTCTGGTTGATGAGTAATTGTCCTAAACTTTGTACTTTGTTTTCTACCCCTTCCATCTATCCCTGTTCATAACATTTTCCGATTATGATTAGAAGTCATGAAAGATTGTTTCTGCCTTCACATATTTCATGTGAAATGTAAGGCACTGCAGATGTTTGTTTGCAAAATAAGACGGAGTGCTGAAGTAACTCAGTGGATCAAGCAGCATCCAGGATGCTAACCATTTTAACTACTCTAATCATTTCTATATTGATCTTTCTGCCCTGGTCCGCCTCCATTGCCAGAGAGAAACAAACTGGAGGAACAAAATCTTATTCCACTCGGGTAGCTAACAACCCAATGGTATGAACATTGAATTCTCTAATTTTGGGTAACTTCTAACCACCTTCTACCTACATTATTTCTCCAGCTCCAGCTTTACAATTTGCAACTCAATCCTTTTGTCTCACACTTGCTGTCTTTTCGTTTCTAGCCTCTGTCCAAACATAACATATTAAAACCTCTCTCACCTAAGTCAACCTATTATCTGCCAACATTTGTCCTGTCTCTCCGCTCTGCCAGATTTCCTTCTCCTCCACAACCAATCTGAAGAAGTATCCCGACCCAAAACGGCGCAGATCCATGTTCTCCAGAGATGCTGTTGGACTCTCAGTTACTCAAGCATTCCTTTTCCACACATTTTCCACAGCATGTTAATTTTACCTTTTCTTCTTGTGCCGCTGTAATATAGAAATATTCGGAATCTTCTCATGTTGACAAATGTTTCATATTATAGGCAGTTGTAAGAAACTGCCAAAGAAGAATAAGCACATTATTCAATGTTTTCTTAAATAGGCAAGAAACTCCAACTTCTTCAAATCCATTGGAGTGTCCAACAGACAGAAGTGAGAAAAAAGTTGACTTCCGTATCAGTTCCCCTTCTGCTTTTTCTAAGTTGACAATTTCAAGGCATAATACACCACCTATTATGTGCCATGGTTCCTGGTCTGCAAGGTAACTTTCAATTTTACCCATCCTTTAAAAGAGATAAATATTTGAAATTAATGGGTTATAATAAATGGGAATATTACTGCATTTACAAAGTTTTGGTGTTTAGTTTGGTAAATCTTTAGTGGTACTTTTTTTCTAAATGTGACAATGTTTGACTTTTGATATCCTAGGAGTCTATCTCCAAGCCTCTCAAACCGTTCCTCGCCTTTGAGCACAACTCAAAACCATTATCCTGATGCCCAGACTGACCCATTTGCAAATGGAGCAGATGTGCAGGTCAGCAACTTGGATTACAGAATGTCCAGAAAGGAACTACATCAAATATTGCATGATATTTTCTTCAGGCATGGCAAGGTAACTGACATAATGCTTGAATGTAGAAACATGCTAGACAATGAATATTGTTTTGCAGCTAGGATAGCAGAGATGTAATGAATAGTTTATCGTAGGTGTGAAACCTTTGTCACGTTCATTTTCGTATTTCCTCCCTTTTCTTAATGAATTAGGAATCTGGTAGAAGTATACACTTCTCTCTTGGCTGTGAGCTGTACTAAGTTTAATAATGAGAAAATCTCAATCTTCATACCTTTTAAGCTATGAAAGAATGTTTGTTATTTTTCAGAATTTGCATTGTGCTTTATTCTTATTTGAAATGTTTGTTTAAATCTGATTCTATATTGTTGGTACACTATATAATGCTCTTGCTCTGCATTAATTAATTGGTTTTGGTACTTCAATAGTGATCCAAAAATTGGCTCGTTAGCTCAATCCTCGATTTTTTAAAATATACTTGCATTTGATCTCTGAACAATTTCAGATTTAGACTTTAAATATTTTCTGCAGTGTGACATAGTTCAACAAAAAATTGTTTATTCTGTTTGATAAAAATACATCTATTGATGCTCCTGAACACATCATCAGTGATGTAACCTGGGGCCATTGGGTGTTTCAGGTCTTTCAACATCAGACGCCCTCACCCAGGCGACCCAGCCGTGGTTGATCAGACCACGACTTGTGTTGATTTAATAGATTTGCCTCTGAATAAATTTAATGGGTACACTGATGGTGTAAAGTTGTTACCAGCTAATCATCCAAAGGGCCAATGTGGAATTATTAAATTCAGTAAATCTAACTTAAAAACAAGTCAGTAATATTGATCACAAGGTTTTCTAGTTTCCTTATGCCCTTCAAGAGGAGGAAATCTACCTTTCCTACCTGGTCTACTCTATCTGTGACTCGAGTAACTGCTGAAATAGTGTATGAAGCTGCTCAGTATATTGTAAACACAGTGTTAAAGACTAAAATCAATCTAGCCAGAAATCCCAATTGATGATCCCCTTTGCTTTATTCCTGAGATCCACACAGTCGCTCATCAGCCAATATCATTTGCAGCATGATCACAAAAATATGACAAAACTAATCCGTTTAATCGCCATCTTATCGGTTTATGATCAATTATCAACAAAGTGACGGAAGGTGGTACTTAGTCACATCTGATGTTCCATTAGGGTTTGCTCTGGCTCATTGGCTCCAATCCCCATTAACATACTTGGTACAAATAAAGATCTGAATCCCAGAGGTGACGTGCAAGTGACTGCCCTTGACAACAGGGCAGCATTTGACAAAGTGGCGTCAAGGAGTTGTGGTTAAAATTTAAATCAATGTGCTTCAAGGGGGAAAACTCCAATGGTAGGATTTGTACATTGCTCCAAGGATGAAGTTTGTGATAGCTGGAGGATATTATCCAACCTCCAAGGACATCACTGCAAGAGTTCCTTGTGGCATTTTCCCAGGCCTAACCATTTTCAACTGTTCAATCAATGACATTCTTTCCATCATAAGGTCATGGGTGGGGATGTCTGCTGCTAACTGCAATGTTCAATTCTATTCACAATTATGTAAATGTGACGAGTGACATTTGTACCACAGAAGTACCAGGTAATGAGCCTTAATCAATCAATGAAAGAATATGATTGTCTACATTTGACGACAAATGACATTACAGTAACTGTGTACTCCACCATTAATAACCTTGGCATCACCATTGACCAGCCAGGTAAAATCTTCGGTATCTGAACATCAGAATAACATCCCAAAGCCTTTCCACGATCTGTAAGGCACAAGTCAAGAACATTTATTTTTTTAATCTGTCCATTTGCCTGGATGATTGTAGCTCTGGCACTGATTAATTATCTTGACATATCCAGCACAACACACCTGCCTTATTGATACCCTATCCTCCAGTATATACCATTTGCACTGTATTTACTTGCCGAGACTAAATCAACAATATCACCCACTCCCCATCATCGCAAAGGAGAAAGGTTTCAGGCATTTGCAACTGCCACGTGCCAGCCTCCCTCCAAGTGGCAGAGCGTTCTGACTTGGATTCCTTTTTGTAATTCCTTTATCCGGCATCATCCAATGGAAGATGGTGATACTTGTAAAGTTTTTACAATGTTACTTTATAAAACCTGAAATTTACGTTTTTACATTTTATCCGAGTAATATTTGTATTTTTAGAAATAAGATGAACATTTATTTTCTCATCTTAACTATTGGATATATAGGTGAAGAATGTGGAACTAAGTCCTCACACTGACTATCAATTGAAGGCAACAGTTCAGATGGAGAGTCTCCAGGAAGCGATTTCAGCTGTCAATAGTTTACACAGATACCGAATAGGATGCAAGAGAATCCAAGTATCATTAGCCACTGGAAATGTCAATAAATCTTTGGCTTTACTTAGGTAAAATTGTTTCTGCCTCTACTGTATGTAAAATCACTTGATTTTGCGAATAACTATTGAAAGAACACAGTGTTGGAGTAACTCAGCAGATGAAGCAGCATCTCTAGAGAACATGGAAGGGTGATGTTTCAGGTTGGGATCTTTCATCAGTAGAAGGGATTTAACCCAAAACCCATCTATGCATGTTCTCCAGCGATGCTGTATGACTCCACTGAGTTGGTCTTATTTCAGAAGTATTGCTGATGGGTTGAGAATGGAAGCAGGAATTTAGCACCCCTGCTGCAGGGATTTCTCTTACCATATTTGTATTGAAGCAATGATGATCTGCACCTACTACCCCTTTATACTCTCTATTTCAAAGCTAAACTGATGAATAGCTCAGAAGTATTTGCTTATTGATTTTGAACATGTTGCCTAAATTGATTTGTTGAAAATCTTAGATAACTATAAAGGTCTTTCATAAAATTAATAGTTGCATTAGTTTATTTGTTTTTGAGAACAATTATAAGCAAAAATCGTAATGGTACATAATTGCTTATTTGATCTGACAAAGGGTGCATTCTTTATTCCCGCCAAATTATTGTGTCGTGTTTGATCAGTGGAAGAAATCCAATTCAACAGCATGGCTGCACTGGCATGTTTTTGCCAACTGGTTTTAAGAATTATTTCCTTTTCATTTTAACTACAAAGTAACTTAACCGCAAAAGTTGTAACTCTTTCAAATGAAAAGCCTGTTATACCAATTATGATCAAACAAGTATCTTAAAACTCAATGTACAGTAGATGTTTACATAAACTTCATGCAGGCTTTTTAACAAGGTTAGGCATGGTAGATGGTCCAGAAGTGTAGAGCAAGGCATCTGAGGGACTTTGGTAAACTGGATCCAAAATTGGCTTGGTGACATGTATGGAGGGTGTTTTTTCGGATTGAGCACTGGTGCTGGGATCTTTGTAATAATGACTTTGATGGGAATACAGTTTGTCTGATTAGTAAGTTTGTAAATGACATGAAAACTGGTGGAGTCGTAGATAATCAAGAAGATTGTCTAAGGGACAGTGGGACGTAAATCAACTGGAAGGTTGGGTGAAATGGCGGGAAATACAATTTAACCCAGATGAGCGTAAAATGGTGGCGTTTCAGAGCAGAAAATCTGGTTAAGATATAGAGTAAATGGTAGGAACTTTGGGAGTGTTGATGTACAGGAAAACCCTGGTCTGCATGTCCATAACTCCCTGAAAATGGAGACACTGGTGAAGAAAGCATTTAGTATGCTTGCCTTCATAGGTCGAGGCACTGCATATAAGAGTTGGAACTTCATCTTGCAGCTGTACAAAATGTTCTTTGCCCACACTTGGAAAATTATTGTGTACTGTTCTGGTCGCCACACTACAGAAAAGATGTGTCAATGGAGATAGTGAAGAAGAAAATCACCAGGATGTTATCTGGGATGGAGCGATACAAGTAGAGATTGGATAAGCTGTATTTATTCTTCCAGGATGTAGAAGGTTTATGGGGTGGACCTTTATACCGGTTTATAGAATTATGAGGGCATAAATAGGGTAGACAGATTATTTCTCCCAGAGCACGGGCGTCCAGAAGTAGATGGCACAGATTTAAAGTGAGGGGGGAGGATATACCTGGAGGAAACTATAAGGGCATGTTTTTCAACATAGGTAGTGATGGTAGTCTGGAGCAAGCTGCATGAAGAGATGGTAGAGGTAAATACAATTACAATACTTAGACAGATGCTTGGATAGGAAGGACATGAGCGAGATATGGGCCTAATGTAGGGAAATAGGATTAGCACACTTAGTCTTCATGGTGGGTCAGAAGAGTCGCTTTTATGTGTTGTACCGTTCCATGATTCTGACAAATTTTGAAGACTTTCAGCTGTGAAGCATACTTTATGAAGCATTTAATAGCGGTATCAAATTTCTAACATCTACTCTGGACAAATTTTATTTAAGGTTGAGTTTGGATGTTTGAAATAAGATATTAAATGCAAAAATTTGCACTTGCACCTGGGTCTTTGGATGCTCAGCATGTCTACTTTACTCCAAGATGAAATACTGCAGATCAACCTGTCTTAATAAACGATACAATGTTTATAAATATCGTGAATGAATGTCTTTTTATTATTATAGCTCTGAGGCCATGTTGATCCTGCAGGATGCTCCAGCATGTTGCCTGCCATTGCTAAAATTCACCGAACTCTATGAGAAAAGGTACAAATTTTAAATCTGTGTGTTATTAGTGCACTATCTGTTTATTAAGTCCTCTACTTTTGTGCCTCTGAATTCAGATGTGTAAAGGAATTGATGTAAGTTAAATGTTGAATTGATATTTTAATTTTGATTTAGTCAATTCTAATAAAGTTTTTTTAATTTGACATGTTATTGTACATATGTTCCTTTATTTTTGTAGTTATATTAAAAATTACTTATCTTTGGTCACATTTTCAAATATACTTTTGCTCAGTTCAGCAGTATTTGTACCATCAAGCAGTGGCATGCTAGTTTTGCTTGTACCATGTAACCTGATTACAGAATTCAGAAAATACCATAGCTTTTCATAAGTAACTTTGTTTTATTTCATTTCCAGATTTGTACACAAATTGATTGTGTCTGATTTGTACAAATTAACTGACACAGTAGCTATCCGTGACCAAGTAAACGGACGAATGGTTTGTCTCCTGCCCAGCAGTCAGGCAAGACAGAGTCCGTTGTCTTCTGTATTGTCATATGATAGTTCGTCAGCCAATTGTAGTCCAGTGATATTTGAAGAACTGGAATATCACGAACCAATCTGCAAACTTCATTGTTCAGAGAAAGGTTACAGGTAGGAATCCCGTTTCTATCGGTTCTTGCATCTATAGATGTACCATATTGCTGTTAAACTGTAAAGAATAAGAACCAATGTGCTTTTTTCTCATGCTTGGCATCGACTCTAATTTTAGACAGTTTCCGTGGTGAATGTCTCCATTATGGTTGTCTAATTGCACACGACCTCTGCTTGTGAAATATTTGGTTAGCATTCCAAAAGATAGGTCTGTAGATTACCTCGGACGTGGATGTGTTTCTCTTAATCAATGTAGAGGGTAAAAAGGAACATGTTTCATTCAGCTTGAGCTATTTCTTAAAGTAGTTCATAAAAATCACGAATCCTTAAATACTGCAAGGATGAATGTTCATCAGGGTAGGAGGCTCAACATAATATTTGGTTTCCTGTTTTTGTTTTGCAGCGAGAATGACTTTGATCCGGATTCTTACAAAATACAATTTATAATATTGTCGCTAAAAACATTTGCACCGCAGGTTCATAGTCTTTTACATACACATGAAGGAACCGTGCCACTTCTCAGGTTAGTTTGAACTTCTTTTGGATATCCTAGGATAATAGTAGAATGCAGAAAATATTTCTTAGAAGTTTCACTATTGCCATGTGTTTACATGCAAGCTCTTTAGAAAGTCTGCATTCTAATCACCCTAAATTATTAGGCCTCCTGCAATACAGCAATTTGGCTTTATGCCACAATTTTAAAGTTTCTAATTTTATACGCGTACAATGTTACTATTAATTTGATCCTTCACTCAGTCACAAACATGTACTTCAAAGGTGACGTGTTGGCTAGAAAGTTCCTGCTATTGGAGGAACTGAGGTTGACAGTTTGAAACCATTTATCAAGGTTCACTACTAATCATTCTGATCAGGCAACTTCTGCAAATGTGTTCACTCTAGACAATGAGTCCTGAATAGGGAAGTGTCCTGCAACGTAAATTCTGATAATCAAGAAGCATATTAAAGGGAGGCAAGAAATTGAAGGCTAGAAAAAGGAGAATACAGGCACTACCTGATGATGGAGGATGGCGATGGCTTCCTGTCCACTTCATAGATATTAAAGTGTTTCCTGGGCTCGCTGCTCCTCCAGTTTCAGCCACTGTTGGTGCAACACTGGGAAGATGAGGGAGGTGGTGGAGAGCAACTCTAGGCCGCGTTGCCAACATCTCCTAAGAGGTGCACACCCGAGCCTTTCTTCACAATGGTCAATAGGTGCAGGAGTAGGCCATTCGGCCCTTCGAGCCAGCATCGCCATTCACTGTGATCGTGGCTGTTCATCCACAATCAGTACCCTCGTTCCTGCCTTCTCCCCATTTCCCCTGACTCCACTATCTTTAAGAGCTCTATCTAACTCTTGAAAGCATCCAGAGAATTGGCCTCCACTGCCTTTGAGGCAGAGAATTCCACGGATTCACAACCCTCTGTGTGAAAAAGTTTAAACTTGTCTCCATTCTAAATGGCTTGCCCCTTATTCTTAAAGTGTGGTCCCTGGTTCTGGACTCCCCCCCCCCCCCCCCCCCACCCCCAACATCGGGAACATGTTTCCTGTCTCAAACGTGTCCTTAATAATCTTAAATGCTTCAATAAGATCCCCTCATCCTTCTAAATTCCAGAGTAAACAAGCCCAGCCGCTCCATTCTATCAATATATGACAGTCCCGCCATCCCGGGAATTAACCTTGTGAACCTATGCTGCACTCCAACAATAGCAAGAATGTCCTTCCTCAAATTTGAAGACCAAAACTGCACACAATACTCCAGGTGTGGTCTCACTAGGGCCCTGTACAAGGACCTCTTTGCTTCCATACTCAACTCCTCGTGTTATGAAGGCCACCATGCCATTCGCTTTCTTCACTGCCTGCTGTACTTGCATGCTTACTTTCAGTGACTGATGCACAAGGACCCCAAGATCTTGTTGTACTTCATTCCCCTTCGTAAATCCATGCCGACTCGGACCAATCCGGTTACTGTTATCCAAATGTGCTGCTATTTCATCTTTTATAATTGACTCCAGCATCTTCCCCACCACCATTGTCAGGCTAACTGGTCTATAATTCCCTGTTTTCTCTCTCCCGCCTTCTTAAAAAATAGGATGACATTAACTACCCTCCAATCGACAGGAAATGATCCTGAATCTATAGAACATTGGAAAATGATCACCAATGCTTCCACGATTTCTAGAGCCACTTCCTCAGGTACCCTTGGACGCAGACCATCAGGCTCTGAGGATTTGTCAGCCTTCAGTCCCATCCGTTTACCCAACACCATTTCCTGCCTAATGTGAATTTCCTTCAGTTCCTTTGTCACCCTAGATCCTCTGGCCACTAGTACGTCAGGGGGATTGTTTATGTCTTCCTTAAGAAGCTTTTACTATCCTCTATATTCCTGGCTAGAATATCTTTCCTCGTCTTTTCTCCCCGCAATTGCCTTTTTAGTTATCTTCTGTTGCTCTTTAATTTTCCCAATCCTCTGGCTTCCTGCTCATCTTTGCTATGTTATACTTCTCTCTTATACTGTCCCTGACTTCCCTTGTCAGCCACATCTCTTCCCCCCCCCCCCATACTCCCAGTGGAATCTTTCTTTTTGGAATGAACTGTTCTTGCAGCTTCTGAATTATTCCCCAAAATACCTGTCATTGTTGTTCCACTGTCATCCCTGCTTCATGGCTCCATAGTCCCTATTCAACTGTAACACTGAAACATTCGATTTACCCTTCTCCCTCTCAAAAAGTAGATTAAAACATCATATTATGGTCACTACCTCCTAATGGCTCCTTTACCTCGAGTCCCCTTATCAAATCCGGTCCATTACACAACACTAAATCCAGAATTGCCTTCTCCCTAGTAGGCTCCAGTACAAGCTGCTCTAAGTATCCATCACAGAGGCACTCCACAAGCTCTCTTTCTTGCGGTCCAGTACCAACCTGATTTTCCCAGTCTACCTGCATGTTCAAATCTCCCATAACAACCGTAGCATCACCTTTGCGAAATGCCAATTTTTACTGTTGATTCAACTTGCACCCTATATCGAGGCTACTGTTTAGGGGCCTGTAGATAACTCCCATTAGGATCTTTTCCTGATGTGGCAATAAGCGAGTTCGGAATTTCAGCTGAGCATGCCCATGTCATAGGTCATTCGCGATAAACATTCTCGCCAGCTGAGCTACAGACCTGCGTTTCATCCGTAGTCAGGATCAAACCCAGGTCTCCAGCGCTGCAAACGTTGTTGAATTTCTACTGGACCGTCCCTGTCCCCACCAGAGTGTCCCATCCCCGCCCAGGGTCGGCCGGAGACATCCAACAGGGACACCGGCCCGGAGCAGCAACGCCCCAAGTCCACAGCCAGTGCAGAGAAGAAGCGTCAACCCCAGCTCGACTCCGCTGGGCCAACCGACAGCCCCGGACCGACGGGACACCGTCCCGCATCAATGGCACCCCAAGCCCTCAGCCAGTGCAAATGAGCGCCAACCCCAGCTCTATTCCGCCTACCCCGCCGGGTCAACCAACAGGACACTGGCCCGGAGCAGCGGCGACCCCAGGCCCACGGCCACGCGGGGAAGTGCCCAACCCCGCTCCAACTCCCGAGGAATCCGCTCCCCAACGAGCCTGGGACTGCCAGCCGCGCCCCTGCCCCACCCAGCGGCCGCCGGGCAACTCTCCCAGCGAAAGCAGAGCACCAGCCACCAACAGGGATACACACAAAACGCTGTAGCAACTCAGTGGGTAAGGCAGCATCCCCAGAGAATAGGAATGGGTGGCGTTTCTGGTCGAGATCCTTCTCCAGAGATGTTGCCTGTCCCGCCGAGCCACCGCAGCATTCTGTGTGCATCCCCGCCGATGACCGGCGCTCGGCCCCCACCGGCACCGAAGAGGCCAACCACCAGCCACTGGACAAGGAGAGAGGCGCAGCCAACGGTCCCTGGCCCGCCAGGGAATGGCCGCCCCCACCTCCCCTGGAGCTAGCGTCCCCCCCCCTTCCCCCGTTCTCTCCTGGCTGCAAGCCTGGCCCGGCGCACTGCCAGCCCAGGGCCACCTCCGGAGAGGATGGGGACGGTCCAGCAGCAACTCAGCAGTGCCGGAGACCCGGGCCTGACCCCGACCATGGATGAAACGCACCCATGCAGCAGCACGATCTCGCTCACTCACCGAAGCATGAAGGAACAAGAAATACAACAAAGTTGGAAAGCAGTGTTTTCTTATCTAGAAGAATCAAAGCTGGAAAATACAAATTAAATGAAGGTCTGATAACACACAGCAGCTCAGCTCCCGACAATGTTTATAGCGAGTGACCTATGACCTGAGCATGCGCAGTCTGAATACGGAACTGCGTATTCTTCGCTTCAATTCCACCCTATGTATGTATTTTTGAGATTAGTTGCTTGAAACATTTTGGATATAGTGAGGAGTTCTGCAAATGATCAGTAGGCCTTTTTAATCAAATTGGGGATGTACTGAATTAAATAAAACAATAGAAAGTGAACAATTTATTTAATACCCATAGGTGTGTAAAAATAATTGAGCATTTCTAATCAGCCCAGTTGTAATATCCTGTTCTATTGATCTGTGCATTTATCAATGTAGGCAGTCACTCGATCAAGTAAGGAAATTAAAGCCTGCCGAATCTTGCCCATCCTTATCCCAGGAATAATGAGACAATTTTAGTACAGTATTGCAACGCTAATTGAAATCAGTTAACTACACAGTTGTGAATTGAATGTAAAATTCTTGTTCAATAGCTCATCAAACCATAGAATGGATAGAAGAGTGCCATTTGCCCCATGTTTATGCAGTTCAACCAGCGCAGCAGTCCTGATCTCCCCTGCAGTACATTCCATATTGCAACCACACACTTTTTAAGCATTTTATTCCTCGTTCTGTTCCCCTTGTGGCTGTGACTTCAGTCTTAATCCCTCCACCAAAGTGAGCAGGCTTCCATTACACATTCCAGAAACCTGATTATTTTAAACCTATCAAATGTCACCCCGACCGGTTTCTCTCTTGCAATTAAAATAACTTGGAACACAAGACCACTTTACACATTACGTATCTACACATTCCTTGAGCAAGCCAGCGTTTTCTATGTTGCCTTTTATATAACTTTGTTTGACAATGCTTTTTGCCTTCAAGAAAAAATTACATTGGTGTCTCCATTAATTATTGCCTATTGTGCATTTTCAGCTTCAATGAGCCTTTAGGAAAAGATTTATCTTACCTCTCTCTAATCAAGTGACAGCTTTGTAGTTGATGACTTCCCCATACTTCCTAAATCAGTTACAAGCTGTGATGTTTTTGAGCTGGTCTTAAAAATAATCTAAATTGCCAAGAAATGACTTGCTGATCTATTCAGCAAGACCCTCGGTTGTTATGCCTTCTGCTTTACAATTTGTGCAGTTCATGGAATGCATTTGTAGCCAAATGTTTGACGTTTTCCTTGAATCCTAGACTCTCAAACATTATTTTGAAAATTCCTGTTTCAAAGTGCTTTTGAATAAGGAAGAGGGCTTTATTGTATGAAATGTTACCAAGATTTGCATCCTTTCATAAGGATTGTTCCAATATTGATTTTCTCATAGAAATTCTGATTTTATTTTTCCTTGCAGCTTTTTAGATTGCTATGCTTCTGAGTTCACAGTTCTGAATACAGTGGAAGAAGGAGAAGGTGGCGTTCCTTTGGAGCACCTCATAACCTGTGTCCCTGGTGTTAACATTGTCACAGCACAAAATGGTATTAAAGTTGTAAAATGGGTTCATAACAATCCACCACCACCTAATGCTGGTAAGGTGACATGTTCTCCATTTAAAGCAAGTTAATGGAAAATGTCGATTAATCTGTGGCCTAGAAAATAAATATAGTTTTGTATATTATAGCGCTGGTTAGCCTAATTTTAGGTAAAATTGTAATTTTCATTTTGTAAGTACTTGTACAAGTTATAGATTATTATACCTGCATATATAAATAGTGGCTAATGGACAGGGCTGGGGTGTTGTACTGACTGTAGATGCTGTGAGGGATGGGGGTGGTCTGGAAGGGGCAGGGACGCATTGTCAAATGTTTGAAATAGATGTTTCCCTTATGAACCAGGGAGCCAGGTTGCATCTATGCAATCGGATTGCTGAAAGGTTGGAATTCTGAAACATAATGATGGAACTTGCTTTTTGGAGTCCATTGCGGCGAGGTGCTACTAAAAAGCCATTGTCCTCGGCATATCCAATTATGATTGCCTCTGGAATAGCATGCACTATTTTCCCAGGCAATGCACTAGGCTCTTGTGTAAATCATATCAGGTGCACAAACACAATTTGTGCAACTAACTGTCCAGTTAAACTTCCAGAGTGACACCAAACAGCTCAAGTGTTCATTGGGCAAAATGTTTATTTTGTGTGGCTGTCGATTCTATAGAGACTATCTGACTAATTTGAGTGCATATATTGGTCAGATGATCTGTAATGTATCTAGCCCCTGGGCTTGGCACATTTTGTCAAGGCATACAGCATGGAAACAGACCTTTCGGCCCAACTTGCCTATGTTGACACATCTCTTGGCATTATGCCAGCCCTTCTGGGAACTAGATCAATGATCATTGAAATGAATAAGGAAGTCAATTTTTTTCCTCAAATTAATATTTGTTAATATTTAATTTAAAAGGCACTTAACATGCATGTTATTTAATTTTACATTTAAGTAATTCAAAATAAATGTATTTTGATTATTTCTGAATGTTTCCAGTCATTGAAAACATTGAGACAGTGGAACAGATCTTTGAAGCAAAATTGTCAGGGAGCCTTGTTTGTTCAGGAGTGCCTCCTGGCTAAATGGCTGCTGTAACGCCTTAAGGGCATTGCAATTACACTGCTGCAAGAGGTTCATGTGGCCGTGGGAATTGCACGCAAGGCATGACAAGCACACTGGCCGTTTGTTTTTGTATCTAAAAAGTCTTATTTTCAATTGGATTACACTGCAATCAGATTTGTAGTCAAAGTAAAGAGATTGTGTGTATTAATGCATGAAGGATAAATGGATATAAATCGGTCCCAAGCATAATCCTCCATTGTATTCTTGTACACTTCTATAAATATTCTGCATCCACCTTTATCACCAAAACTAGCTTGGGAAAACAGACATTGCATTGGCAGAATTCTGCTAGTGGTCTATGATAAGTTGTTCGATGGTAACATTTCTTAAATGTCAAAACAGTAATTTATAATTGACTAGAGTATAAAACACAGAACTGGACCATTCAGACCAACTGATCCACACGAGCCTTTGCCATTCTATTTATTTTTGTTAACTACTTTTCTGAAACAGTGGAGGTTCTGTTATTTTAAAGGTACCGTGTAAATGATGTGACAGTGCATCAAGGATATTGCACATAAATCATCTTAATTTAAAATGATGTTAACTTGTTAATCAAAGTTGAGTAGAATCTGGTAAAATTTGGAATTTGTTTCGTATTGTATTGGTCCAGATAATATAAATTATGGATTAATGCTATGCCATTTCAAGCTCGCTTACTATTGGCGTTAAGTAACAGTTCGCCTGTTTTGTTTTTTTCACTTTAGATCATTGTTTGCCGCGCTGCAAGAGTCCAGTCGGAAATCCTCAGCTCATTCAGTTGAGTAGAGAAATAATTGATCTTATGAAGAACCAAGCTCACTGCCTCATATCTCAACATAAATTTATTCCAACCTATCATCATCACTTTGGGAAACAGTGCAGAGTTTCGGACTATGGCTATTCCAAGTTAATGGAATTATTGGAAGCAGTGCCTCATGTTTTGCAGGTGAATTTTATGACAAGAAAATAATTTATACTTATGACTCGCCGTACTATTTCCAAATTGCCCTTGCTCTTCATCGTACCCCTAATTCCTTTGGAACAATCTTTGGATGGGTGTGATCTGGACATTATTGTTGCCCATCACTGCCTATTCTGAGGAAATAATATCACTCTTGTCAATAGCCTTAGCTCAAAGGTATTCCGATTTTATTCTGGTACATCAACAAAATCTTTTTATTCCTACTTTATGGCATTACCTATTTGTATTTTTTAGTCCTGTATGATATTATTAGTACCCTTTCCAGCCCTCCCAGTTTTTGTCCATTGCTTTTGGTCTAATTCTGCTCCTTTCTCACCATCACATGTGTTTTTGTGCTTAACCTATTAGGACACGAGCTGGTTAGGAAAAAGCCTAGAATTTGTTACTCGTGACTTCAAACATGAAGCATGGAAATTAATTAGCATAGGGATAATAAAATTCATTATGAAACAGCCAAATTGTTTTAAAGATTAATAAGGAAGACATAGAACATGGAGTGAAACTTAAGAATGTGTATAAAACATCAAAGGGCAAGAGTGAAACAAATCAAAAAGAGAAAATGTCATTGAGTGCTTACGGGCATATGCAAAAGATAAATACCACAACATATTTTAGATGTGCTATGATTTAAAACAAAATCAAATTGAAAAATGCAGCATTGGAAAAAGACACCTCATCTTATTGAGTCCTTGTTGAACATGGATCACCCATTCACATTAGGTCTATGTTATCCAACTTTCACATCCACTCCCTGCACACTTGGGGCAATTTACAGATCCAATTAACCTACAAACCAGGAAGTCTTTGAGGTGTCTTTGATCTTGAACAATATAATTCATTTATATCCTTTTGCTGCTTAAATGTCTGCCTTGAGAGTAGCAAATATCAAAGCACCAAAAGGGTATAAATGAAGATCCAAATAAAAGCAGCAGGATAAAATAACTTCTGCAGATCATTGTAATTAAGAACTTGATACAAGCAAGCAGTGGAAGATTTCATAACTGAATTATAATGGAAAACTAGGAATGCAAGTCTAACCATATTTGTTGTGGGTAAATTTTGCAGTAAAACTTTGTACGACTCCTGCAGTTATCTGGACTACACTTCCTTCCACCCTGCCTGTTGCGAAGGTGTTATTCCCCCTACTCAATCTCCGGCCTCACTGCATGTGCTCCCAAGATATTTTCTCTTCTACCTCTTCCTTTAGTAAATGTGGTTCTCCCCTACTATTATAGATGGATGACTCACCCCACATCTCCTCTGTGTCCCGTAGCCCTGCTCTCGCACCCCCCTCTTGTACACCGGGCAAGGCACAGCACTGACTCGCGCCCCCCCCCCCCCCCCCCCCCCCGTCTATCAACGTATTAGCAGTCAGGCTTAGTTCTGCTCCTCCACTACAACTTTCTCTCTACCCCTACAATGTCTGAAGAGGGGTCCTGACCCGAAAGGTCACCTATCCATGTTTTCTAGAGGTGCTTTCTGACGCACTGAATTACACTGAATTACTCCAGCACTTTAAGTCGCCTTATGTATACTAGCATCTGTAGTTCTTCCACTGTGGACAAAGACCCATCATTTATTTATTTGCCTCTGTACTCCACAATTTGAGATTTGTAATGGGAAAAAAACATATGCGGTTAAAGTGCGCATTGTCAGATTTTAATAAAGGCCATTTGTTATATATTTTGGTTTCATTCAGGGCACATAATGTTTGGGACACATGGCTTCACGGGTGTTTAATTGCACAGGTGTGTTTAATTGCCTCAATGCAGGTATAAGAGAGCTCTCAGCACCTAGTCTTTCCTCCAGTCTTTCCATCACCTTTACAAACTTTTATTGCTGTTTATCAACATGAGGACCAAAGTTGTGCCAATAAAAGTCAAAGAAGCCATTATGAGCCTGAGAAACAAAAATAAAACTGTTAGAGACATCGGCCAAACCTCAGGCTTACCAAAATAACTGTTTGGAACATCATTAAGAAGAAAGAAAGCACTGGTGAGTTTACTAATTGCAAATGGACTGGCAGGCAGTCCAAAAGGAAGATCTCCACAGGTGATGACAGAAGAATTCTCGCTATAAAAAAGAAAAATCCCCAAATACCTGTCCAACAGATCAGAAACACTCCTGGAGTCGGGTGTGGATTTGACAATGATCACTGTCGCAGAAGACTTAAAGAACAGAAATACAGAGGCTGCACTGCAAGATGTAAACCACTGGTTAGCCGCAAAAATACGATTGCCAGGAATAGGTTTGCCAAGAAGTACTTAAAAGCAAAGATCACAGAGTCCACTCGACGAAAAAGTCGTCATAGGTCATGGGTAATCTTTAGCGCTAGTTCCGTAACCGGCTTCCGTCTCCGCTCTAGTATCTTTGCTTTGGTCATGGCATCTTCATATTGCTTTTTTTTTTTTTTTTTACCAATCACCACTTTTTTTTTTTTTGGTCCCTCTCAACCTTTAGTGTAAAAACCCCACATCGTCCTCTCCCCCTCTCTCTGTGACAAAGATCATAGATGCTCTGAGTTACCTCACTCTCCCCAGTGAGATGATTCCTCGTTTGTTTGTTTACCCCTCTCTGCGCATATCCTGTCCTGGAGCTACGAATGCGAAACGAGAGGTAGAGAGGGTTCGCCTTTATAGTGAGGACAGTTTCTCTCCACTGGGAACAGCATCTTGCGCAGGGAGTGCCAGGATCGGTGTCACTGCTGCGGGTGTCGTTTCTATTGGAAACGTTACCAGACGAGAGAGGTGGAAGATGGGCTGTTAGCGCTGGGGCTGGTATCCCTACTGTGGGATTCCGGTAGCAGAGTTCCGTGTACTGAAACTCCACCCTGACTCAATAACTTGTCTTCTGGATAGCAGAGTCTGTGTAGTGACAGTGTTAAACTCTGGATTGATTTAATAGCCTGCCTTCTGGTAGCAGAGTCTGCGTGTTGCTCCGGGGGGCTGGATACACAGTCTGTGTGCAGGGCTCCAAGCAAAGATACTATAAACATAGTAAACACAAACTGTTCCTCTACAACGCTGATTACACTGTGAGAGGCATAACTGGTCGGGTTTACTGAAATGGCGGAAGTTACGCTCCGTTGTGTACGACACGACAGTCCATTGGATTTTGCAGGAGTGGACCATCTTGCTCGGCTCTA
Source organism: Amblyraja radiata (assembly GCF_010909765.2). Taxonomy (NCBI): domain Eukaryota; kingdom Metazoa; phylum Chordata; class Chondrichthyes; order Rajiformes; family Rajidae; genus Amblyraja; species Amblyraja radiata. The sequence goes on from NC_045977.1 coordinate 5,099,082, forward strand.
TGATCTTTGCTTAAAAGAACAACCACAGTTCTGGAAAGGTCTTGTGGACAGATGAGATTAAGATTAATTTATATCAGAGTGATCGCAAGAGCAAAGTATGGCGGAGAGAAAGAACTGCTCAAAATCCAAAGCATACCACCTCATCTGTGAAACACAGTGGTGGGGGTGTTATGGCCTGGGCATGTATGGCTGCTGAAGGTACTGGCTCACTTATCTTCATTGATGATACAACTGCTGATGCTAGTAGCATAATGAATTCTGAAGTTTATAGACACATCCTATCTGCTCAAGTTCAAACAAATGCCTCAAAACTCATTGGCCGGCGATTCATTCTACAGCAAGACAATGATCCCAAACATACTGCTAAAGTAACGAAGAAGTTTTTCAAAGCTAAAAATTGGTCAATTCTTGAGTGGCCAAGTCAATCACCCTATCTGAACCCAATTGAGCATGCCTTTTATATGCTGAAGAGAAAACTGAAGAGCTAAAGATGGCTGTAATACAAGCCTGGCAGAGCATCACTAGAGAAGACAACTGGTGATGCCCATGAACCGTAGACTTCAAGCAGTCATTGCATGCAAAGGATATGCAACAAAATACTAAACATGACTACTTTCATTTACATGACATTGCTGTGTTCCAAATATTTTGGTGCCCTGAAATGGGGGGACTATGTATAAACACTGCTGTAATTTTTACACGGTGAAACCAAAATGTATAAAAATAGCGGGGTTTTTTAACCTGACAATGTGCACTTTAACCATATGATTTTCTCTATTACAAATCTCAAATTGTGGAGTACAGAGGCATATAAATAAATGATGGGTCTTTGTCCCAAACATTATGGAGGGCACCTGTAAGTCACTAGATCACTTCTTGAAAAAAGTTTTAATCTTTTTTTAAATGTGGGAGTTCCTCCTGCAGGGTCATCTCCAGGTTGCTCAACATCTTGTAATACCATTTAACTGTTTTTGTTTTTAGATCCTTGGGTTGGGCACCAAACGCCTACTTACATTAACTCATCGTGCACAAGTAAAGCGCTTTACGCAAGATATGCTTAAACTTCTTAAATCTCAGGCCAGCAAACAGGTATTCATAAGAGAATTTGGACAAGCATACCACTGGTAAGTATCATTTACATGCCAACATTCAATGTGATTATTTAGACTCTCTTTCTCTATTATCTCTAACCTGAGCAGATAATCCAAACACAATGGCATATCATTTCCTCCATAGCCATTCCACTAACTTCTAAGTGTGTCAATGTCATGGATTTGGTTGGCCTTTACACATTTTCAGCTGGATTGAAACTATAGAAGCTCAAATTTCTTCTATAATATATTAATGATTACAGTGGTGATTTAAAAGTTCAAATTAACTCTTTGGGATACCTTTATTATTTTTCTAAATTTTATTGAGAAATGCCAATGCGAAACTCGACTGGACTGGGAACTCGATACAAGAGTAGGTCAACAGATGTATATCAAGTGGCAGGTACACAAAAAAGCTGGAGAAACTCAGCGGGTGCAGCAGCATCTATGGAGCGAAGGAAATAGGCTGAAATATCATGTGGCTAGTGACTTGCCTCTTGACACCCTATAGCTTTTCCACCAAGGTGCAAGTCAGGACTGTAATAGAACACTCTGCTTGTTTGGATGAGTGCAGATCCAATAGTTCACAAATCTTGATCCCATTTGGGACAAAGCAGCCTACTTGATTGGAACCCCATCCAGCTCCTTAAACTTTTGTTACCTCCACTGCCATCACAACATAACTACTATTTCCAAATTGCACTGCAGCTACCTGCCTCGGCTACTTCTACCACATCTTCCACACAGCTTTCACAGCCGAGGACAATGGATGTAGATGCACTGGAGTTCCACCTGCAATAATGAGTGAGAACTGCAGAAATGCAAGAGGATGGGTTATTCCCACGAGCTTAGAAAATCAATGCTTACCGTGACATTGCTATACAATGGTTGTTGTTGTTAATTAGTAAATAGAGAAACAAACAAGCAGACCTTTTTGAAAGTCCCAAACTTGCATATTTATTGTTTTTCTTAATAGTAAGATGGCAGAAGCATATTTATAGAAATATTGCTAAGGTACAGAACATATTCCAAATAACAGTTATGTTTTATTGGATAACGAATATTAAAGTTTCTGCATTATTTGGTTATGTTAGGTGTTTTTCAAAGGATTGGGATGTTACAGACTACGGTGTATGCGAACTGGCTGATCTGCTTTCAGAAATACCAGATACTACAATCTGCATTTCAAAACAAGACGAAGACACGGTGATTTCTATCCCTAAGAGAGGTATCTTGTTTTTAATTTTATCTTGCTGCAGTGAATGTAATGTGAGGTAATACTGTGACATTATTAATCAAAAATGAATTGCCGTTTTCCAAAATCAGCAATGCTGCCATCCTTGTCACTAGAGTAAAATGTATAAATATATAAAATTATAAATCCCCAGGTAATTTGATTTCCATAGAAACATAGGAAATAGGTGCAGGAGTAGGCCATTCGGTCCTTCGAGCCTGCACCGCCATTCAATATGATCATGGCTGATCATCCAACTCGGTATCCTGTACCTGCCTTCTCTCCATACCCCCTGATACCTTTCGCCACCAGGGCCACATCTAACTCCCTCTTAAATATAGCCAATGTACTGGCCTCAACTACCCTCTGTGGCAGAGAATTCCAGAGATTCACCATTCTCTGTGTGAAAAATGTTTTTCTCATCGGTCCTAAAGGATTTCCCCCTTATCCTTAAACTGTGACCCCTTGTTCTGGACTTTCCCAACATCGGGAACAATCTTCCTGCATCTAGCCTGTCCAACCCCTTAAGAATTTTGTACGTTTCTATAAGATTCCCCCCTCAATCTTCTAAATTCTAGCGAGTACAAGCTGAGTCTGTCCAGTCTTTCTTCATATGAAAGTCCTGACATCCCAGGAATCAGTCTGGTGAACCTTCTCTGTATTCCCTCTATGGCAAGAATGACTTTCCTCAGATTAGGAGATCAAAACTGTACGCAATACTCCAGGCGTGGTCTCACTTAGACCCTGTACAACTGCAGTAGAACCTCCCTGCTGCTATACTCAAATCCCTTTGCTGTGAATGCTAACATACCATTCGCTTTCATCATTGCCTGCTGCACCTGCATGCCTACTTTCAATGACTGGTGCACCATGACACCCAGGTCTCGTTGCATCTCCCCTTTCCCTAATCGGCCGCCATTCCCTCTTCTGAGATGCTTTTCTGAAAATATGGAGAAGCCTTGAATAGGTTTAAACCTCTAAACATTGGATGACTTGATTTGGCATTTCCTTGATTTGTAAATTTTGATAATTAATACATAATCTTGGAATACAAATTGATGGTGCAATATAGTGTAATTCCACATTAAAATGTCCCTCTGCAAGGGTACCTTGAATCCTGTTTGAGCAGACATCATTCCCTGGAGCAAGGAGGGAACTTTAGTTGAGGCGCACATTTTTATTGCCCTTATTATTTTTCTCTCCACCTTGGCAAAGAAAATTTAATTTTTCTGATTTCTGATACAATGAAAGGAAATAGATCAACAATTATTTTTATTTTTTAGCAAAATTGTTTTAAGTATGAAGATAGAGCTATCTCAACATAGCCCCCTTTGTGATCTTCCCTGCCCCCACCCAAGCCAAACGTTCTGTCTTTCCCACCCACACGACACAAAGCATTGATTTGTTTTTATTGTTATATAAATGTTTTGGGGTTGTGGAGGAAGTGGAGCTGGATCCAGTCTTATGTCTGCACGTTTTGTTCTCCTTCCTGTTATCACTTTTTTTTAATTCTTGGATTTGGTGGTATTCCCAGTTACTCCAAAACTAGAAAGTCATTGGTGTGTGACTGTTGCCTGGTGTAGGACAGATTTGGTATATTGTGTCAGTTTCCATTTCCAGAAGAACATTTTTAAGACCATCCAGCACGTATTTCTTCATTGAATTCCATTTCATAATCTGCCAGGGTTGAACTTGAATTTAGGTTTTTGTTCAATAGCATATGAGCAAACTGCTGTACTTGTGTGTTTGATTATTGTAAGCCAAATGTATGGACATTTTAGAATAAAAATCTCCTGTGCAAAGTTCCCAACAACTGCATGCTACAGCTAGCAGATGCCTGGCTGTACATAGTGAGTTTACAAAACCTTGTGTGATCGTACCATCTTGCACATCTTTAAATAAAAGTTAACATTTGGGACTATTCTAAATTATTTCTACCATTTCATTTAACATGTGATTTGTTTTGCATCAACTTTTAACTTTGGAAGCTGCAAAACCTGTTCAATCTTAATACATTTTAATTTAGATCGTACGCCAGAGGAAATTGAGAGGACAAAGCAATTTGCAAAAGAGGTAGTGGACCTATTGCGACATCAGTCTCATTGCCGTATGCCCTTTAGTAAATTTATACCTACATACCATCACCATTTTGGACGCCAGTGCAAACTTGCATATTATGGCTTTAACAAGCTCATGGAACTGTTTGAATCGATACCAGAAGTGTTGCAGGTAAGTATAAGGACATGCAACTGAAATTAGACTTCACTATGACATTGGTATTTCAAATAAATTGAGCAGTGTCTGGAAATTCAAACCATGTGCTTGCACTGCTGAAAAACTAAAATTGAATCTGCACTGTTTGGTTTTGACCGTTTATATTTAACAGTATTATGTAAAGAAAACATAAAATTTGAGATAAAATTAAATTTATTGCTTGGTCTTGTATTTATAAATTTTCCGGTAAAGTGGACGCACCAAACAAAGTGCTTAGTTAAATCTAGAGTTAAGTGTTTAAAACACCCATGTTCCAGTTTGACTTGGTCCAGCTCATTTGAATTTTCCATGAATTTGGCACTCTTAACAAGTTGCATTGTTTATAATTCTATATTTTTATTCAATGGTACAAATAAATAGCAATACGTAATTAAGGTTTTTTAGCCCAATAGCAAAATTGATACATTGCAAGGTGTTTTCAAATGGTTGTTTTATTAGAGAAGTTAATATTTTTAACAAATCTAAGTGCAGCTGTCTTTCACAATGTAACCACTTCAACTAAGAATTTATTGACATTGCGGTAAGCTTTTTATTGTATTCTCGTTTATTCTATTTGCAAAATGTAGTTTTTTGTTGCTCCATTTGATTACTTTTAGCACTTAGATGCCCAACAGTAATCATGTATGAAGGAACTGCCAATGTTGGTTTAAACCAAAGATAGATGCAAAATGTTGGAATAACTTGGACATGCAGCATCTCTGGAGAGAAGGACCGGTTGACGTTTTGGGTGAGACGCGTCTTAGAAGTGTCTCGACCCGAAACATCACCCATTCCTTCACTCGAGAGGTCCCACTGAATTACTCCAACATTTTGTGTCTATCCCAAAAGTAATCATTTGGATAGTACATTACGTTTATATATTTTTAAAGGTCAAAGTGATCATGATGCATTTGTGAATATTCTCCGCAGGTCCTAGAGTGTGGAGAGGAAAAAAATCTTGTTTTAACAGAAAATGAGCAAATAAAGGCACTGACAGCCCAACTTGTTAAATTGCTGCGGTCACAGAAGGACAATTGTATGAAATTATCAGATTTCCTTATGGAATATAACACCATTTATGGATATAGTCTGCGACTCCAAGACTATGATGTCAATACTATTGGTGAACTTATGCAAAAATTCTGCCATGTTGCAAAGGTATATTGTATGGCTAGTCTGATACAAATTCTCCTTTCCAGTTTTTATTTGTGTAAATAAAAGTGTTTTTTTTTCTTTAAAGGTTAGTAACACACCATCGGGTAAGCAGCTCCAACTGATAAACAGGAAGTCTCTTCGCACCCTAACTGCACAACTTCTTGTGCTGTTGATGTCTTTGGATGACACTTCACAATTGACAATTGATGAACTTAAAAAACATTTTGATTCCACTTATGGGAGTCCTCTAGTCCCATCTGAATATGGTTTTGTATCTATGGCAGAGCTGTTGAAGAGCGTGCCATACTTGGTTGAGGTATGAATTCCAGAATTATCTAGCATTGTTTCTTATGATGTATGAAAGTCAGTTTTGTTCTAGTGCAATCTCTAGACCAACATGGAAATTGTTGTATGTTCCCCTGTGTTTAAGAAATTCTCATAATTTTACTGATGTAACACCATCGTAATATGATGCACAATCATTATCGTCCTGCAAGAAAACGATTTTACTGCCCTCGAGAAATTGATATATTAATAATTGATAAATTAGGGTTCGGGCTGCAAGGCGGCGTAGCAGTAGAGCTACTGCCTTCCAGAGACCTGGATTCGATCCTGACTACAGAGTCTGTACGGAGTTTGGCCGTTCTCCCCACAATTTGTGTGGGTTTTCTCCGCGTGCTCAGGTTTCCTCCCACGCTCCAAAGACAGATTTGCAGGTTAATTGGTTTGGTATAAATGTAAATTGTTAATGAGATAGTCTTGGTGTGTGGGGATCGCTGGTCGGTGTGGACTCACTTGCCCGAAACGCCTGCTTCTCAAAAGTAAACTACTTTAACCAATTATTTGAAGTTGTAAGAATAGTAGAATTAGGTCATTCAGCTCCTGATAAGCCAAATTCAGCCCCACAAAACTCAAACTAATATAAAATGGGTGGTGCGAACATCATAAATTATTCCTAAGGCACCATATAAAATGTTATGGAAAAACATAAAAGCCTATGGTGTAGGAGGGAAGATAATGTCATGGAGGTATTGGTTAGCCAATTGGGAGCTGAAACTATTTTTCCTTCGGGCAAGCTATAACTATTATACGAGGCCTTTAAAACTAATAATAGCTTTTGCGACGGGGTCTTCCAGCGATTTTTCGTTAATAATTAACTAGGCTGAACATCTTCGATTTGAACAGCCTAGAGAAAATCGCGTTTTAAACCCGCCCCCCTCTAAACGGCGCCAAAATCGCGCACACCAGCAGCGACAGATTTTCAGCGACGCTTCAGGTAGGCTTTGCAACATACCTAAATGTAGCAAGTATTATCTGGTGATGTCGGGTTGCAAATTTCAGGCCTTTTCAAATGCACTAAGTCTTCAGTTGAAAGAAAAATTCAGACAAAGGTGGAATTTGTCTCAAGGACAAAGTAATGTTTGATATTGTAGTTAAATGTTTATTTTAATGTTGATTTTGTGTCTTATTTTGGATCACAAAACATAGAATAGTGCAGGTAGACACAAAAGGTTGGAGTACCTCAGAGGGACAGGCAGCATCTCTGGAGAGAAGGAATGGGATGTTTCGGGTCGAGACCCTTCTTCAGATCTGCAGTTATTTCCTACACATAGAATAGTACAGCACAGGAATGAGCCCCTATGGCTCACAATGTCTATGCCGGATGAATGCCAATTTAGTGAACTCTGCCTGCATGTGATACATATCCCTACATACCTGCATATCCATATGCCTATCTAAAAGCTGCTTAAATGCCCCTACCGTATCTGCCTCAACCACCAGGCAGTGCATTCCAGCCACCCACTACTGTCTTTCTGCCTTAAACTTGCCACTCTCCCCATAAATCTATGCTCTCTAGTCTTTTAACATTTCCAGCCTGGAAAAAAAGATTCTGACTTTACTCTGTGTGCCCCTCATAATCTTTTATTTCTATCGGGTCTCCCCTCAACCTCTGTTCCAGAAAAAAACAATCCAAGTTTGACCAACCTCTTATGGCAAATACCCTCAAATCCAGATAGCGTTCTGGTAAACCTCTGCACCCTCTCCAATGCCTCCACATTCTTCCTGCAGTGGGACAACCAGAGCTGTGCACAATACTCCAAAAATGGCCTGACCTATAAAGTTACGACATTACTTTCTAGTTTGTATACTCAATACCCCAAATGATGAAGGCAAGCACACCATACGCCTTCTTTACTATATCTGTGTTGCCACTTTCAGGGAGTTATGCACTGTGAGACCCAAATCTCTCTACATCAATGCTGTTCAGGATTTTGCCATTAATTGTATACATATTTAATTTGACCTCAAAGTGCAGCATCTTGCACTAGTTTGAATTAAACTCCATCTGTCATTTCTCTGACCATTTCTACAGCTGATCTATATTCCTTTGTCTACCTTGACAGCCTCTCGCTGTCTGCAAAGCCACCGGTTTTGGTATCACATGCAAACTTCAATTTTGAGGTTGTTTGCTTTTTAACTAGATGTTGCAATGGAAAAAAATATATGGTTTCCTAAATTTTGGGGCCGTCAATCTATTACAGGTATTCACTGATGACAAGGGAGAAGAATATGTGAAACTCACCAAAGTGTACCAGTTTGCTAAGAATGTGCGAGCCTTGTTACGCACTTATCACTATCAACAAATTTTTCTGACCGAATTTCCCTCCACTTATCATAAGTACACTGGTGAGGTTCTACAACCTAAAATGTATGGGTATGCAAGCATTGAGGATCTCCTTGTTGCTATACCACAGGTACGGTGTGCCTCTTTCTGATTTTAAACAATGAATTTGAAAGTTTTTTATTTCTTGTCATTTAATCACTTGCTATTTCCATTCATCTATGAGCAGTAGTTTGCTTGTTGCAGCTAATCAGTTTCAGTGATTACTATGATTAAACATTATTGCTTGTAGTAATATTGCAAATGTTACAATGTTATCCTTAAAATATATTTTAGAAAAGTGTTTCTATTTATTATATTGTTCCACCCCCTCTCCTCCTCTTTCTCTTCCCCCCCCCCCCCCCCCCCCCCCCCAACGCAAATGCAAACCTTTTTACTGTTGGCTTGTGTAACATTATAAAGGGGAATTAAATGATAAAATGTGCTTATCAAGTGAACATTTTAATTAGTCATACAGTCCCCTCCGTAATGTTTAGGACAAAGACTCATCATTTTATTTGCCTCTACTCCATAATTTGAGATTTGTAATAGAAAAAAATCACATGTGGTTAAAGTGCACATTGTCAGATTTTATTAAAGGGAAATTTTATACCTTTTGGTTTCACCATATAGAAATTACAGCAGTGTTTATACATAGTCCCGTCCCCCCCATTTCAGGGCACCATAATGTTTGGGACACATGGCTTCACAGGTGTTTGTTACTGCTCAGGTGTGTTTAAATGCCTCCTTAATGCAGGTATATGAGAGCTCTCAACACCTAGTCTTTCCTCCAGTCTTTCCTTCACCTTTGGAAACTCTTATTGCTGTTTATCAACACGAGGACCAACGTTGTGCCAATGAAAGTCAAAGAAGCCATTGTGAGATTGAGAAACAAGAATAAAACTGTTAGAGACATCAGGCAAACCTTAGGCTTACCAAAATCAACTGTTTGGACCATCATTAAGAAGAAAGAGCACTGGTGAGCTTACTAATTGCAGCGGGACTGGCAGGCCAAGGAAGACCTCCACAGCTGAAGACAGAAGAATTCTCTATAATAAAGCAAAATCCCCAAACACCTGTCCGACAGATCAGAAACACTCTTCAGGAGTCGGATGTGAATTTATGAATGACCACTGTCCACAGAAGACTTAATGTACAGAAATACAGAGGCTACACTGCAAGATGCAAACCACTGGTTAGCTGCAAAAATAGGATGGCCAGGTTATAGGTTGCCAAGAAGTACTTAAAAGAGCAACCACAGTTCTGGAAAAAGTTTGTGGACAGATGAGATGAAGATTAACTTGTATCAGAGTGAATGGCAAGAGCAAAGCATGGAGGAGAGATGGAACTGCCCAAGATCCAAAGCATTCCACCTCATCTGTAAAACACGGTGGTGGGGGTGTTCTGGCCTGGGCATGTATGGCTGCTGAAGGTACTGGCTCACTTATCTTCATTGATGATACGACTGCTGATGGTAGTAACATTCTGAAGTGCATAGACACATCCTATCTGCTCAAGTTTAAACAAGTGCTTCAAAACTCATTGTGGGCGGTTCATTCTACAGCAGGACAATGATCCCAAACACACTGTTAAAGCCTAAATAAAATTTTCAAAGCTTAAAAAATGGTAAATTCTTGAGTGGCCAAGTCTATCACCCGGTCTGAACCTAATTGAGCATGCTTTTTATATGCTGAAGAGAAAACTGAAGGGGACTAGCCCCCAAAAGATGCATAAGCTAAAGATGGCTGCAAAACAGGTCTGGCAGAGCATCACCAGAGAAGACACCCAGCAACTGGTGATGTCCATGAATCGCAGAATTCATGCAGTCATTGCATGCAAAGGATACAACAAAATACTAGACATGACTACTTTCATTTACATGACACTGCTGTGTCCCAAACATTATGGTGCCCTGAAATGGGGGGACTATGTATAAACACTGCTGTAATTTTTACATGATGAAACCAAAATGTATAAAAATGACCTTTATTAAAATCTGACAATGTGCACTTTAACCACATTTGACTATTTTCTATTACAAATCTTAAATTGTGGAGTACAGAGGCAAATAAATAAATGATGGGTGAGAAAGAACTGCAGATGCTGGATGAAATTGAAGGTAGACACAAATGCTGGAGAAACTCAGCGGATGAGGCAGCATCTGTGGAGAGAAGGAATGGGTAACGTTTCGGGTCGAGACCCTTCTTCAGACTGACATTGTGGAGGGCACTGTATAACATTTCTCAATAGGAAATTTTCTGATGACAAATTCAATAGAAGCCTTGAAGTGCAGTGAGCTCAACAAGTAAATTGGTCTATGCTTCTAAGTATTAGGTAGTTGATTTTAAGGGATTTGTCATTGTCCTATCGTTCATTATGTCACTAGTTGTAACTATAATAATAAATTATTCGGTAGATTACTTTTATGTGAGCAAAATTAGCAATTCAATGATTTAACTGGGTAAACTACACAGAATGAATCGCTCTAGTGATGTATAACACTGACCATCTGAGTATAAGCATTGTAAAGCAGAAATGTGAAGTCTGAATAGGAAGTTAGTGTTAACATGGTAATGCTTTACTCCAACCATCAACCAATGTAAATAAATGGACTTGTGGGTTTGCAATCATACTGCTGACGGGTTTGATCAGATCTATGCTCAACTGATTTTCAATCCTAGATGAAAACATGTTGCTGTGATGGGTTAGAATGAGTGTCCACAGGATAGGGATTCAAAATTGAAATTAAAATCTTGTTTCTTGCTGCTCACTGAAGTGGCCGTACATTTGTGAGATAATATTTGCCCTGGGTTATTGAATGATTCTTTAAACATAGTAAATGTTATTTTAACCCATAAAATGATCAAACTAGAATAGAATGCTGAAAATATTTAGCAGCTCAGACTGCGTCGAATTTCAGTTGAGTATTCCCAGCATTTTCTATTTTAGATCATGTTGACCAAATTACAGTTGCGAATTTTGCCATTTGTGTTACCTGAGACGGAGATGACATTGACAGATGATTAACACGTTTGATCAATGCATTGGATTATTTCAGCCATTTCTTTTAAAGAAAAGCTTTTATGAGCTTTTATTAAAACTATTCAAACTTTTCAATGTTTTCCATTTGAAACAGGTCATCTGGATAAAAGGTCATGGACAGAAAAGAATAGTGGTTTTAAAAAACGATATGAAAGGTAAAATATTACTTTTTATAGTACCTGTTCCACATCATGTTTGTTAATAATATAATTGTTGAGTTGGGAATTAATGTTCTTTATTAACATATGACAGTGTGGTACAGGAACGGGCTCTTTAGCCCACAATGTTTGTGCTGAACATGATGCCTAGCAGAACTAACCTCATCTGCCCTGCAATTTCAAGTGCCTATCTAAAAGCTACTTACATGCCACTATTGTATCTGCCTTCAACACCCCGGCATTGTGTTCCAGGCCCTCGCCACCCTCCATGTTTAAAAATAAAACTTGCTACACAGATCTCCATAAATATTAACTTATAGTTTCCCCTTCTCAACATAGTTACGCCCTTTAGTGTTGGACATTTCCATCCTGCAAAATAGGTTCTGACTTTATCCTATCCATGTCTCTCATAATTTTATATACCATCAAGTCTTCCCTCAACTTCTGACATTCCAGAGAAAATAATCTGTCTATGTGACCTCTGAGACCCTCTAATCCAGGCAGCGTTCTGATAAACCCTCTCCAAAGCTTCCATGTCTTTCCTGTAATGAGGCAAACAGAACTGCACACAATACTCCAAATAGGGCCTAACAAAAGCTGCTTCCTGTCCCTGCCTTACTACCCTATCTGCTTGTGCTGCCACCTTTAGTGGGCAATGGGAGTTGACTCCAAGATCCCTCTGCACATTAATCCAGTAATTGTATACTTCCATTCAACCTCCCAAAATGCAACACCTCGCATTTGCTCAGGTTGAACTCCGAATGATATTTTGCCACTTATTTCTGCAGCTGATCTCTATCCCGCTGTATCCTCTTTAACAGCCTTCCTCACTGCCTGCATCTCCTCCCGTTTTGACGTTGCCTGCAAACTTACTCACCAACCCATCTACATTTGCTTCTCGATGATTTGTACATTTTAATATACATACCAAATTTTATTTTTCAAATTTGGAAATACGATTTCCAAAAATTCTGGTATGTTTTCTACATCTGTAGACTAGACCAATTGGAGATGTTAAAAAGATCATGATAAAACAAGTTTTGTTTTAAATTGCTTTAATGACTGATTTGCAATTAGAAACATAGAAAATAGGTGCAGGAGACGACCATTCGGCCCTTCGAGCCAGCACCAACATTCATTGTGATCATGGCTGATCGTCCCCGATCAATGACCCGTGCCTGCCTTTGAATTGAATTGCACTCTTTATAACTTATTATAATGCTACATATTTACCCTTTTGACGAGCTTTTAGGCTGGGTTTTGTGATTTTGATAACCACAAAACTGCTGGTATATTTCATTAATATACAGGCAACTTGGATTTCCGCGTATTTGCAGTTTATTCTATCAGCTTCACTGTCTTCCAGCCTTGGCTGTTGCACTCAATTCAATTAAATGATGAAAACAACTGCCTTGCTGGAAAATATACTGTAAATGGAGATCTTGCATAAGCTGAAGGGAGAGGATACATTTAACTAAAATTAATTTCTGTTGTGCAAAAACAATTTTTTAATTTTTCAAATATCTTTCATTTAACTTAAATACTTGGTACTTCAATCAAATATCCATTTCGATCTTTATTTTGCACTTCATAAAAAAATGTCAATTATTAGCTTTGAATTGTGATTTCCGTTTTTGTTGTTCACTACGTCATTGATTATGTCATTGTTGCTGGGTGCCAGCAGTTCTGAACTGATGTCCAACAGCAAACATTATCAAACAAGGAGAATACTATAGCGGGCACTACATGTTTTCAGAAAGCTTTACTGGAGGTCATTGCTGAGTCCACTGCAATTACACTGCAAAACTGAGGCCAGTTTTTCCTCCTAAAGTAACTGCATTGCCAATAATTTGTTCTTCGTTCCCAAAGTTCGAAACAATTCTACCAATTGTTCTCCTGCACTTATGTTTGAAGAACCTGAGCAGATACAGGAAAACCCAAATCGACCAGTAACCTTGGTTTTGGAGAACTCGAGTGAAAAGGAGACAGAGTTTGAAATGTCCGACTCCTGTAAGTAGTAGATTTTTTTTTTGTAAATCGATTATATTAAAACAATTGGTCCTCTGGACCTTGAATAGAATATTTTGGAACCTTTCAAACCAACAATATAATCCATTCAGAAGGATAGAGGTGCATTGAAATATCACCTGATTTTTCTTTCCACTACCTGATTTGGAAACATACTGCTTCTTTCATGGTATCGATCTAATATTCTGGAACTTGCTTACTTTCTGAAAGCTATTTCTGATACTTCAGCATATCTTGATTTTATTTTAGAAATAGAACTGTTTGTGGATGGGTATTAAACTAATGTTTAAAAACATATTGTAATATTTTGTCTTGCAAATTGATGAAGTACGACGCGGTGTGTAATTTTACACAATCTTTCATGCAGTATTTGTTCCAAAACTCATGTCATAAGGAATAGGTAGAATTAGGCCATTCGGCCCATGAAGTCTACTCCACCATTCAATCATGGCTGATCTATTTCTCCCTCCTAACCCCATTCTCCTGCCTTCTCCCCATAACCTCTGACACCTGTACTAATCAAGAATCTATCTCTGCCTTAAAAATATCCACTGACTTGGCCTCCACAAGGATTCTTTCCTTCTACTAGTGGAAACATTCTCTCCACATCCACTCTATCGAAGCCTCTCGCTATTGTGTATGTTTCAATGAGGTCCCCCCTCATTCTTCTAAACTCCAGCGAGTACTGGCCCAGTGCTGACAACGCTCATCATGGGTGAACTTACTCATTGCTGGGATCATTCTTGTAAACCTCCTCTGGACCCTCTCCAGAGCCAGCACATCCTTCCTCAGATATGGTGCTCAAAATTGCTCACAACATTCCAAATGCGGCCTTACCAGCACCATACATTACATCCCTGTTTTTGCATACAGGTCCTCTTGAAATAAATGCTAGCATTGAGTTTGCTTTCTTTACTACTGATTCGATTTGCAGATTAACTTTTTGGGAATCCTGCACCAGCACTCCCAAGTCCCTTTGCACCTCTGTTTTCTGGATTCTCACACCATTTAGAAAATAGTCTACATGTCAATATAGAACTTTTTTTATAAGATAATGCATAGAATATTGGACTGTGGTCAGTAATTTTGTACAATTTTGAAACTTGTATCTCCTTCATAGGTGTAAACCAGATTGAACAGGAGCTTCTCAGCCTTCGTAACCCTTCTCCGATCGACTTGCTGTGTGGACCCGTGCCATCCTGCTTGCCATCCCCTCAGCTCAGACCTGACCCAGTTATTCCTGAAAGTGCTGATCTGATTCAGTTTGAGGAACCTAATGTTGCAGGTTAAAAACTTTTTTTATTGTTTGACATGAATATGATTAAAGCTGGATCCCACGATATGACAGGTTGAGGAATTTCTACCATTGACAGAATTCCAACCCGATCTGTTATTAAAGTCTGTGCTTGCAAATATTTTCACACTTCCTTTACACCTGTGGTGCGCATAGGCAGTGCTTTGGTGCATCTGCACCCAAAACGTTTGCCATCCCCACCAGGTCCACTCTTATGTAGACACAAGAAATTGAGATGTTGGAATCTTGAGCAGAAAATCAAAATGCTGGAGGAACTCAGCAGGTTAGGCAGTATCTGTGAAGGAAATGGGCAGATGATGTTTTGGGTCAGGGTCATTCAGGTTTACTTTCATCCTGTCTGCAAGCTTACAGTGCTGGCTGAACCAGCCTGTATGCTTCTAGATTCCCAGAAATCCCCTGTTGTACAGGTACCTCAAGCAAATAAATATAAGTTGCTATTTAAAAAGATTTTTTTTAAAGTAGTAATGTCCATCTAATTGTTGTATAAGTTATGTCATAGGAGCAGAATTCGGCCATTCAGCCCAATAGTCTACTCCGCCATTCAATAATGGCTGATCTATCTTTCCCTGTTAACCCTATTCTCCTGCCTTCTCCCCGAACCTTTGACGCCCTTACTAAACAATCTGTCAAGCTCCGCTCGAAAAAAAAACCTAATGACTTGGCCTCCACCACCGTATGTGGCAATGAATTCCACGGATTGGCTAAAGAAATTCCTCCTCTCCTTTCTAAAGGTTATTAATCAAGTATGAACTAGTTAAAACCACAGTAATTGTGGAGGATAGAGAGGGAAATTTATTAAGTAATTACTTAAGTTTTATTAAGTAATAATTTGTAATGCTGTACAATTTTCTGAACAGACATGTTGGTCTTGACAGAGGAGGAGAAAATTATCCTTCCTGCAGCTATGACTGAAGAGGTATTTACCAGTGGTGGCGTTAACAACCAGATGGAAGAGAATGTTCCCAGTGTATCTCAAGATGTCCATGAATCCAGATCGCCACATGTGGAAGTGACTAACAGCCCTGTTAAGAAGCCCAGGAATAAAGTGAAGTTGGCAGCAAACTTCTCAATGGCATCTTCCAGTAATATTTAAATGAGTTTAAGAAAAGCCTTGTACCTGCAGTTTTTATTACTCAAAGCATAAAAATTGATTCTGAAGTGCTAAATCCAAAGAATTGGACACCCTTTTTATCTCTGCTAATTTCTGTATTTAATCTATTTAAAAAGAACCACAGAAGTAAAGCCTGTAGAAAACAAACATAATTTGTATTTTGAGCTTGACCCAAACAATTTGTTCAATTTACAACAGTCCATATGCTTTCTTGGCTTCAACTTAAGATTCCAAGATTTGTATATAGTTTTTTATAATTTAGTTATTTGGCCTGTTCGACCAATCTTTTTCGAAGGTCAAAGAAAGCTATATTTTTCTTGTATTAAAATGCCAATTCACGTACTATCTCTCCAACTTCTGTGGAAATATTGACAGCTCAATCTTGTTAAGGTTCTTTGATCCACTACCTACAGAACAACAGTAGGTCTTGTATAATGTAATAGTACAAGTGTATTTGAAATGATTAGAATGTCACTTGAATGGCTTGTAATTGCAAATGAGCTTCCAGTTTTGTTTGTGTCTGTAGAAAGAATAGAATCCTGCTCACTGATGAGTGTTAGTGTCCTGTAGTTAAAGAATGAATCTAAAAATCTCCCAGTATTGCAAATTGTGCTGGGGTGTGCTTGTGTCCCATAAGAGTTTGGGTTGAGTATTTTACTGCAAGTTGGTTTAATCAGTTATCTCGAAGCCTGACCTTGTGAATTACATCAACAACCTGTAGTCACCATTGCTTTAGCAGTTTGCTACTCTTATGGTGTTTCTCTAGTCTGATGCCAGTGGCACTGGTTCAGAAGTGAATTTAATGTGAAATATGCATTCATTGCATAAATCACAGGTCATGGGTCAGGTGTGGAAAACTGTTTAAAGGTTATCATTTCCACTTGACAGTTAAATGTAATTGAATCTCCCCTGAAAGTGGAAATGTCAAGGTTTTGTTGTTAAACCTTTTTTTAAAGCCATGTTTCATTGGGGAGCTTTGTTTAAAGTCGCTGAAGGTTGTCTTTTTATTGTGGAGTGCTTTTATTCCATTGTTTTGTCAGTAGTTGCTGTTGGGATGTTTTATGTCTATGATAGCAGTGTCAGTGTGAGGACATTAGACAAGTATGGAAGGATTGAAACTGTGTGGCAGTGGGTTCATTAGGCCTTCTGCATAAAAACCTGGCTTTTACAATGGATTGTATTTGCCAGAACACATGTTTTCAAGTTAACCTATTTTCTTTTTATATAAGAGAGGTTCTCCACTGGTGTCAAGTTGTTTTGTTGTAAAAGGTGTATTTACTGAAATGAACTCTTTCTATGGGCATGTACCAGTGACTGCAGGTTTATAACATGCATAAACACTGAAATATTAACTTCAGAAATATTGCAAAATAAAATGTAACACTTTTATAGAGATCTGTTCCATGTTAAGTTTGGAACTCAAATGCTGAAGGTAAATTTGAACAATGTTTGTGCATCAGTACATATGTAGATTTTTAAAGAAAAATCTTGCTGAAAGCAGCAGTTTAGATATTACTAGGGAGGCTGCTTTGCAGGAACTATTGCTCAATACCTTTCCACGGTCTCTGTTTGGAATATAATCAAAAAGGAACATTATCTTTATTACAAGCCACTCAAGTCACATGATGCTAGGTTTCTGGTTTGTTATATCTACAATCCACAGTGTCCATAGTTCTTGTTCTGGCGTGGTTTATTTATGCAGTTTTGCATAAATTTGTCTTGATATTCACTAGATTGATTTTGAGTAATAAACTTTGTACCACTTATGTAAACTGGTAGAAACAGATTGATTTGACGACTTCAAACATTATTATGTTGGCTAAGTATTGGATATTTCTGAAAATATGAGAGGCTTCTGCTTTGTTTCATTTCTATGAATGTCCAAATAAATTAAAACCAGTCCAAAATAAATTATCATGCTGGATGCTTTTGTTTTGGACCAAATTTATTTTGCCATAAATTTAAAAAATTACAGCAAGCGTATTTTTGTGTTTGGATTGTCTTATTTTGATTGAAAGATACTGCATGGAAATAGGCCCCACAGCCCACTGAGTCCATGCCAACCATCGATCACTCGTTCATGCTCATTCTATTATCCCAATTTCACACCCACTCCCTACATACCTGGGACAATTTTCCAAAGTGTCAATCAAGCTTACACACTCTGATATGTGGGTGGAAACCAGAGCACCAGGAGAAAGCGCTTGTGATCATGAAGTATTACAGCATGGAAATGGGTCCTTCAGCCCAACTTGTTCATGGCAACAAATATGCTGATCTTGGAGAGAACTCTCACTGATAGCACCCGAGGATAATCTGGGTCTCCGGTGTTATGAAGCAGCAGCAGCAACTCTACCAGCTGCTCCACTGTGCTGTGTAGTTGGTGTAACGTTTCTACATTATATTTGAGTTGGAATTGGGGGAGTCGGGGCATGTCATACATAATTGTCTGGAATCTCTAGGAACTATCTATGAGGACATCTGGAGTTCTATATAGACTTCTAATTTAAAAAAAAAAAATTTAAGTTAATTTATTTATTTGTGGACATTGTAAGAATTTGCAATGAGCAAATATGAGCAAACTCAGGAGGAAATAAGTGTTGGAGACCAACATCTATGAAAAGGGAAATGGTGATAAAGTTTTAGATTGAAGAACTCTTTGCCAAAGTTATGTCAGAAAGAGGATGTCTTGTATCTTGATCTTTAATGACACTTATCAGAGTTCCAAGTCACTTGTATGTTCTACATTAGTTTTGATTTTTTAAACAGAGTGGGTTTATATTGGGGATAAAATTTGTCCGTGTAATATTGCGTCCAGGTCTGCACTGTGGACTCATTTGTTTCTCTGAATCGTGCAATAAATAAAATGGAAACCTGTTCTTTATCAACCTAAATAGGTTAGAAATGTTTTCCTGTAGGGAAAAAACTTGAATGGCAGGGAAATGTAGAAAGTCTACAGCAAATCAGATCGTTCATTTTCAATAGTAATGCAAAAAATCTTTGAATACCTTGTTCTAAACAATGGGACACTGCTACCATGAGAGCAGCACAGTTGGTGCAAAGGGTTCACCTTGCCATCTTTGGAAAAACATGAGATGGGGAGTTGGAAGCGGAGTGGAAAGACAATAAATAGAAAGACTGATGGGAAGGTAAAGTTTAGAGACTAATACTCGAAGGAAGGACAGGCGGGGAGAGGTTAAGTAATACACTGAAGCTGATGGGCTAAAGTGCACTTATTTGAATGCAAGGAGAGTCGTGGGTAAATCAATCAATCAATATTTATTACAGGTCATTGAGGCTCAGTGAGGCTCAAAGGAAACTCCGTTTCCACAGCCATACAAACAAACAATATCCTACAGACATACACACAATTCAATTTACAAAAACATCCATCACAGTGAACCCACTGTGATGGAAGGCAAAGTCTTTTCTCTCCCCTGTTCTCCATTTCTCTCCCGATGTCGAAGCCCCAGGCGGGCGATGATAAGTCCCACGACCATTTTAGGCCGCGCGGGGCGATGTACGGCCCAGCTCTCTGTCTAAATATCACAAAGTTGGAGCCCCCAGCGGGCGCTGGAATGTCGCACGGCCATGAAGCCGCGCCGGGCGATGTATGGCCCCGCTCTGGGTCGTTCCAACCCCGAGACACGGGCTAGAGGTCTCGTTGCGGGAACTCCGGAAAGCGGTCTCTCCAACCGGACCCGCGAGCTCCCGATACCTCGACAGTCCACCGGACCTGCGGCTGCAGCTGGAGCCTCCGAGCTACGTGGTCGGGCCGCAGCAGTGAGTCACCACAGCTCCCCATGCTCCGATGCCGGCCAGCCCCACGATGGTAAGTCCGCAGCTCTGCAGGCTCCGTGAGTGGAGCCTCCAGGTCGTTCAGGTCTCACATACAGGGAAGAGATTTTAAAAAGTTTCCCCCGCCCCCCACATATACACAGTTAAAAACACTTAAAAAACCCAAAAACAACTACATTTAACTAGACAAAAAATAAAAAAAGACGGGCTGTAGGGGCCGCAGCAACAGTGAGTCACGCCGCCACCAACTCCAGTGAACTTAAAGCCTGGATCAGTATTTGGGACTATGATGGTGTGGCAAGGTCTTCGTTGTGAGAGGGACATGACTTCAACTCAATGTTCCAGGGTATTGATGCTTTAGATGTGAAGGGGAGGTAAATGAGATGGAGGAGTTGCTCTT
The DNA here is from genome assembly GCF_010909765.2 of Amblyraja radiata. Taxonomy (NCBI): domain Eukaryota; kingdom Metazoa; phylum Chordata; class Chondrichthyes; order Rajiformes; family Rajidae; genus Amblyraja; species Amblyraja radiata. The sequence goes on from NC_045977.1 coordinate 5,119,329, forward strand.
CTAATCGGGAAGAATGTCATGGAGCCACTCAGGACAAGGGTCGAGCTCCAAAATAAGAAAAGTGCAGTCATTCCAATTAATTTCACCTTGCCATCTTTCATTCCAAATGAATTGTCCTAGAGGCCCCCAACAATAGACAATAGGTGCAGGAGTAGGCCATTCGGCCCTTTGACCCAGCACCGCCATTCAATGTGATCATGGATGATCATCCACAATCAGTACCCTGTTCCTGCCTTCTCCCCTTAATCCTCTGACTCCACTATCTTTAAGAACCCTATCTAGCGCTCTCTTGAAAGTACCAGAGAACTGGTCTCCACCGCCCTCTGAGGCAGAATTCCCCAGACTCACAACTCTGTGAGATAAAGTGTTTCCTCATGCATCTCTGTTCTAAATGGTTTACCCCTTATTCTTAAACTGACTCCCCCAACGTCGAGAACATGTTTCCTGCCTCTAGCGTGTCCTAACCCTTAATAATCTTGTGTTTCAATAAGACACCCTCTCATCCTTCTACGTTCCAGAGTATACAAGCCCAGCCGCTCCATTTTCTCAGCATGAGTCCCGCCATCCCAGGAATTAACCTTGCGAACTTACGCTGCACTCCCTCAATAGCAAGAATGTGCTTCCTCAAATTAGGAGACCAAAACTGCACACGATACTCCAGGTGTGGTCTCACTAGGGCACTGTACAACTGCAGGTCCTCTGTGCTTCTATACTCAACTCCTCTTGCCAACATGCTTTTTGCTTTGTTCACTGCCTGTTTTACCTGCATGCTTACTATAATTGACTGACCCCCAGATCCCGTTGTACTTACCCTTTTCCACCATAGTCATCCAGTGAGAAATAGAGGAACAGGTATATATACAGATGACTGAAAATTTGTCTGCTTTCCCCACAATATTCCTTGCATTGTAAACCAACAAGGTTGTTATGGCGGGTGACTAATGTCCCTGATACCGATTGGGACCTGCTTAGTGCTAAATCCTCAGCAGAATTTGTTGGGTATATCCAAGAGGGTTACCTAAAATAAGGTGTGGAACATCCAAATGAAGAAGAGAACGTACTGGACCTTGTGTTTGGAAACTAGTCTGGCCAGGTGAGTGGTACTCTTTAGTGGAAGAGCATTTTGGGGATGGTGTTCACGATGACGCAAGTTTTAAGATTGATTTTGATAATGCTAAATCTGGGCGTGAGGGGAAGGTACTAAATAGGAATAAGGCAGAAGCTAGGGAGAGTAAATTGAGAGATGTTATTGAGTAAGTTGGCACCTAAGACGTGGAAGACATTTAAAGGCCAGTTGATAATGTTCAGTTCCGGCTTCCGGTTTGGACATGGAGTGAACAGATGTGTGTGTGTTTGTGAGCGTGGCTCCTGATTTCTGCTTAAAGTCTACCTGTTCATCTTTGTCATATGCTTGAGGTAACCCGCTATTGAACATTGTGTACGACTCGAGGCATTGTTAGGCACCGAAACGGCAAATAAAATGCGCCGCCAAGCTAAAACTGGGGGAAAAGACGGCAAAGTCTCAAACAAGAATGCTGCAGCCATGGAGCCGCTGCCTGGTGCTGGACCTGAGCAACCAGAGGATCTCGAGAGGCTTCGTTCAGTACTCCTTGCCGATATGACACAAGCCATTAACTTTGCCCTAAAAAGGGAACTTGAAGATGTTTTGTCGCCGGTGAACACCACTTTGGAGCAAGTTAAATCCTATTACGAAACACATGATGAACGCATTTGCGAGATTGAAGACGGCTTGAATGACCACAGTGACAAACTGGTGAGCGCCAAAGCCTCCATAGCTACATTACAGAGTGAAAACACACTTCTGAAAGTGAAACATAGAAAATAGGTGCAGGAGTAGGCCATTCGGCCCTTTGAGACTGCACCGCCATTCAATATGATCATGGCTGATCATCCAACTCAGTATCCTGTACCTGCCTTCTCCTCATACCCCCTTATCCCTTTAGCCACAAGGGCCACATCTAACTCCCTCTTAAATATAGCCAATGAACTGGCCTCAACTACCTTCTGTGGCAGAGAATTCCAGAGATTTACCACTCTGTGTGAAAAATGTTTTCCTCATCTCGGTCCTAAAAGATTTCCCCCTTATCCTTAAACTGTGACCCCTTGTCCTGGACTTCCCCAACATCGGGAACAATCTTCCTGCATCTAGCCTGTCCAACCCCTTAAGAATGTTGTAAGTTTCTGTAAGATCCCCCCTCAATCTTCTAAATTCTAGCGAGTACAAGCCGAGTCTATCCAGTCTTTCTTCAATGAAAGTCCTGACATCCCAGGAATCAGTCTGGTGAACCTTCTCTGTACTCCCTCTATGGCAAGAATGTCTTTCCTCAGATTAGGAGACCGAAACTGTACACAATACTCCAGGTGTGGTCTCACCAATACCCTGTACAACCGCAGTAGAACCTCCCTGCTCCTATACTCAAATCCTTTTGCTATGAATGCTAACATACCATTCGCTTTCTTCACTGCCTGCTGCACCAGCATGCCTACTTTCAATGACTGGTGTACCATGACACCCAGGTCTCGTTGCATCTCCCCCTTTCCTAACCGGCCACCATTCAGATAATAGTCTACTTTCCTGTTTTTGCCACCAAAGTGGATAACCTCACATTTATCCACATTATACTGCATCTGCCATGCATTTGCCCACTCACCCAGCCTATCCAAGTCACCTTGCAGCCTCCTAGCATCCCCCTCACAGCTAACACTGCCCCCCAGCTTCGTGTCATCCGCAAACTTGGAGATGTTGCATTCAATTCCCTCGTCCAAATCATTAATATATATTGTAAATAGCTGGGGTCCCAGCACTGAGCCTTGCGGTACCCCACTAGTCACTGCCTGCCATTGTGAAAAGGACCCGTTTACTCCTACTCTTTGCTTCCTGTCTGCCAGCCAGTTCTCTATCCACTTCAATACTGAACCCCCAATACCGTGTGCTTTAAGTTTGTATACTAATCTCTTATGTGGGACCTTGTCGAAAGCCTTCTGAAAGTCCAGATATAACACATCCACTGGTTCTCCCTTATCCACTCTACTAGTTACATCCTCAATAAATTCTATAGGATTCGTCAGACATGATTTACCTTTCATAAATCCATGCTGACTTTGTCCAATGATTTCACCACTTTCCAAATGTGCTGCTATTCCATCTTTAATAACTGATTCTAGCAGTTTCCCCACTACCGATGTTAGACTAACTGGTCTGTAATTCCCCGTTTTCTCTCTACCTCCCTTTTTAAAAAGTGGGGTTACATTAGCTACCCTCCAATCCTCAGGAACTACTCCAGAATCTAAAGAGTTTTGAAAAATTATCACTAATGCATCCACTATTTCTGGGGCTACTTCCTTAAGTACTCTGGGATGCAGCCTATCTGGCCCTGGGGATTTATCGGCCTTTAATCCATTCAACTTACCTAACACCACTTCCCGGCTAACCTGGATTTCACTCAGTTCCTCCATCTTATTTGACCCCTGCTATTTCCGGCAGATTATTTATGTATTTCTTAGTGGACAGAACCAAAGTAATTATTCAATTGGTCTGCCATGTCCTTGTTCCCCATGATCAATTAACCTGTTTCTGACTGCAAGGGACCTACATTTGTTTTAACTAATCTTTTTCTCTTCACATATCTATAAAAACTTTTGCCGTCAGTTTTTATGTTCCCTGACAGTTTTCTTTCATAATCTATTTTCCCTTTCCTAATTAAGCCCTTTGTCCTCCTCTGCTGGACTCTGAATTTCTCCCAGTCCTCTGGTAAGCAGCTTTTTCTGGCTAATTTGTATGCTTCATCTTTTGTTTTGATACTATCCCTGATTTCCCTTGTTATCCACGGGTGCACTACCTTCCCTGATTTATTCTTTTGCCAAACTGGGATGAACAATTGTTGTAGTTCATCCATGCAGTCTTTAAATGCCTTGCATTGCATATCCAGCGTCAACCCTTTAAGAATCAATTGCCAGTCTATCTTGGCCAATTCACGTCTCATACCATCAAAGTTACCTTTCTTTAAGTTCAGGACCCTTGTTTCTGAATTAACAATGTCACTCTCCATCCTAATGAAGAACTCAACCATATTATGGTCACTCTTGCCCAAGGGGCCACGCACAACAAGACTGCTAACTAACCCTTCCTCATTACTCAATATCCAGTCTAGAATAGCCTGCTCTCTCGTTGGTTCCTCTACATGTTGGTTTAGTAAACTGTCCCGCATACATTCCAAGAAATCCTCTTCCTCAGCACCCTTGCCAATTTGATTCACCCAATCTATGAAGCTAGATGACCTCGAGAATCGGTCGTGGAGATTCCCGAAAATTTGGAAGGTTTGGACCCTGTCAAATTTATGACCAAGTTTTTTGAAGAAGTGCTGGAGGTTGATTTCCTCCCAAGATCTCTCATGCTTTCGCGTGCCCACCGAGTTGGACCCATACCAACGAATGTCTCGAATACCAAGCCATCTAGACCAAGAGTGTTCCTGGTTCTCTTTCACTGCTTTCAGGACAAACATCGCATCATCACCAGACGGAGGCAGGAACTGTCCTTCCGTGGGCACCAGGTGTTTTTTCATGAGGATTTCAGCGCGGAGCTGGGGAGAAATCGTGCAGCGTTTAGGGAAATAAAATCCCTGCTCTACGAGAAAGGGGTTTGGTTCGGCCTCCTGTATCCTGCCCGGCTCCAGGTCACTCGTGAAGGTAAAAAACATTACATAAATACATCAGAGGCTGCCAAAGAGTTTTACCACTTGTGCTGGGGAGGTGACGGCTGTGAAGAGCAATTACTTTTTAGGATATTTATGCGGCATTGGCACGGCCTCGTGCGGCGGCAAACTTAATCTTTGTAATTGTGGAACTGCCATGCTGCTGAATCTGATTCATGAGTCGAGGACTTTCAACCAGCGGAAAGGTAAATGTCTAGAATTGCTCTGTGGGATATAATTTTTATTTATTTATTTCTCGTAATGCTTTGCTTGACCTGTGTTATCTTTAGCCCAGATACCTTAACGGTAGAACAAACGACCGTACAATTTTCGAAGAAGGGAGCCACCCTCAATTGGATTTAAAATTTTAGTTAGGGAACGCTTTGAAAGTTTTCTGTTTTGTAATGCCTGCGATCATCCTCAGTTGGGGAAGATGATCTAGGTTTTGGGGGTTAAATGTTCTTTCTTGTTATTGTAAGGGGACAAGGGAAATGCTTTGGGTAATGGCAGCTTATTCGTTGAATGTCACGAATGCACTAGACTTTTTTTTTCCATTGTTTATTTATTAACCTTTATTTAACCAGGATAAGTCTCATTGAGATTAAAAATCTCTTTTACAAGAGAGTCCTGGCCAAGACAGGCAGCAGCACAGTTCCACAGTTCCAGACAATAATTTAAAAAAAAACAACAGAGAACATATAAATAGAGTCACAGTCAGATTCAAATTCAGCAGGGGTGTTAAAATTAACAGCAGACTCAGCAGAGCCTGGGCCTGGGTTAGGCCGAACATTCCCTGAAATCATATTTGTAAAACAAACAGACACAGTTAGAGACAGGAGGAGACGTGTGCTGCCATCTTGGATTTTTGCCACAGAAGATGTCGAGACGGTGCAGGTTTGGAATTCCTCCCACACCACACGAAAGCCAGACCGGTCACCACCGGCGAGGCAGTAAGGGGGGGGGGGGCTGTTCTGGATGCAGGTGTCAAAGTCCAGAAATATTTTCTCCCCTCTTTTGGTGCGCTAGTTTCATGGCAGGTTGCCAGCCACAGTTGTGGGAGCTCGGCAGTTAGTTGATAAGACTGCTCGCAGTCCCTAAACAAGCAGAAACTTTTAAAATAAATCTCTGCAGCGTCGCAGCGATACTCCAAGATGTTAAAGGTTCCGCTGTGCCTCCTCCGAAGTCCAAAAAGATGTTTAAATTCACTCACTTTTGTGTCTGGACGGGAGCTCCGCAACACCACACCTCTCTGCTGCCACACCTTCTGTTGCCAGAAGGTGTGTGTATTCTCACATGCAGCCTTCGCATTGTTTTGGATGGCAGGCCCTGTATATTTTTGAAATATGTATTTTGAAATATGGCTAATGGTGACATTGATGGAGGCCATTCTGTGAGGTTTATATCTTGGAACGTAAAGGGGCTTAATGGTCCTGTTAAAAGAGCTAAAGTTTTTTTCTCACTGGACCTAAGTTTTCCTTTAAACATTAGAGAACGACATCTTTGGAAACTCAATCCCCTTTTGCTTTCCAATGAGAAACTCTGCAGTTTTGTATCGGCTAACATCGACACATTCCTCGAGACTAATTAAACCCAGTTGGTATCATGCTCTTTACTTTGGGAAACTTTAAAAGCTTACTTTAGAGGTCAAATCATATCTTATACCTCATACGCCAATAAAGAACGTAAGAAGGAAATGCAAACGCTGTCACAATCCATCTTGGTTCTGGACAGGCAATATTCTGAGGCACCCACCGCTCAATTATGTAAAAGCCGTGCTGATTTACAAGCAAAATTCAATCTTCTATCTACTAACCAAACAGAACAACTAATTCTCAGGACTTGTGGTCTCTATTATGAATACGGTGATAAGGCGAGCCGGCTTGTGGCTCACCAGCTGAAGCGTCAATCCGCGTCACGACTTATTCCTCAGATAAGAGACACACACCAAGACATAACAAGCAATCCAAAAGAAATCAACAATTCCCCTTAGATACAACAAATATGGAATGTTTTTTAGATGATTTGGAAATACCCAATTTGGAACTTAAGAGGCAGAAGATCTAGGTCAGGCTCTTGGGCAGGAAGAGATTAATAATGCCGTTATGGCGATGCAGAGTGGTAAGACCCCGGGCCCTGACGGCTACCCATCAGAATTTTATTATTATTATTATTGCTTTATTTATATAGCACATTTTAAGTCAACTTGCATTGACACCAAAGTGCTTTACATAAATTAAATAATGAATTTACATACAAACCATAGAAAAAGGTTAAAAATAAAGAAAGAAAATGGACACAACACATTATAGAGTTCAACACAAACATCCCCCCACAACAGAATCAAAAATGTCCACTGTGGGGAAAGGCAACAGAAAGTTAAGTCCTCTTCCTCTGAAACACCCGAGGTCGGGGCCCATTTGTGGCCTTGCAGCCAGTCCAATGATTTTCAGGGCCCTCTTGCCGTGAAGATGGAACACTGGCGTCGGGTGAAACAATTCCTCAAGCGGCTTAGAAAGTATGGAGCGGCTGCCTCCTCCCCGGAGACCGGAGACCGGGGCACTCGTAGACTTCAGGCCGCGCCGACCCCGGCGAACTCGATCCCTGGCTCCGCGGCGCTCCAAATCCAGCGCCGCCCGCAGCCGGACGCCCGCAGCCCCAGCTCCGCGATGTTTGGATCGACGGCCACAACGCTCCGGAGCTTACCGCACGGCGACCCGGCAAGGCATCGCCCGCTCCGTGGCTCCGCTCCGTGATGGTGTCCTTGCGCTGTGCCGCCGCCGAAGCTGTAGTCCCGGCCGGTCCCGACAGGAAACGCCGCTCCATTCTCGATGGTAGGCCGCGAGGACGGGGCGAAGAAGCAGCTCGGAGGGACCAGGTAGGGGACTAAGAATTAAAGTTTCCCCCTTCCCCACCCCCACCGACCACATAAAAGACCTCCACTAACATTTTGGACAGGACTTAAAATTAAAAAAAGGTGAAGAGATGGACAGCGGGCAGGCTGCCATACACAGACGGCGCCTACTCCCGCACATCCGCCATCTTGATGTTTAGGTGGAGGTCAGAATTTTATAAAAAGTTTAAGGATAAGCTCACACCAGCTCTTAGAGAAATGTTTCAAGAATCTTTGGGAAATGGTTCCTTACCCCCCCCCCCTTTCACAGGCATCTATTTCACTTCTTCTTAAAAAAGACAAGGATCCTCCGGCTCAATGTGGATCATACCGCCCCATCTCACTTTTGAATGTAGATGTAAACATTTTGGCTAAGGCGCTGGCTTGCCGTTTAGAATGCCCACTTCCCCAAATAATATCAGAAGATCAAGCAGGTTTCATAAAAAATCGTCATTCCTTTTCTAATATCCGTCGACTGGCCAGTGTGGTCTATTCGCCACGGTGCTTCTCCGTGCCCAGAGGTTGTATCTCTTTGGACGCGGAGAGGCGTTCGATCAAGTGGAGTGGCCATACTTGTCTTGGAGAGATTTGGATTTGGCAAAAAATTTGTAGCCTGGGTTAAGCTATTGTATCATTCACCTTTAGCATGTATACAGACAAATTATTTGCGATCTGATTATTTTCCATGAACACGTGGCACTCGCCAAGGCTGCCCATTGTCACCGCTTCTTTTTGCAATTGCAATTGAGCCTCTCTCTATTGCACTTAGATCAACCACATTATTCCAGGGCATTAGGAGAGGAAACAGGGAACATCGTGTGTCTCTATTTGCCGACGACCTCCTTCTTTATGTGAGCGACCCTATAGCCAGTGGCCCTGCAATTGTGGCCTTGTTAGATCAGTTTGGAACTTTCTCTGGCTATAAACTAAACATCCAAAAAAGCGAATGCTTTCCCATCAACCTAGGCCTACAGATCCGACAGGAATCCTTGCCTTTTCCCTTATATCAAGGTGGTTTTGTTTATCTAGGAATACGCATTACCTGCTCTTTCACATCTCTGTTTGAAGCTAATTATACGCCTCAAGTTAGCCAAATGAAGGCTAATGTTGAGAGATGGCGTAGTCTACCTTACTATGGCTGGGAGAGTGCAGTCAGTGAAGATTACTGTACTTCCCAGATTTCTTTACTTGTTCCAGTGCTTGCCGGTCTTCCTATCCAAGTCATTTTTTAACTCAGTTACCCAATCTATAACCTCCTTTATATGGGGTAACAAGGTTCCAAGGGTTAATAAGTGCACTCTCCAAAGAGGTCGTGAAGTAGGTGGACTGGGCCTTCCTAGCTTTATTCATTATTACTGGGCATCCAATATCCAAAAGATATTATTCTGGCTCCACCGACCAGATACAGACTGGTGTCTGCTTGAGTCACAGTCTTGTTATTCATCGTCTCTCCCAGCTTTAGTATATTCCTCCCTGCCATTGAAACCCTCTCAATTTACATCCAATCCTGTCGTACTATCCACCCTCAAATTTTAATCAATTTTGCTGCCACTATAAGTTCACATCAGCTTCAGTTCTGGGTCCCATTCACAGTAACCATTTACTCCCCCCCACCTCCACACTTGACTCAATCTTTAGACAGTGGGGTTTGAATGGTCTTATGTGCATTTCGGATTTATACACTAACAACATATTTGATAGTTTTGATAACCTGTACAGAAAACATGGCCTCCCACATAATCATTTCTTTAAATATCTTCAAATCTGCCACTTTGTCATGAAAACATTTCCCTCTTTTCCTGATCTCCAGCCTGTCACTGTGTTGGATAAACTCACTCTTACCTTTGCAAATAAAGGACTGATCTCTGTAGTATATTCTCAACTGATGTCTTTAGGAGATCAACACTTGAACAAAGTTAAAACTAGGTGGGAGGATGATCTTGGTATCGATCTGTCTGAGGAATGCTGGACAGAAGCATTGAAAAGAGTCCATTCCTCGTCATCATGTGCTAGATTGGGGCTCATGCAATTCAAAGTTTTACACAGTGTTCATCTAAGCAAAACCAGACTTGCTGACATATATCCGGGGACAGATGCTGGCTGTGACAGGTGCTCCTTCTCTCCAGCCAATCTAGCTCATGCATTCTGGTCCTGCCCCAAACTTGGTAATTACTGGGCAGTGGTTTTTAAAACCATCAGTGAAGTCCTTGGGGTGACAGTGAGGCTTTGCCCGCTTGTAGATGTATTCGGTGTAGCAGATTAAACTTTGGGTTTAAATGCAAACCAGTCTGACATCATTGCATTCACATCGCTTTTGGCCCTTAGGAGAATTTTGCTGGTCTGGAAATCTACCACTCCTCCCTGGCTGGAGGATGTAATGTTTTTTTCTAAAACTAGATATGATTAAATTTACACTTTGTGAAAAAGTTTTATTCGAAATGGGAACCTTTTTTGTCATACTTTGAGAGTCTAAAAGAACTACCCACTGACTGAGGGCACTTGATTGTAGTTGGGGATCTGCTTTTATTTATGTTTTACTTTTATTTATTTACTTATTTTTGTTTACACAAATGTTGATGACCTCACAGGACAGTTGATGCATAATGAATGAGTGTATTCTGAACCATCTGACATGTTGTCGGTATGTATGGGCCTTGGAAGAATGTAGAGGTATTGCTGTCAAAATGTGCATATTTGTGATATGTTGTATTGCGAACACATCAGCTGCCAAGGGGTGTTCAGGGAGGGTGGGTGAGGGTAACTTTGTTGTTATATATAAAAAACAAAATGGAGGGAAATGTAATGCATTACGTCAGCTGTATTGTATCTTTCCTTCAATAAAATAAACAGAAAAAAGAAAAAAAAGTTCCGTTCCAAAGACATAGGGGCAAGGATATCATGGTGCGGAAACCTTGGATGACCAAAGAGGTACATTTGGTCAAAAAGAAAATGGTGTGTGTAAGATTTAATAACATTAAATCATTCAGGCTGAATATCTGACCACTGGAGTTTTGCAGTGATCTGTGATGAACATTAATGTAGACACAAGGAATAGCAGATGCTGGAACTTAGAGTAAAACACAAAGTACTGGAGTTATTCAACAGGTCAGGCAGCATCTCTGGAGGACATTAATAGATGACATTTCGGGTCGGGATACTTCTAGCTGACCAGAAATGTCCATGTCCTCGAGATGCTACTTTGCCCACTGAGATACTCCAGCACTCATGACATAAATGTAGATGGGTTGGTTAGTAAGTTTGTGGACAATTCCAAGATTGCTGGAGTTGTGGATAGTGAGGCTGCAGGATATAGATCAGTTAATGAAATGGGGAGAGAAATGGCAGATGGAGTTTAATTTGACCACGTGTCAGGAGCTGTACTTTGGGAGGTCGAATGCAAGAGGAAAGTGCACAGTTAATGGCATGACCCTTAACAACCATGTTGTACAGAGTGATCTTGGGGTTTGTGGGATATCAACACAGATTACAGAAGAAGTCAATGTCCTATCTACATTATTCAACATTCTTGATATCCTTTCATTGTCCTATCCATCTCTCCCCCACCCTTTAGACTTCAGAATGTAGAGGCGTAGTGCAGAAACAGGCTCTTTAGCCCAGCAGCAATGATCCCGTACATCAGTATGAATAAGGGTCTCCACCCAAAATGTCACCTATTCCTTTTCTCCAGAGATGCTGTCTGACCCACTGAGTTACTCCAGCTTTTTGTGTCTACCCTGTACACTAGCACTATCCTACACACACACACACAAAAGGGACAATTTACAATTTTATCGTAGCCAATTAACCTACAAACCTGCACGTCTTTGGAGTGTGGGTGGAAACCGGAGCACCCCAAGAAAACCCATGCGGTCACAGGGAGAACGTACAAACTCCATACAGACAGAACCCGTAGTCAGGATTTGAACCTGTCCCATGAGCGGTCGCATGCGGCGAGCGCGACCTAACGTGGTCACTGGAGCCGTACGGCCTTGCGGGGCCGGTCCCATTTCGATCGCCGGAGCCATATGGAGTTGTGCGAACATCACATCACGTGGGGCTCCGAAAAACTGACAGTGTTCAAAATTTCCGCGCGACAACGGCCTGCCGGCCCGCAGCTGCCTCGACGGCGTACGCACTGCCTCGACGGGCATATGCAGAGTCTCGACGCCGCACGCAGCGTCTTGACGCCGAACGTCATGCGCGTACTTCCCGCGGACTTGGCTCGAACTTCACGTCACTCACTCGGCTTCCGGTTTGGTCGTGCTTGCCGCATACTGTCGCATGCTTGTGTGACAGGCTCTTAAGGCAGCAACTCTACTGCTGTGCCAAGTTGATTAAACTGCAATTTAAAACTAATTTGTTTTCTCTTTTCCAGTTCTGAGTCTTTAACCAAAAACATGAACAAATATAGATGCTGCCTGACTGCTCAATGCATCCAACATTTTCTATTTTTATTTCAGATTTTCAACGTGTGCGACTTTTTTTTTCACACAACCAACATGAACACTGCATTTCCCCCTGCATAATAAAAAAAAGTCTCATACCCAAGCAAATAACTTTATTATATTCAAGATCTAAACACACAACTGTTTAATCACTTTTCGATAATTGTACATTTCATTAAAATAGACCTTCGAAATGGATAAAAGATTCAACATTAAATAATGACAAATATTAGAGAATTTGATAGCATTTAAATACAAGGACGACAATTAGTTGGGAGAGAGACAAAAGTTTATTTTCCTCTAAGTTCAGATGAGTGCACATATGCTTTAAACTTAGTTTTAGCATTGCCTGGTTCTGTCACATTTCATTAGCCCACCATCCTCTTTCTTGCCTTCTACAGCGAGTGCCTGACAGTAACCAGTTGCTTTTGTGCTGAGCATAGAAAGTGGTGCACAAAGGAAGGAAACAAACTTTTATTCAAACATAGCCAACAAGAATATAAATAAGAAATATAAATATTATTTGATCTAATTACGTACTTCAAAGAACGTGGGGAAGAAATTCAACTTTAACAGTGATCAACCTCCACCCAACTTTTGTCCCACCCAAAGATGAATATCTTTTCCGCAAACCCCAACTCTTGAATTCTTAGATCTTTTTATTTCAGAACTAACTTGCAAAGTTCTATCAATGCTGCTGCTCTATGACAGACACATCTCCATTTACCTTTATAGTACATTAACAATCCCCTAGTTATCAATAAGGAAACACTTGATTGTAACACAATAAGAACACATTTTAAAATATGATACGTCACAATCTCTACTTGGTCTCTACAGAAGAGAATTTGTCTCCAAGCATGTAAAGTCACTGAGTTTAAATTTGGTTACCTGACTTTCAGTAGTTGAATGTGCTCTTTCACGGCAAGTGTTGTAATTGTTTGGTGTCCCAAGCTGAAATGCCTGGCAGAATCTAGAGAATCGTATGAAATAAGCCTCGAAGATTTGTTCCATGAAAGCCCTGTAACATCCTATCAGTGTAGGTAGGAGGTTTTAGAAGTGGTGTGTGCATTGTGTCGTGTTTTTACCTCTGGAACAATTTCATAAACTACTTTGTTATCACACATGCCAGGTATAAAAAAAGTTCTTATTCTACCACTGGAAACAAGATGCGTTTTCCTTTTCAGCATGCAGAGTTTGTGATCCATGCATGAAGGGCAGACTCACTTCAATGCAGTGTTGTACCTCAGTATGGTATGGTCAGCTGTTCATCCAGCTTGGGTGCCAATCTCTTTCACAAACACTGAGAGACGAGATGCAAACATAATTAGCGGGAACTACATAATATTGCATTGCGTAGTTCCACAGCAATCTTTGATTAAGGCCATTCCAGCTTTGGCGACTGATGGTTTGTTTGGAGGAGGTTCATTAACAGCCGATATCTCTTTTGGTGTGTCTGCAATATTAAAATAATGAAAATAGTGGCATTTTATTTCAAGTACATAATCGGTTCCCATGTTTAAAAATAAAGCGAGCAACCTATGTTCACTAATGCCTCTGTCCCACTTAGGAAACCTGAATGGAAACCTCTGGAGAATTTGCGCCCCACCCAAGGTTTCCGTGCGGTTCCCGGAGGTTGCAGGTGGTGGAAGCAGGTAGGGAGACTGGCAAAAACCTCCGGGAACTGCACGGAAACCTTGAGTGGGGCACAAAGTCTCCGTAGGTTTCCGTTCAGGTTTCCTAAGTGGGACAGGGGCATTAGATTAGTAAAGTTAATAACTTTGTAGATGGCATAAAAATTGACAGAGCTCTTGGTAGTGAGAAAGGTAATCAAAGAATACAGCTGGATATTGATCACTTCTGCCAGCACACTCACCTGCTTGAAAGTACATTCTCATGTTGAACAATTCTTCCTTCACTCACTTTCTCCAAATTAAAGGTCCATTTAAATTGCATGGGCTTGAGCTCTGTCTGTCTCTTTCTGGAACCCATGGAACGGTTTTCGTTTCACTCCTACTCAGGCCAGTCAACTCTCTTTCCCACATATTGACAGCTTCCTCCACTCATATAGAACTCAAATGTCATTCTTTTTTATGCCAATTACCACCCTGCTTTCACTTTCACATTGTGCTATCTGACACTTCCTTGAGCAAAATTCAAAATGCTAGAGTAAGTTAGTGGGTCGGGTAGGATTAAGGAGGACATGGGCACATGGCGTTTCGGATCTCGACCTTCTGACCCAAAATGGCACCTAACCATATCCTCCATACATGCTGCCTGACCCACTGAGTTACTCCAGTACTTGTGCTTTGCACAAGATTCCAGCATCTGCAGTTCCATTTTTTCCCTAGATTTCTCTGACCATCTCAGGGGATAGACTTGCAGCCAATTGCAAGCCGACAGACTCCTCCAAGCTATCGCAGCTATATTTCCCCCGACCCTGCTCCCTGCAAGGACTCTGTTCCATTCTCCCAGGTCTTCTATCTCCATTTCATCTGTTTTGATGACGAGACTTTCCACACTCGTTCCTCTGAGACTTCTTCCATTTCCCATATCCTCCACCATAATTAACACGATCCCTTGACAGTATTTCTTATATTTCTTGCACCTTTGTTCTCACCGCTCTTCTGGCAAAGCAAGAATAATGTTCCTCTTGACCTCGCCATCCAGCCCACGGGTCAATTTCCTGTCTTATTCTCCCAGTCACTATATGTCCATGGTCTTCTGTGGTACTACAATGAAGTTCATTGTAAATTTGATATTGACTTTTGGCGGTGGCAAATTGACAGTTGCAGCCTTCAGAAATCAATATTTCCTCTCAGTCTTTATACTAGAACTGTCCAGTTCAGTGATAAAGTTACCCATCTGTGATGTTAACTCAGCATTTCTCTCTCCACAGACACTGCCCCACCTGTTGGCCACTTCCCGCATTCTCCTTCTGGTTTCAGGTTCAGCAACAGCTCTGACCAGCATTCCACATTGTTATCATATCCCTCTGCTTGTTATCATTCTCTGCAGTTCTTCTCATTAATCTATTAAGCAGCCAGCTCCATAAATATTGGAATCCCCTGAGCAATCCTGGCCTGACACTATCAGAGATATTCCCTTTGCCCTGGCTTTCCTCCCAGAATTGCAGCTGCCAGGTAATATATTTACATTAAAATATAGGCCAGCCCAGGACAATGTGCAGTTGAACCAGAGTATTTAACTCAACCATCCAGAAGTTGCTGCAAACAGAGTACCAACCCGGCAGAAGCTGCCTGCATCCCCGCAACATTGGCAAATCAATGCCACGGTCTCCTAAGAACCCAAGAGTAAATGACCTCTGCAACATAACACAATGACAAACTGACTTTGCCCTATCCTTTGTTTTAATGAACCCTTCCCCACTTTCTCTACCACATAAAACTCTCTTTCCCAGTTGTGAAGCAGGGTCTTCAGCCAACTCTGTCCCTCGCACCATAGATGCTGCCTGACCTGTTGCGTGTTTCCAACATATAGCAAGCAACATGGTTCAGGCAGTTTGGGCAACGCAAAGATTGCCAAGACCAGCTGATGATGCCAAGATCCCTTTGTCATACGATGAAATGAGGAGGAGCGAGGAAGGGGGCTTGGATGTCAGAAGAGTCTGGAATGAAAATCAATCAGTGACAATCAAAGGGTTAAAGCTGTTTTCAAAGTTGACTTGTTTTAATCTTGACTTACCCAGAGGTGCTTTAGTTACATGTTTTAGTGGTCTTAACTTTGACTGGAGGAATTCTTCCATTTCCTTGTCTTCTTCTCTTTCTCTGTGAGAATAAATTCCCACAAAATAGAATTAGAATAATTTTCTAGTCTAAAATATCAGACATGGGTCGTCCTTGATTTATGAATGTTTAATTTATTAAATGTTGTCATATTGCCATTGCATCTTTAGGATACACATCTTTTGATTTGCATCTAAGATGGTCATGCAAGAAAAGGAACTGAGGGAAATGAGTAACAATGCATTGAACCATAGCTGAATTACAAAAGAGGAGATGCTAGCAGTCTTAAACAATAATAATAAGAAGAATAAATTTATTTTTTATAGCACGTTTAAAAACAACTCACGTTGGCCAAAGTGCTTTGCATCAGTGCAGGTACTAATTTGATATATACAACGGTACACAGACCTAACAATTACAGCGCCCCCTCAGAGGGGCTCAAAAACGCTAGGGAGTAGAAATGGGTTTTGAGTTGTGACCTAAAGGAGTCGATGGTGGAGGCAGTTCTGATGAGGAGCAGGATGCTATTCCACAGTTTAGGTGCTGCAACTGGAATAGCGCGGTCACCCCTGAGCTTAAACCTAGACCCTGGGATAGTCAGTACCCCCAAGTCGGCTGACCTGAGGGACCTGCAGGTAGAATGGTGGGTTAGAAATGTTTTTATATGGGGGGAGGGCAAGCCCGTTAAGGGCTTTTTATATGAATAAGAGGAGCTTGAAGTTGATTCTATACCGTACTGGGAGCCAGTGGAGAGAGGCCAGAATCGGGGTGATGTGGTCCCTTTTACGGGTACCCGTCAGAAGTCTTGCTGCGACGTTTTGGACCAATTGCAGGTGGGACAGGGATGATTGGCTGATGCCAGTGTATAGGGAGTTGCAATAGTCAAGGCGGGAGAAGATGAATGCGTGGATGATTATTTCAAGGTCGTCGAATTTGAGGAATGATTTGATTTTAGCTATTGTACGAAGCTGGAAGAAACCAGGTTTTACCAGAGTTGACTTGCTTATCAAACTTTAATGCAGAGTCAAATATCACGCCAAGGTTTTTGACATGCGATTTGACTAAGGAGGTTAGGCTTCCAAGGCTGCCTGTTATTGTTTTGATGGGGTCGGAGGGGCTGAGTAGGATGACCTCAGACTTGCTCTCGTTAAGTTGGAGGAAGTTCTGAGCCATCCAACATTTTAAATCATCGAGGCAGTGCATGAGGCTGTTTAAATTAGACCGGTTGTTGGGTTTCATGGGGAGATAGAGCTGAGTATCATCTGCATAGAAGTGGAAAGAAATGCCGTGCCTTTGAAAGACTTGGCCGAGGTGGAGCATGTAGAGAGAGAAGAGAATGGGGCCTAGGATGGAGCCTTGTGGAACCCCGCAGAAAAGGCTAGCTGGGGAAGAGAAAGAATTGCCTATGTTGGTAGAGAAACTCCAGTTTTTTTAGGTAGGAAACAAACCAGCTCAGGGTAATACCATCAACACCAACCCCGTACCGGAGACGGTCAATTAGGATGGTATGGTCCACTGTATCAAATGCTGCGCTGAGGTCGAGAAGGAGCAGGATTGCACAGTCGCCGGAATCCATGGCGAGAACGAGGTTAAGGTGAATCTCCTCAGGTTCCGACCCAGCGTGTCCTTAGACTTTGTGGGGAAACTAGGGTCAGGTACAAGAACAAGCCAGGGATCACAGGTTGGTGAGCCTGACATATGTGTTGGGTAACATTGGAGAGGAATTTTAGGGACAGGATCTACCAACATTAGGACAGGCAAGGACTGATAATGGATAGTCAGCACAGCTTTGTGAAAGAGAAATTGTGTCTCTCAAATTTCCAAAAGGACCAAATGGCATGTTGTTTATATGGAGTTTAGCAAAAAAAGCCTAGGCCTTGGCCCCATGATAGACTAATCTGGAAGGTTATGTATTGATTTAATTCACCCATTAACATAAACAAGCCAGCATCAAATGTCATGAATGTTTTAATATTCGAGAAAAAGGTGCACACACTGTTTGTGCTGCATCCACCACCCGAAACCCATTTAGAAGATTGAGGGGGGATCTTATAGAAACTTACAACATTCTTAAGAGGTTGGACAGGCTAGATGCAGGAAGATTGTTCCCGATGTTGGGGAAGTCCAGAACAAGTTTAAGGATAAAGGGGAAATCTTTTAGGACTGAGATGAGAAAACAAAAATTTACACAGTGAGTGGTGAATCCCTGGAATTCTCTGCCACAGAATGTAGTTGAGGCCAGTTAATTGGCTATATTTAAGAGGGAGTTAGATGTGGCCCTTGTGGCTAAAGGGATCAGGGGGTATGGAGAGAAAGCAGGTACAGGATACTGAGTTGGATGATCAGCCATGATCATATTGAATGGCGGTGCAGGCTCGAAGGGCCGAATGGCCTACTCCTGCACCTATTTTCTATGTTTCTATGTTTTTATGTAACCTTCATTTCCTTCACCACGAGCACTGCTGGCTACTCCAGCGGTATTTCCCCAGTCTCCATCAGCAAGATGAACAAAGGTCCCTGTCACAACCGCCATATGTTCACAATCCTTCGTTGTCTCTGCATCCAAATCCTGGATCTCCCTATCCACTGAGGTTAGGGAGGGGAAGTATCTTCACCAAACCAACTGCAGTGGTTCACAAAGTTGCCACCACAAGGTTAATTAGGCATTGATAATAGACTCTGGCATTGTTCAGATCACATTTATTTTAATTTACTACTGCTAGTACTATAAATAAATTGAGCAATAATGAATTAATAATAATTAAAGGAGAAGAGTCTCAACCTGAAACATCACCTATTCATTTTCTCCAGTGATGCTGTCTGACCCACTGAGTTACTCCAGCTTTTTGTGTCTATCTTTAGAATTAAAGGAGAGTCATTACCAGCAGTGTTGTCAAGGAGACCAGTTCCATGCTCCTTTTATTCTACAAGTGGAGATTGAAATAGGTACGAAAAAAAGTCAATAAAATGAGTGACCATCAAATTACCTTAATCTCTCCACTTCTGCATCTTCAACCAGGAAGTCCCTTTTCTCCACCAATTTCTGGATTTTCTGGATCAGTATATCCTCCCTCTGTTTGTCCTCTTTGCCTTTATCCTTTTCTGAAAATAACATCGAAAGCAAGGTAATGTTAAGTAAAGACCAATCGATTTCACTCCGATTACACTCCCTCACCCTCAACAACTCCTTTGACTTCTCTCCAAGTTAAGGGTGTAGCCGTGGACACTGGCATGGGCCCCAGTTGTGCCTGTCTTTTACCGGTTACGTGGAACGTTCCTTCTTTCAGGCGGACACCGGCCCTCTCCCCGAACCCTTTCTCCACTACATTGACAACTGCATCTGGGGCTGCCTCCTACACCCATGCAGAACTCGTAGATTTCATTAACTTCATCACTAACGCCCACCCTGTTCTCAAATTCACCTGGTCTATCTCCGACACCACTCTCCCCATTCTTAATCTCTATGTCTCCACCACAGGGGACAGACTATCGACTAATCTTCTATCTATACATAACTCAAACTCTGACCTTCTGGTTTTGCGTTTATTTCTATTTGCGCAAAAACGGTACACTAGAGTGCTTCGATATTTCGCCACCACCATACTCACCATTCTCCTGTGCTACAAGGGCAACACGATTTGTTCCGATCGATGGTATATATTTAAAGTTATTAAGGTTTAAAAAAAATTTAAACCGCGCATGCGCAGATTGGTCTCCTCTCCTGTCAGTCGCCGGGACGGTGACGCCCCATCCCGCACCATCGCCGCACTGAATGGCCGGGTCCGCTGTCAGTCACGGGTGGCGCTCAGCGAGGAGAATATAAAGCTCCGCTGGCTAGAGCTGCATCTGGTGGTGAGCGGCCAAGCGGGCGAGCGGCCAAGCCCATTTTGCGCCCTCCGTCGGCCGCTTCGTCTGACCTGGGCTTCTACCCGCGAGGCCCCGGCCGGGCTTCTACGTGGCGCTTCAGGAGGCATCGAGACCGCGGCGGTGAGGCCTCGCCACGATGGGGCCGTGGTGGCAGTGGAACCTCATGGCAGCGGTGGGACCTCATTGCCGAATTTCAATATCCGTGGGGAAATCTATCTCTTCCTCTTTTTTCAGTTTTTTCCTGTCATGGCCGGTGGAGGAGGAGGGGGAATAGAGGGGGAGGAGGGGGAATAGAGGAAGAGGAGGGGGTGTGGGGGCAGTAGAGAGTGCGGAATAGAGGGAGATGAGGACTGGGAGAGGTGAGGAGGGATAGTGGGGGGATAAGGGGAGGTGAGGATTGGGGGAGAGGTGGGATAGAGGGATAGGAGGGGGGTAGAGAGGGGAGAGGAGTTATGGAGGGAGGGAGGAAGTGACTGAGGGTAGGGGAAAGGAGAGGGAGGGAGAGGTGAGGGAGTGATTGGGGGAGGGGAGGAGGAGAGGGGAAAGAAGCGGGAGGGTGAAGAGGAGGGGAAGGGAGTGCTGGAGAATGAGGGGAAATGAGCCGTGCCTGCGCTATGCATGCTGGTGGAATATTGCGCTGGGGGAACGGGTTACGTTGGGGGAACAAGTGAGTGGTGGAATATTGCGTTGGGGGGGGCAGATCCAATGGGTCTGCACTTAGTCTAGCATGTACTATAAAGCTACCACCTCCCACAGTTTTCTGGACTACACTCCCTCCCACCCTGCCTCTTGCAAAGATGCAATTTCGTACTCACTATTCCTCCATCTTCACCACATCTGCTTCCAGGCTGAGACGTTCTATTCTAGGAGATGTCCTCTTTAGTAAATGTGGGTTTTCCCCTTCTGTCATAGATGGATCCCTCACCTGTGTCTCCTCTTCAACTCTTAGTCCTGCCCTCGCTCCCCCTACCCGTGGACGGAACAGGGATAGAGTTCCCCTGGCCCTCACCTTTCACCCCACCGGCCTCCGCATCCAACACATAATTCTCCAACATTTCCATCAGCTCCAACATAATTTCACCTCCAGTCCCATCCCCACCTCTTTCTGCCTTCCACGAAGACTGCTCCCTTGGTTCACTCGTCCCTTCCCACCCAAACCATCCACATCCCAGGGACTTTCCCCTGCAACTGCAGGAGATGTAACACTTGTCCCTATACTTCCCCCTACATCACCTCCATCCAGGAACCCCAGCAGCCCTTCCAGATGAGACAGAGGTTCAGGTGCGCCTCCTCTAACCTCATCTACTGCATCAGGTGTTCAATATGCGGGCTCCAGTACATCGGCGAGACCAAGCGTAGAATCAATGACTATTTTGCTGGAGCCTTATACTTGGTCCTTCAAGGCCTACTGGGTCTCCCATCTTCTAACTATTTGAACTCCCCTACCCATTACCATACTGACCTTTCTGTCCTGGGCCTCCTCCATTGCCAGAGTGAAGCCACACGTGTACCAGTGGAACAGCACCTCATATTCTGCTAGGGTAGCTTACAACTCAATGATAGAAACAATGAATTCTCCAATTTTAGGTTAGTACCATCACCCCCCCCCCCCCCCATCCCCCCCCCCTTGTCTTTTAACCCCTTCCCTGCACTCCACCTGGACCCGCACCTATTTTTCCTCTCCCCCTCCCGTACATTCCTTCCTCCAGCTTCACAATTCACAATTCAATTGTTTTGTCTTTTCATCTTTGGCCTTTGTCCAACCACCTGTTGAAATCCCCCTTCACTTGTATCTACCTATTATTTGCCAGGCTTTGTCCTGCCCCTCCTCTC
The DNA here is from genome assembly GCF_010909765.2 of Amblyraja radiata. Lineage (NCBI taxonomy): Eukaryota > Metazoa > Chordata > Chondrichthyes > Rajiformes > Rajidae > Amblyraja > Amblyraja radiata. Next base: position 5,140,822 of record NC_045977.1, read on the forward strand.
TTCCAGCTTTCTCTCACCCCCCCCCCAGCACAATCAGTCTGAAGATAGATCCTGACCCAAAACGTCACCTATCCACGTTCTGCACAGATGCTGTCTGACAAGCTGAGTTACTCCAGCACTTTGTGCCTTTTTTTGTAAAGCTGCATCTGCAGTTCCTTGTGCCTATTCCTGTGCTGTACTGTTCTATATTCTAACTAATTAATACAAGCTTTTACTGAATCAGCAGGAAGCTGAAATCCAGGGCACGATTTACATGCATGGCAGAAGTTGATTATCATGCCTGGAGCTGAATGAAACCTATTACCAACCAATTTATTAAAGTCAATGCCTGCATATTTCATATACTGCAATATGCATTACCATTCATCTACAATTCCTGCTTTGTTTTTATTTATATTTTGGATTTAAAACTGTATCTTCTAACAATCCTTTCAGGTCTTTGTAAGTATGGACGTGTTTTGAAATTTAAAAAGCTGGTACACGGTCTGCTTCTATTATTTTATTATTATTCCTCTATTGGCTACATTATATTGCCTTTGGCACTTCTGGTTTTAAAATCTGAGCCTTTGAGAACCGCTTAGTTTACTGAAATTGTCTGTTTTTTGCTAGATTTCTAGGATGTGTCTAATGCTCATAAGCATTGAAATGAAGTGAAAAGAACAAGGAACAGCCCAGCTATTAAAAACTGGACTTGAAACATATCCCTGTTTTAAACACCCATCCGAAAAGAAAGGGAAAATATAATCACATTTGACATAATACAAAATGAAAAAATTAAACAAAACATTTGAGGCTTTTATTTAGACTCTTTGAAAGAAGGGTCTGAAGAAGGGTCTCGACCCGAAACATCACCTATTCTTTTTCTCCAGAGATGCTGCCTGTCCTGCTGAGTTAATCCAGCATTGGCCCCATAGCAGAAGCGTCCACGTCGCGGGGCTGGAAACTGGAAATATCCCAAGCTAATTCTGCTACCACCATCATCTATTGCAACAAATGATGGCTCCCACTGATTGTCGCCGGAAGTTTGCGTCCTTTTCAGGGCGGGCGATGACAGCGATGTCATTATTTGAAACATGAAAGATGGACACGAAAGAAGAAGAAGACTCCAGCATTTTGTGTCTGTCTTCGGTTCAAACCAGCATCTGCAGTTCCTTCCTATACTTTGAAAGCTCTGGTGCTTAGACTGTGATATCACTGCATAAGTATTGTTTTGCTTCCAAGTTAATTTAATGCATTTTACAGATGATAATTTATCCTTTACATAAACATGGCAACAATATCTACTTCTGCTTATTAGTTAAAATATTTGAGTTCCTGAAGTGGAAAGTTTTACTAGACTGCTGGAAACCTGCAGATCCATTTTGTTATATTTAGATTTCCTGCGTAATCTTCTCTGGAGCATTAACTTTAGTTTCCAGGAATTGTTGCAGTCCCAGAAGTACAAAATGAGCCATGTACACTATAATCCCTTTTAAGTGCAAACATTATATTTGAAGATTCCAGGATCCTGTAATAGAAACCATCATGTAATAGGTAAATAATGTGGCTCCATTTATACCAGACCCTACAATGATTGCAGTACTTTTATGTTTCTCTCTCCATGGATGCTGCCTGACCTGGTAAATATTGGCAGCATTTTTACTTATGTTTTGCCATTAATTATTCTATGATCACAAATTATTCTATGATCACAAGTGTCTGAAGAAAGGTCTTGACCCGAAACATCACCCATTCCTTCTCTCCAGAGATGCTGCCTATAACCGCTGTGTTACCCCAGCATCTTCAGTTTAAACAAGCATCTGCAGTTCCTTCCTACTCATTCCTCCCAAGTGATGGGCATGTTTCACTTTTTCAAGGAGGTTTTAAGAACATCCTTGAATTGGTGCCTCCTTGCTCCTGGTATTCACTAACTGAGACTGACCTCAGAATGCAACGCCTGTATCAGTATGGTGAACAATTAGCCTGGTTATTCGAGATGGCTCTGAGCGGTTAGAGTCCCCATGCTGGGAAAGCTGGTTGGAGAGAGGCCACCCTCACTGAAATGGGCAGTGAAGTTGGAGGAGTTTGCATAAACACTGTTGGTGATAATACTCCAGTGTATTAAAGTATCCATTCCAGGTAATCCTTGTTTCAGAAGGAAACAGGGAGATAGGGATCAATTGCGGCCCTATAAACCAGAGGTTTTACACCAGCTTTGAGTTTGTGATCTTCAAATACTTAGGTTCTGACAGCCAAATATTATGCTGCAATATTGAAGGTGATGGTGAATTTCAATATCACTAACCAAGAACTACCTGGTAAGATTTTTTTTCGATCTCATCAGAGTCATTTAGAGTTGGGGTTTAAGTGAGTTTTGCAGATGTTTAGTGTAGAACTTCAGTATGCTTGAGTTAACACACCGACAATAACCTCAAATATATATCTGCACAAGCATTGTCTGTGTACCACAGGTTAATGTGAGGTTGGAGTGGCCAAGCTGATTCCAGTGTAACTTCTCTATCATGTGCTCAATATGTTGAGCAGCTTTTCTTATTTGTGTGTTACTTATTACAGCAAATCCAACTCCTTTGAATTTAATGAGTAGAATGGGTCAAAAGACTTTTGGTAATCAAGGTGATCAAGAGGATTGGAGTTATTGCAATCGATCTTACTCTGTCCTGGAAACTGGACAGACAGTGACATCCCCGTCAGTGTCCATAGACCGCTGATAACAAGGCCTTGGCTTCTTGCACACAGGTTCACTCTCAGATTCCATTACCTTCGATGGAATGAAACCAAAACAAATTAGAACATTTTGGCCTGTAACTGCTGTATGCAGGCATTGCATTGGCCTTTTGCCAATCTTCCAGTAACTCAATGGTGATTCCGGACTGCCTCTTAATGCTAGTGTTTTACTAATCTTTTCCTCGGTCCCCATCAATTATAAATAACAAAAAATAACTCTCAGGACCATGTTGAGTCCTGTCAGAGATGCTGCCTGTCCCGCTGAGTTACTCCAGCTTTTTGTGTCTGTCTTCGATTTAAATCAGAATCTGCAGATCCTTCCTGCACATAACTCCAGGGACACCCTGTGACAATTCTCCCACTCCCTGGGCTAATTTCACCTCTCTAATAAAGTGTTTCCACATTTCATTCCAATAAACAGGAAGTGGACAAAAATGCTGAAGAAACTCAGTGGGTGCGGCAGCATCTATGGAGCGAAGGAAATAGGCAACGTTTTGGGTCAAGACCCTTCTTCAGAAACGTTGCCTATTTCCTTTGCTCCATAGATGCTGCCGCACCTGCTGAGTTTCTCCAGCATTTTTGTCTACCTTCGATTTTCCAGGATCTGCAGTTCCTTCTTGGAGGATCAATAGAGGATTAATATAGGATTAGTGTAAACTAGTGTAAAATACAGCATGGAAACAGACACTTCAGCCCACCGACTCCCCTGTTCACACAAGTGCTATGTCATTCCACTTTCTCATCCACTCCCTACAAACAGAGTGAAAGAAGGGTCTCGACCCCGAACGTCACCCAAACGTTAACCAGTCCCTTTAGACCACAATACTCGTACTAGCCCTCCAGAAAGCCCCCCCACCACCCCCACCACCATCCACCGCCTGAAGCCCTCCCCCTCTCCCGGCTGCAGGACACTTTACCCTGGGGGGAGGGGGGAAAGGGGAAGAGGAGGGGGGGAGAGGAGGGGGGGGGAGAGGAGGGGGGGAGAGGAGGGGGGGAGAGGAGGGGGAGAGAGGAGGGGGTGAAGAGGAGGGGGGGGGGGAGAGGAGGGGGGAGAAGAGGGGGAAGAGAGGAGAGGGGAGAGGAAGGGCTTGGGAGAGGAGGGGGAGAGGGGGATGGGTGGAGAGGAGGGGGGGAGAAGGGGGGAAGAGGAGGAGGGGGAGAGGAGGAGGGAGGGGGGAGAGGAGAAGGGAAGGCAAGAGGAGGAGGGGGAGAGAAGGGGGGAGAGGAGGAGGTGAGTGGTGTGGGCGGATGGGGAGCGGGGTGTGGCCAGAGGGGAGTGGCCAGCGGGGAGCGGGCATCAACCAAAGGAGGGAGGGGTGGGCGGGGGGGGTGACGTCACTCTCAGCGCGAGCAAGACGGCGCAGACCCATTGTGACGTCATCAGCGAAAGACAGCTGACAGTTTCTATTTCAAAGTTTTGCCAGATTATTGAACATTTTCATTAATAACTCGAGAAATAAAGCATGACATTTTCAGATAAGGCGATTTTGATTCCATTTAAGCTTTAATAAATCCCTTTTCCACTTGCCGTGCCCATCAGCTGCGTCTGCGCAGTAATACCTGCGTGTTCTACGTCACAATGGGAGCCCAATGGGCGGGAATGGCTGCGCCACCGGAGAGCCGCTAAGAGTGGATGGGAGGGGTTGAGGGGGGATGGAGTGAGTGCGTGGGGGGGAGGGGGGAACGGCAAGGGGGGGAATGGGGGGGGGGGACAAGGGGAGGAGGGGGGATCAGGGGCGTCACAACAGGAACACATCAGCTGCGCCTGCGTAGTTGGAGGCTATGCGTGTGTGGTGGAATATTGCGTTGGTGGACCCAATGGGTCCCACTTAGTCTAGTATTAGAAATATGAGCCTAGATTTAACCATCCTGATCTGATAATGACAAGAAAGAGATATGAATGAGGAGTGGGATTGGGTACGGGATGAGAGAATTTGAACATTTCCTTATCCTCTGACATAAGTCGTTTGAATTCAGTGAAGAGAAGACTGTCTACCAGGAAGATTCTGGGACCTAAGTAAAATAGCAGAGTTGCATGGCAGGAACCTAATAGTAATGGTACGATATAGGATATAGGAATGCATTAAACTCTGTTTCTGAAAGTTGGCTGCATTGAAAACAATGGAATTAAATTTGAGAACTGTGGTCCAGGCGCACTGCCACATTGCAACGTTAGTGCATAGAAAGGATTCCTGCCATCTCCACGTTCTGCATGCTGGCCACAGGTGGATTACATAGGAAACCGTGTTTTAATTTCCACTGATTTATCTTGGGCTTTTACTAACTCATTCTATCCAATCCTCACAATGATCTCATGTTTGTGAATCTTGTTGGGTTGAATATAAAACCCTCCTGCACATTCATTCCTGAAAGAGCGTAAAGGGCCTGTCCCACTTGGGCGTCATTTGCGCGTCACGCAGGTGGCGCACGAAGATTTTGTGAATCCCAGAACCCTGGGGCACCGTGTGCTACCGCGCGTCACTGCCTACGTCACCATGTACCATGCGCGTGTAATGCACGCCATGCACGCATCGTGCGTCGTGACGAGTAAATGTCGCGTAAATGACGCGCAAATGACGCCCAAGTGGGACAGGCCCTTAACTGAGATTGTGTAAATGATTATAGACACTAAATGCTGGAGTAACATCAGTGGGACAGGCAGCATCGCTGGAGAGAAGGAATGGGTGACATTTCATGTTGAAACCCTTCTTTAGACTGAGACATTAAATGATTGTTGCAGCTTCATAATATTTTCCAATGACAATGGATTGTGTTCCATCACTGAGAGCCATGGGCTGCTGACAAATGAAAGTAGAACTTCAGTTAACAAGTAAATACTACCATCTCTAGGTTGTTATTTTTTTTGAAGCAAACACAATTAAATCTTTTCCAGTTTCTGCAAAGCTTTAGGACTCATTTCCCCCGAGTGCGTGCGGCTACAATGATGCTGTCACTTCACAAGTAGCAATGTTATCACATCATTTGATGCCTCATCCTATTACTTACCAGGCACTGATTTTGTTTTCCCGAGCGATAGAAAATGCTTTCTACAAATGTCATCAGCTGGATTTTCCTCCTTTTGTATTGATATTATCAAATACTACTGCCATTCGATCAGAGAACACGACAGCATTGTCTAATAGCGTAGTGCAGCCTAATACAAGTGACCAGCCCTAATACATCTCGTTGTCAACAGCTCCAAAAGCACATGAGAATCCAAAAGCCCAAGGGATATTTATTAGAGCAGAAACGACTCACTATCCCCAAGCTTTCAGTTCTTTATAATTATACTGTGGTTGAATGGAAAATTAAACCAGCCAAATAATTCTAAAGGAGCATTGGAGGTTAAAACATCAATTACCTGGAATGGAGACGAATTTCTGGAGCTCCTGCTTTAGATTCGTTATTTCTTTGCACAGCTGAATGTCATCTATCCTGCAAATCGACATAAGTGTTATTAATTATTTAAGGTTGACAAAAGAAAATTATCCCTAAGAGAAGTATTCACCAGTTTTTGTAATTTGTGGCTACTTATCCTCATCCTGCAATCAATTGGAAAATGAATAGTTTAATACAGCACATATAAACTATTCATTATTAAATCTGATGAAGGTCTCGACCTGAAACACAGACTCACAACTTTCACACAGAGACAAGACAAGACAAGAGACAAGAGACATTTATTGTAGGCGGCGCGACTCTCGTCAGCTGCGGCCTCTGCAGTCCGTCTGCGTTTTTATTATTTTATGTCTATGTTTTTATGTAGTTTTTGTTATTTTTGTTGGGGTATGTGTGTGGGGGGGTGGGGGTGGTGTGGGGGGGGGGTTGGGGGTAACTTTTAAATCTCTCCCTGCACGGGAGACCCGACCTTTTCTTTGTCGGGTCTCCGTTGTCGTTGGGGCTGCAACGAGGAGCGGCCTCCAACAGGAAGACCGGGGGCTCTGGTGGCGACTAATCACCTCACCGTCGCGGAGCTGGCCGAGTCCAGAGCGGGTGGAGCTGTGGTGGACGCTGCTGCGACCCGACCCCCGGAGATCCGGTGGCTGCAACTGCGGGTTTGGCGGACGGTAACACCGGGAGCCCGCGGGTCCCTGGAGGGAGACCGCTTTTCGGGGCTTCCGCAGCGGCGACTTCTCCCGCCCGAGTTGCGGGGTTGAAGAGCACCTGGAGCGGGGCCTTACAGCACCGCCCCGCGCGGCTTGGAATGGCGGCGGGCTGCGAGCGCGCGCCGGGGGCTCTAACACCAAGACCTGGTGTGCGACCTTGCATCACCCGGCGTGGCGTTAATGGCCACGGGACAATCTCCATCGCCCGCCGGGGGCTTTGACTTTGACTCTGACATCGGGGGGGAGAGTGCAGTGGAGAGAGAAGTTTTTTTGGCCTTCCATCACAGCAATGTGATGGATGTTTATGTAAATTATGTTGTGTCTTGGGTCTATTTGTTTGTAATGTATGGCTGCAGAAACGGCATTTCGTTTGGACCTCAAGGGGTCCAAATGACAATAAATTGAATTGTATTGTATTGTATTATTGTCACGTGCACCAATTGGTACAGTGATATTTGTGGTCACCATACAGCCAATAAAAAAGATCACAGAACACGATAGTCTTTAGCATAGACATCCCCACACAGGGGAGTCAAAGTTTCCCACTGTGAGGGAAGGCACCAAAGTTCAGTCATCCTCCTCTGTTGTTCACTCGTGGTCGGGGGGCTCCCGAACCCCTCACTGTCGCCGCTACGGGCGGCCCGATGTTCAGGCCCGCTCGCCGGATGATGGAACTCCGACGTCGGAACGGGAGAACATTCTCAGCGGCTTGGACTTCCAAATCGGCCACTCCCTACCGGAAACCGCGTGGCTCCCGAAGTCCACAGGCTGAGCTGGGCGGAGATTCACGCTGGCGGCCCTCGGCAAAGGGATCCCAGGACTCCGCAATGTTGAAGTCAATGCCGCCCACGCTGGAAGCTCTGCAAACCACAGCTCCGCGATGTTGAAGTCAGTGCCGCCCGCGCTGGAAGCTCTGCAAACCACAGCTCCGCGATGTTGAAGCAGCAGGCCCAACACTCCGGAGCTTCAAACGGCGATCCAGGTAAAGCATCGCCTGCTCTGCGATGAATCCAGTGCTGCACCGCTGCTGAAGCTCTGGTCCGGTCCCTGGCAGGAAAGGCCGCGCCAATCCAGGTGTGGGGCGAAGACGCGACTCGGAGAATAGTCACATCCTCGCCAGGAAGTGACTGAGAAAATGCTTCCCCATTACCCTACCCCCTCCCCCACATAGAAATACTTTAAAAAACCCTCCAAAACGTACTTTTAAACAAACTAAAAATAAAAAAAGGATAGAAAACCAGACTGTAGGCAGAGGCTGCCATCATGTGGCGCCCCTAGAGTTGGGAGTCTGTGGAATTCTCTGCCTCAGAGGGCGGTGGGGGCCGGTTCTCTGGATACTTTCAAGAGAGAGCTTGATAGGGCTCTTAAAGATAGCGGAGTCAGGGGATATGAGGAGAAGGCAGGAACGGGGTACTAATTGTGGATGGTCAGCCATGATCACATTGAATGGCGGTGCTGGCTTGAAGGGCCGAATGGCCTACTCCTGCACCTATTGTCTATTGTCTACTGAAATGTCAATTTTCTCCAGAGATTCTGCCTGACCTGCTGAGTTACCTGCTGCCTGACCACCTCCAGTTTAAATTCCAGTTGGAATATTTTGGAGGACCCAAGAACCAAGAACAAGAACAAGAAGAGTTACTCCAGCACTTTGTGTCTTTTTTTTGGTAAACCACCATCTGCAGTTCCTTGTGTCCACAGCCTGTTATATCACTTATAGTTTGGAATCCAAGAACCATAAAAGAGAAAAAATAGTATCCCTTCAGCCAGAAAAATACAGGTTCAGACCTTGTTCCAAACACACAATTTCAAAATAAGACCAGGGAATGCTGAAAATGTTCATTACTCAGTCGATGTCTCTGGAGAGAGAAACAGTTCCATCTCAATGATCTTTCATCAGAGCAGGAAACGTGAGGAAAGAAACATATTTTAAGTAGTGGAGAGATGAGGGTGGAGGGGGCGAGGGGTGGAGAGTGCAAAGGCAATGGTTTGTGATAGATTGGAGACCAAGGTAAAATGAATGGTGCAAGTGGTGGTCCTGACAAGAAGGGAGAGGATGCTGAATACCTGCCAATGCCAGCTACTTTGTCAGAAGGACGGGCAACTTGACAGAGATGAATAAAAGGCGAGCACCAGGAGCGACACGGTGGCATCGTGGTACAGCTACTGTCTTACAGCGCCAGAGAACCAGGTTCGATCCTGACTTCAGGTACTGTCTGTATGGAATTTGTACCTTCTCCACGCGACCAGCATGGGTTTTCTCTGAGATCTTCGGTTTCCTCCCACACTCCAAAGACATTCAGGTTTGGCTTGGCTTGGCTTGGCTTGGTATAAATGTTGCTATAATTGGCTTGGTATGAATGTAAAGTTGTCCCTAGTGGGTGCAAGGCAGTGTTAATGTGTGGGGATCGCTGGTCGGCGTGGACTCGGTGGGCCGAAGGGCCTGTTTCTGTGCTGTATCTCTAAACTAAACTAAACTAAAGCACCAGCCCTTACTTTAAAAGATGCAGGCCAGTTTTAAACTGTGTAAGCCATTCAAAGCATTTGCCCTGTGGTGATGAGTACATGCTATGAACAGTAACTTCTTGCTGGTGAGATGCAACAATCATTCCCAAAACAGGAAATGCTGGAAACACTCAGCAGATCAGTCAGCCTCTGTGGAACGAGAAATAGTTTACATGTTCAGGTCCAGGATCCCTTTGACAGAGCATATCCAACATGTTAGGTTTTATAGACACAAAATGCAGGACACTGAGTCACTCCAGCATTTTGTGTCTATCTTCAATTTAAACCAGCATCTGCAGTTGTTTCCTACACATGTTATTTCAGATTTCCAGCATCTGCAGCTTTTTGGATTTTTCATAACGATCATTCTAATGAGCATGTTTAAGAAAGAACTGCAGATGCTGGAAAAATCGAAGGTAGACAAAAATGCTGGATAAACTCAGCGGGTGAGGCAGCATCTATGAAGTGAAGGAATAGGCGACGTTTCGGGTCGAGACCCTTCTTCAGACTGATGTGTATCTAATGAGCATCATAAATTACAGCATGAACAACACACATCACTCAAAAACAATGACGTTGTATTGTGTGTGGCGACTCCCAGCTCATGGGCTATTGTGATCAGCCCCACAATCCACATGAAATATCAGCAGATATTAGTAATTTTCAGCCAAATTTATATTAATGAGCATGCTTGTCTTTAAATACCAAATTAAGTCCATAACTTTGTATTGTCTTGGCAGTGTTTAATCCTCCAGTACTCAGTTGTCACAGCTTTATTAGCTTCACATATCACCACTCGAGTAATGAAAATGTTCAAGCATTTTAATGGAGTCACTGTGGTTTCATGAGAAATGAAGCTGCCTCAAGAGTTTATACTCAGTTGAAGTGATTAACTCGGTTGAAATCTAATTTAATGATCAATGTGAAGCACACATCTCTTCAGTACAGTGCTTAGTTTGAGAGCGATGTCCCAACTATGCCTGGCGTGTCCTTGGATCTGCTCCCACACTCCATCATCAAGAGCATGGCGCCAGCCTAACTAGTTATTTACTCATCCATGTCAGGCGTCACTATCATTAGTTGAGCAGCTGCGTCTCGAACATGTCTCACGGCACTTTGCTCAGGAGATGATATCCTTGCTCACTGGATCCACTTTATTAGCTACGATGATGTCATCGTCTTGTTTTGCAATCTGCAATTCATGTGACATTTCCATTTAAAAATATTAAGCATTTTATTAGGGTGGCACGGTGGCGCAGCGTTAGAGTTGCTGCCCGGGTTCGATCCAGACTACGGGTGCTGTGTGCATGGAATTTGTACGTTCTCCCCGTGACTGCGTGGGTTTTCAACAAGTCCTCCTTAAATACAGGAGAGGTGCCGGAAGACTGGAGGGTGGCAAATGTTGCACCTCTTTTCAAGAAGGGCTGCAGGGAAAATGCTGGGAACTATAGTCCAGTGAGCTTAGCATCTGTAGTTGGTAAGTTACTGGAGAGTATTCTGAGGGAAAGGATATACAGGCATTTGGATGGGCAAGGGCTGATTAGGGATAGTCAGCATGGTTTTGTACGTGGGAGGTCATGCCTCACAAATCTGATTGATATTTTTGGAAGACGTGACATAAAAGGTTGATGAGGGCAGAGCTGTAGATGTTGTGTACATGGACTTCAGTAAAACGTTCAACAAGGTTCTGCATGGTCGGCTGCTCTGGAAGGTTAGATTGCATGGGATCCAAGGAGAGATAGATGAATGGATTGCAAATTGGCTCCATGGAAGGAAGCAAAGGGTAATGATGAAAGGTTGCTTCTCAGAGGGGATGCCTGTGACTAGTGGTGTGCCACAGGGTTCGATGCTGGGCCCATTACTGTTTGTCATCCACATCAATGATATGGATGAGAACATATAGGGCAAGATTAGCAAGTTTGCTGATGATAGAAAAGTTAGTGGTTTTGCAGATAGTGAAGATGGTTGTGAATGATCGCAGCAGAATCTGGATCGACTAGCCAGTTGGGTGGTGGAATGGTTGATGGAATTTAATACAGAGAAGCGTGAGGTCTTGCATTTTGGGACGTCTACAAGGGCAGGACCTGCACAGTAAATGGCAGGCCTCTGGGTAGTGTTGCAGAGCAGAGGGATCTAGGAGTACAGGTGCATGGTTCCTTGAATGTCGAGTCACAGGTGAATAAGGTGGTCAAAAAGGCTTTTGACACATTGGCTTTCATCACTCACAGTATAGAGTATAGAAGTTGGGAGGTCATGTTGCAGTTGTATAAGACGTTGGTGAGACTGCATTTAGAATATTGTGTTCAGTTCTGGCCACCATGTTATAGGAAAGATATTGTCAAGCTTGAAAGGATTCAGAAAAGATTTACAAGGATGTTGCCAGGACTAGAGGATCTGAGCTATAGGGAGAGGTCTCTATTCCATGGAGCACAGGAGGATGAGGGGGATCTTATAGAGGTGTACAAAATCATGAGAGGAATAGATCGGGTAGATGCACAGAGTCTTTTGCCCAGAGTAGAGGAATCGAGGACCAGAGGACATAGGTTCAAGGTGAAGGGGAATAGATTTAATAGGAATCCTATTAACTTTTTCACACAAAGGGTCATGGGTGTATGGAACAAGCTGCCAGAGGAGGTAGTTGAGGCTAGGACAATCCCATTGTTTAAGAAACAGTTAGACAGGTACATGGATAGGACACGTTTGGAGGGATATGGACCAAGCGCAGGCAGGTGGGACTAGTTTAACAGGGACATTGTTGGCCGGTGTGGACAAGTTGTGCCGACGGGCCTGTTTCCACACTGTATCACTCTATGATCTTCAGTTTCCTCCCACACTACAAAGACGTACAGGTTTGTAGGTTAATTGGCTTGGTATAAATGTAAAATTGTCCCTAGTGTGTGTAGGATAGTCCAGGATAGTGTTAACGTGTGGCGGGGATCCCTGGTCAGTGCGGACTCGGTGGGATGAAGGGCCTGTTTCCACGTTGTATCTCTAAACTAAACTAAATAAACTAAATCCAATTTTATTTCATGCATAAAAAGAATTAAATAAGTATATCAATAAGTAACCTGGTAATTTAGGTTAATAAGACACTGCACAATACCGTACTGAGTCATATAATCCACAAGATCTCAGTCTCAATGAAGCATTGGTTGATCTAGTTCCTTGAGGTGCTAAAATTGACTTCCTTGGAGGGAGGATATAAACCACATAGCTATGGGCAAAACTCTTGCAAGAGAATAAACCGCTTGTCCCTTGAGTAGGATCTGAACTTCCAGTGAGAATATTTACTTGACATCGATGCTTTATTTCAGGTGCATGAGTTCATTAAGAATCATGTATTCATCCCTATTACTCATGGCCATTAGTGACGGTTGTGTGGACCTTTTCCCAGAATGGAAATATCAAATACCAGAGGGCAAAGCTTTGTTGAAAGCGGCAAGGATTACAGGAGTTGTGTGGGGCAAGTATTATTTTTACACTGAGTGTGGTGAGTGGCTGGAACTCACCACTGGGGGTGGTGGAGGCAGATACGATGGTGGCATTTAAGAGATGTTTGGATAGGTTCACCTTAAGGAAATATCTGCTTCCTAATAAAAGCTCACCAAGGCCCACCAAAAGAGGGTGAGCCAATGATTCATTGCTAATGATCTTTGGGCCTTGTAATTATATTTAGTATTGGGGTATATCACAGCTCTGAAGGCAGCTTGCCTGACTGAAGACGCAGATATCTCCTTCACTGGAAAGTGCCCTAGCGAAGTGCCAGAATAATTTTATTTTAGCCGCCCATGCAGTCAGAGAAACAATATAACGTAGAACAGTACAGCCCAGTAACAGGCTCTTCGGCCCACATTGTCAGTGCCAATCATGATGCCAAGGCTGACCCTTTGCATAGAATCCATATCCCTCCATTTCCTGCCTGTCCATATGCCCATGCAAAAGTCTCTTCAATGTCACTATCATATCTACCTCCACCACCACAGTCCAACACACCAGCAATACGTCCATGTCATTTATAAGTATCACAAACAGCAGAAGTCCCAGCAGAGATACCAGTGGAATTCCACTAGTCACGGACATCCAGCCTGAATATTGTCCTGTCACTACTACCATCTATCTTCTATCAATAAACCAGTTCTGAATCTATATGACAGCATCACTGTTAATCCACTGCATTGTATTCCTCTACATTGGTCACAGGGGGACTTACTAAAATCCTTGCAGACACCATCCACTGCCCTACCTTCATCAATCACCTTCGTCTCCTCCTCAAAAAGCTTGAACAAGTTAGTAAGACATGACCTGCCGTGTGCAAACCCATGCTGACTAATTAACACATTCTCTTCCAAATGGGAGTAAATCCTATGCCAAAGAATCATCTCTGAACTGGTCCAAGACGGCGTCCAAGCCAGGCAACTCTTTGTGCCCTGGTCACAGAAGTGCATCTGTAATCACACATTCAAAACTCTTTTAAACCACGACACCAACTGCAGACTAAACGATATTCCCTTTATCATGTACCTGTATCTGAATGGCTTGACTGTAATCATGCATTATATTTCCGCTGACTGGATAGCACACAATACTTTTCACTGTACCTCGGTACAAATGACAATAAATTAAACTAAGCTAAATCCAGTAGCTTCCCTACCACTGATGTGAGGCTCATTGGCCTATAATTACCTGGATTCTCTCTACTTCCCTTCATAAACAAAGAAACAACATTAGTTTTAGGTTGAGGTTTATAAATGTCATTTGTACCAAGATATGGTGAAAAATGTTGTTTTGCTTGGAAACAAATCAGATATCATCATCATCGGCGGTCACTTGAAACGAGTATGAACGTCCTCTCATGGAGGACACCTGTGAGTGACTTTGTTTAACGTGGGGAGACTGGTGCACAGACAGCCACCCCATGGTCCTTGACAGATCTGGGTCAGAATCCAGTGGCATGGAGTCCAAGACGACCGGCGACCCTTTTCTGCTGCAGCCTTCATCCGCCTTCCCAGCCGTTGTGACGCTCCACTGAAGTCAGCCGTCCTCCTCCGCCTGTTCCACCATTGAGGTCTTAGTAGGATTGGCTCTTTGTCAGAGACCTCCCCCTCGACATTACCGCCATGGGTAGGCCTACCAGGAGCATAGCTCCAAACGGCACCGCTCTCAGGATCTCAGGACCACACAAGCTTCTCCATCACGACAAGGTGACAATCCACAGAGAAGAAATGTACCATGCACAAATACAATCAAACAAACTCTAGTACCATATATAGAGCAAAGGGAAAGCCATCAAGTGCAGAATATACTGGAGTTCTCAGCTCTACAGCGCATCATATGGGGGTAGGCGGCGCGACTCTCGTCAGCAGCGGCCTCTGCAGTCCGTCTGCGTTTTTATTATTTTATGTCTAAGTTTTTATGTAGTTTTTGTTATTTTTTGTTGGGGTATGTGTGTGGGGGGGAGGGGGTAACTTTTAAATCTCTCCCTGCACGGGAGACCCGACCTTTTCTTTGTCGGGTCTCCGTTGTCGTTGGGGCTGCAACGAGGAGCGGCCTCCAACAGGAAGACCGGGGGCTCTGGTGCCGACTAATCACCTCACCGTCGCGGAGCTGGCCGAGTCCAGAGTGGGTGGAGCTGTGGTGGACGCTGCTGCGACCCGACCCCCGGAGATCCGGTGGCTGCAACTGCGGGTTTGGCGGACGGTAACACCGGGAGCCCGCGGGTCCCTGGAGGGAGACCGCTTTTCGGGGCTTCCGCAGCGGCGACTTCTCCCGCCCGAGTTGCGGGGTTGAAGAGCTCCTGGAGCGGGGCCTTACAGCACCGCCCCGCGCGGCTTGGAATGGCGGCGGGTCTCTGCGAGCGCGCGCCGGGGGCTCTAACATCAAGAACCCGGTGTGCGACCTTGCATCACCCGGCGTGGCGTTAATGGCTGCGGGACAATTCGCCATCGCCCGCCGGGGGCTTTGACTTTGACTCTGACATCGGGGGGGAAAGTGCAGTGGAGAGAGAAGTTTTTTTGGCCTTCCATCACAGCAATGTGATGGATGTTTATGTAAATTATGTTGTGTCTTGGGTCTATTTGTTTGTAATGTATGGCTGCAGAAACGGCATTTCGTTTGGACCTCAAGGGGTCCAAATGACAATAAATTGAATTGTATTGTATTGTATGTATTGTATCAGGTCCTTAGTCTTGGAACACGCCCGTAGTGGGAGCTGCCTCTGAACCCGGCCCCGAGCCACCGGCGTGATCGTGCAGGAAACCCACTGGAGTGGGTCAGAGACTCCTCTCCCACTCGCCCCCGACCACTGGGAGCCGAGAGGCATCGGTGAACGCTGGTCAAAGGGCCAGTGGGAGGTGGACCAGGAAGGTCTAATCTCCCGCACCTTGATGGGCGGCTGCAGGAGGTGCCCCCCTAGAAGGCAGAAGGACGGGCAAGGAGAGGAACGAGAGGTGCACTGCATGAGGGGGAAATGTGATCGAGCCCAGGACAAGCCGAGGAGAGATGGTCATGTGGCGAGAACAAGGTTCCCGGTGGTGGTGGGGGGGGTGGGGGGGGTGGGGGAGAGGCGGGGGTTGGGTTGGGAACAATTAAGACCCTGGTGTGGAGTGGGGGACGGGACGAGTAGATGGTTATCCACCGATCGATCGTCACGTATCAAATGCAGCAAACTCTTAACAGCTATGTCTGGTACAACAAATATGTGATACACAGAATTCTTCCTTGCTGTAGGTCAACTTCCTTCCCCCCCCCCCCCCCCCCCCCCCCTCCCGCCCAATGGAGATGGAAATTTAAGATAAGCCCTTTAAGCACTTTATTTACATATTAATAAAGTCTAAAACAGTGCTTTTACACATTCATCCAGAATGGCCAAAAATAACCCAGCTGCATGAATTTTTCAGTGGGGTCAATGCCTCTTGCACAAGCCTTTCCACCACAAAATTGTTATGAGTTCATAATCTTTTCTTCCAGAAGAGACATTTTCTTGCAGAAAGAACAAAGAAAGCAATCTAGAAGGTATCATTTTAAAGGCGGTGCCACAAGGACTCCCTCAATAATACGATTTATAGCCATAGCCATTTGACTGCATTGTTTCGAAAAAATCAATGATGGAAATTATAAGGTCATAATGTCATATGGGATAGGAGTAGAATTAGGCCATTCGGCCCATCAAGTCTACGCCATTCAATCATGGCTGATTTATCTCTCCTAACCCCATTCTCCTTCTCCCCATTACCTCTGACACCAGTACTAATCAAGAATCTATCTATCTCTGCATTTAAAATATCCACTGACTGCCTCCACAGCCTTCTATGGCAAAGAATTCCACAGATTCACCACCCTCTGACTCAATAAATTTCTCATCTCCTTCCTTAAAGAACATCCTTTAATTCTGAGGCGATGACCTCTAGTCCTAGATTCTCCCACTAATGGAAACGTCCTCTCCACATCCACTCTATCCAAGCCTTTCACTATTCTGTATGTTTCAATGAGGTCCCCCTCATTCTTCTAAACTCCAGAGAGTACAGGCCCAGTGCCGTCAAACGCTCATCATAGGTAAACCAATTCATTCCTGGGATCATTCCTGGAAACCTCCCCTGGACCCTCTCCAGAGCCAGCACATCCTTCTTCAGATATGGTGCCCAAAATTGCTCACAATATTCCAAATGTGGCCTTACCAGCACCATATAGAGCCTCAACATTACATCCCTGTTTTTGTATACAAGCTCTCTTGAAATAAATGCTAGCATTGCGTTTGCTTTCTTTACTACTGATTTGACTTGCAGATTAACATTTTGGGAATCCTGCACCAGCACTCCCAAGTCCCTTTGCACCTCCAATTTCTGGATTTTCTCCCCATTAGAAAATAGTCTACGTCTTTATTCCTACTGCCAAAATTCATGCCTCCACACTTTGCTACATTATATTCTATCTCCCACTTCTCTGCCCACTATCCCAACCTGTCGAAGTCCTTCTGCAGAGTCCCTGCATTATCTACACTACCTGCCCCTCAACCTATTTTGAAAGATTCTAGCAAAAGATCTCTGAGGATTATTACCTTGTTACATTCCATTTACTTTTTTGCTTTCTGCCTCTTTTTGTTCACTTAATCTGATTTTTGTTTTGCCCCTCACCTTTCTGATCTGATTTAGCTTTAATTCAACCGAATCCCTTTTCCTTTGGCCCACCGAGTCCACGCCGACCATCAAACACCGTACACTAGCACTATCCTACACACTAGGGACAATTTTTTACCTAAGCCAATTAACCTACAAACCGGTACGTCTTTGGAGTGTGGGAGGAAACCGGAGCACCCGGACAAAACCCACACAGTCATAGGGAGAATATACAAACTCTTTAGTGATCAGCAATTGACCACTCTTCTGAAACTGCACAACAAATAAAGGTTTAAACTGAAGAATGAGGGAAATGGTGTAACGATTGGGGCCATCTCTGAGCCAATGTTCTTTGAGACAAAGCAGATCTGGCACACTGCCACCCTGCAAATGAAGTGTGATAATATCACACCATTAATAGTAAGATTAAACGAGAACTTACCAGTTTGAAGTTTGATCGTTATTTTATGAGGAGTAACGTTGAGGGAATACGTGAAGAACCCCGCTAGGACGCATGCGTGTCATTCTTCAAAGCAGCGGTGTGAAATCACAGATAACTGTAATGACTAAACATAGTAAGATTAGAGAAGAGATACCAGTTAAGTATATGATCAAGGGTGGGAGCGGAGGGCACATATTCCCTCAACGTTACTCCTCATAAAATAACGATCAAACTTCAAACTGGAAGGTTCTCGTTTAATCTTACTATTTTACTTCGGAGTCACGTGAGTGACTACGTGAAGATTTTAAAGCTCTGTGATTTCATCCCGTGGAAACGAGTCCATGCATCACATCTACCTTGATTATGGGGAGAATAGTGTTAACATCATTAGACATCAATACGATATTGAAAAACAACTATAAATTTATTAACACCAAATTATAGCCCCTATTTATGGGGTAAAATTATATTACAGAACTTAAAATTGTTTCTGCAAATGTTCCAGGTTCAATTACTGGTTTGTTATAAAATCGTTGGAAAGTTTTCTCCGTTGACCATCCTGCTGTCTTGAGGATTTGGTCCATAGGAACATCCAACTTCATAGCTGCCGATGTAGCTGCAGCCCTGGTGGAGTGAGATTTAAAAATGTTAGTGTCTACTCCAGCCTTTATTAGGACCTGTTTTAGCCATCTCGAGATGGTCTGGACTGTCACTTTTTGTGTGGCTGTTTGTAGCTGATTAAAAGTGCCATTTCTTTGCCTCTGATGATCTTAGTATACTCCATATATAATAGTAAGTGTGTTACAATACAGAGACGATCATCTGTCGGGTAGGCCCTGAATTCTATTTTTATGTCTGCTGACCCCTGTCTGTTCTGTTTGACTAATTCATTGATGAGAAAAGTTAAATTTCCAGATGAAATAGTCATGTTGTCCAACCTTAGTGTCTGTAGAGACTGGACCCTTTGTGCCGTGACCAAGGCCATCAGCATGACTGTTTTCATAGTCAGTTTCTGTAGGGACAGAGCTGTAGTTGGAGACCAGTTTCTTAACATGGTCAGTACAATGCTCACATCCCATATTTGGGAGTACCTGGTTCTTGGGGGATTAACATTAAAAATGCCCCTCATGAGTTTGGTTACCAGGGGATGTGTCCCAACAGAATGCCGCTCTGTTCCTTGCCACAGGTATGTTGACAGAGCACTTCTGGCGCAGTTGATGGCACTATAACTGAGCCCCTCATCGTAATGGAGGCTTGCCAGGAATTCCAGAACAGACGGGATGTTCATAGATCTGTGGGTGATGTTATTGTTGTGACAGTACATTTCCCATTTCTTGATGTACACCAAGTACTGTTTTTTGGTGGACTGTCTGTGGGCCACTGAAATAATATCCACTGTTCGGTCCGTCAGTCCCAGGTGTAGTAGAGGTGCTTTCAAACTCTACAAATTAATAGGTTTGTATAATTATGACATGGGTAACTTTCCCTTGTTACGGGATGAACCAGTAAATTAGGTCTATGATGGATGGTGATGCATGGCTCTAATACCATGTCGAGTATCACCGGGAACCATGGTTGAGTAGGCCAATCGGGTACTATCAAAATACCAGACGCAGAGTCTTGCTGTATTTTCCTTAATACCCGACTGATGAGGCAGAAAGGAGGGAATGCATAAATAAACAATTTCCCCCAATGCAGCGAAAATGCATCTGTTGCCGCTGACCCAGGGTCTGGTTCCCATGAAACATAATTCGATAACTGGTGATTGAGCCTGGATGCGAATAGGTCGATATCTGGTGTTCCATACCGTGCTGTAATTTCAGCAAATACATTTTTATCCAACATCCATTCAATGTTTTCATTGAATTTGCGTGACCTGGTGTCTGCCACTAAATTTAGTTTACCTGGTAAGTAGGTAGCTGATATCCAAATATCTCTTTGGATACACCATTGCCAAATTGTGTTGGCCAGATTGTCACATGATGTCGATTTGTTTCCACCCATTTGGTTGATATATGCTACCACGGTGGTGTTGTCAATTTGTAGTCTAACATGCTGGTGATATAACCCAGAACAATATGACTTAAGGCCATGGAATGCACTTAACATCTCCAGGTAGTTTATGCCCAGTGTTTGTAATAATGATGCCTCCTGTGCATTCCATCTCCCTCCACAGCTGGAGATGGAATTGGTAGCACCCCAACCAAGTGCACTGGCATCAGTTTGTAGTATCATAGACGGGTTGCTGATAATGATTGGATTGGAACAATGCCTAATGTTATCTTTCCACCATTTTAGTTCTATTATGGCTTCTGTTGGTAGCTTCATTGGTCTGTCAAAATGACCACCATTAATTTTGAGTGCTCGTATTTTAGCCCTCTGTAAATTTCAATAATGTAAAGGTCCGAATTGTGTGGCTGGAAACGCAGCCACTATTTTGCCAATTATTCTTGCTACCAGTCTGATGGATGGTTTAGTGATGTCAATGATTTTGCTGCAAGCCTCTATTAAGGCTGTAACCTTTTCTTTCGGCAAAGTCACTGACATGTGAACTGAGTTAATGGTGAACCCCAGATAATCCATTGTGGTTGAAGGCGTTAATTTAGATTTAACTGGATGGATGATAAACCCCAGTTTTTCAAATAATTGTTTTGTGGCTGTTACCGCTTGTTTAGCCAATTCCAAAGTTTTGCCCACAATAAGTATGTCATCTAGATATGCCATTACCATGTGTTTTCGTTTCCGCAGAAACGCTAGGGCTGGTTTCAAAATTTTAGTGAACAGCGTGGGGGCTGATGTTAGACCATTAGGTAGTGCCCTGTACTGCCAGTGCTGACCCATCCAGTTCAATTTTAAATAACATCTGTGGTCACCTCTTATGGGTACTGTATAGTAAGCATCTTTTAAATCGATGCTTACCATGTAGTAACCTTTGGAAATCAATTGCTTAGCAGTAACAAAGGTTTCCATCTTGAAATGAATATATTGTACGAAAGTATTCAAATTAGTCAAATCTATGATGATGCGGCAACCACCATCTTTCTTGTTTTAGATTAAGATATTGGACACGAATTCCTGTGATTCGTGTTGGGTTTTCTCAATTACTCCTTTTTTATAAAGCCGCTGTAGTTCAGCATGTGCTTTTGATTTTTCTTTGCCTGTAAGCACGAACATTCGGTTCGGTACATGCTGAACTGGAGGGTTATGTTTTTGTATAAATTCTATGGTATAACCCTGGATACTGCTTAAAATATAAGTGTCGGTAGTTAACTTATTCCATGCATCCAGATAGAAGTGTAATCTCCCACCAACCTCCATGCTCCCTTCAATTTGTAAGGAACCAGACCCACCTACCTCCATGGTTACCACTGGTAGGTTTGTTACTTTTTCGGCATCCTCCGTGGACGTTGAGGCGCCGGTGTCTGGGTCTGTAGTTGGGTCGGTGTTGAGGGTTTGCACATTTTCCAGGAAGGCCGGTCTGGGCCATGGCCTAAAAAAGACCGATGTTGAGTGTTCCTGGCCTTCGAGCTTTCACCAGTTTGTCTTGGCCGACTGGTGGGTGCGTAGGGGTGCTGTTTCTGGCCAAAGTAGTTTTTGGACGTTGCTTTAATGAGCCCCAGGGTTTTAGCCTCTTCGTCAAGTTCTTTTACCTGTTTAGATAAGTCACCTCCAAATAGTAATATTGGTGGTTTGGAGGTTCCAGGTTTGCAGAGGCCTGCAAATTTGGGGTCTAAAGCTGGTTGGATGGCACTCTTCCTAATACTATTTAACTCGTATTGGAAGTTGCAAAATAAAGCCAGTGCATCTTGGTGATCTTGTGTCATGTCTTGTTCGTTTAATGTGCGGGCGAAAGCCGTAATTCCCGCTGTTAGGACTTTCAGAACTTTTTGTATTTTCAAGTCCCTGGCTCTGATTGATGCTCCGACATGTTTCCAAATACACTGGTTGACACTGGGAACATTTAGTGATTTGCAGTTCCCTGGTGGTAAGTGTCTTGCTGTGGTGTCCAATAATGCCTGTCCTTGTAGCTGGTTGAATGACATGTAGTCGATACTTGCAGCTATTTTGGGCTCCAGGTTTTGGCCAGTTTGGTCGGGTTGAATAAACTGGGACACCATATCCAATAGGTTTTCTTGCACCCCATGCACACTAGGGGTATGTTCTGCACACCCCTCTTCAGGGTCAGCCCAGAATTGACCCCCCGTACTCCCCTCTGATGAGGGAGAAACACTGTGCAGCCCTACAAGAGGTACTGCTGTAGGACTTACTAGCTGCCCACTGTGACTAGGCTCCCTCTCCCGGTGCCTGCCACTTTGGAGTATTTGCTCCAACAGCCGCTCCAACTGGCTCCTATGCTCTCGGGCACAGGCCACTCGTGGCTGCTCCTGTTCCTCCAGCCGCTCCAACTGGCTCCAATGCTCTCGGGCACTGGCTGCTCGCGGCTGTTCAAAGTCGGACTCATCGGAGTCAACGACTCTGTCTGTTTTTTGCTTCGCTCTACCGCCCGGCCGTGGTGTTGATTTGGCCGGTGCGGGAGCGAAGTCGGGCACAGCTGTTCCCATTACGGGAGATTGGTGTGCCGTTGGCTGCTGCTGGCTGCCCGCAACTACGCGGTTCTCCCCCGCCAGCTTTTTCGCAGCCTTCTTGTTTCTCGTGGATCTGTCCATGCCTCCACCTGTAAAGTAAGTGGAAAGAACGCAAAGTCTCCTTACCTGCTGTTCCCGGCTTTTAAATTCTGCCGCTAAGGGGAACGTCGTTCCCCCTGCTGTGACTCGTTGCAATGCGTGTAGCGATATGACATGCATACGTGACTCCGAAGTAAAATAGCTAGTTTGTTCTCATCCATGTGCCTATTAAACTTTTTGTTTAGTTTATTTTAGAGATACAGCATGGAAACAGGCCCCTTGGGGCAATGACCAGCGAACCCTGCACACTAACGCTATCCTACACACACTGGGGACAATTTACATCAATACCGAGCCAATTAACCTACAAACCTGTACATCTTTGGAATAGTCAGAGGAAACCAAAGATCTCGGAAAAAACCCTTGCAGTCACGGGGAGAACATAGAAACAGCTCCCGTAGTCGGGATCGAACCCGCGTCTCTGGCGCTGAAAGCGCTGTAAGGCAGCGAGCATCCCGCTGCGCCACCACGCCGCCCTTTTAAATGAGCAAAACGTTTTATTATCACTAAATGTGGTGATAGGTGGGAACAACATTAGTGTTGACCCTTGCAGACTCATTACACACATGCATGGTACCCCCATGTAGTGGGGTCAAACAATGAATGGGGTGGGAAGAGCTAGAATCTACAATGGTTCACCATCAACCTGCAGGCTGCTCCCATTATTTTAGCACTTTCCGTAATGTTCTGCTGAGGGCTGCAGGAATTGATTGTGCTGCAGGAATTTGTCACCAATTGTGAATAGTTGAAGAAATTCTGCATTTCTAAAAATCTGCTTTCCAAACTAATATTCAGATGTCAAGGTAAAAATGAGAAGCTCGCAGTATAGATTAGTTATAGATTCATCACTTATGGCAGCATATGCCTAAGTAATCTTCCAGACCAAGACTGTTTCACTGACCGGCATGTAATTATCAAACCAAAGCAGTTGGGTGTAATGGGATATAGTGGGATATAGTGGGATATAGTGAGCAAGCCAAACTTTAAAACATTTGAAATACCCAAAGACTAATTGAAATTGTGTTAGCACAGAATGAAGTTATATACAATTGTAATATTTTCTCAGCAAATCAACGGCTTTATAAATCCTTCGTGGTGCCTGAAGTTGGCATAGGGATGAGCTTGATTCAAATGTCTGGCAGTGACTGTTGACAGCTTTTTTCCACCTGCTATGAGAACACTGCCAATTACAAAATGAATCCCCTGGCAAGCAGGTTTGATGATTATCAGTTGGGAAGGAACTGGCAGGAACGTCACTCTGGGAAAGGTTCCGATGCTGCTGGGGGGTTTGGTCATGCCAGCTGACAAGCTGGAGAAAGTTCTGACCACCGAGTCAGCAAGCAGGAAGCATCCCAAACCATGTTACAATGGGAATTACTGGTAACTGTCTTTAAAATTCTCATCCCACGCAGCTGGTGAACTTCCAGGATGATTTGCATGTGGGAGCAGAGAGGATTGAATTTTCTCTGATAGAATTTCATTTAGTTACGTTTAGAGATACAGCGCAGAAACAGCCCTTCGGCCCACCGAGTCCGTACCGACCAGCGATCCCTGCACATTAATGTTATCCTACACACACTAGGGACAATTTACAATTATACCAAGCCAATTAACCTACAAACCTATACGTCTTTGAGGTGTGGGAGGAAACCGAAGATCTCGGAGAAAACCCACGCAGGTCATGGGGAGAACGTACAAACTCCGTACAGACAGCTCCCGTAGTCGGGATCGAACCCGGGTCTCCGGTGCTGTAGGGCAGCAACTCTACCGCTGCACCACCGTGACACCCATATTGCAGGACGAGTAGAATCAGCAGAAGCTGTTTCTTTTCTTTTGTTCTATCTGCGACATAGGACAATAAAACACTCTTAACTCTCTTGACTCTGATCATTACGGCTGCATTTGATACATGATATCTGAGAACAATGTTAAGCAATGTTCACAACTTCAAATGTGTTTTAAATGGAATCTGTTTTTTGTTTGTGTGCTGTCATGCGTTATAATGAGCTTTGGCAATACCTTAAAATGGTTGATAGGAAATTTACTTCTCACTTCACAGCCTTTGCCGTTTCCTTTCTCAATGAGGTTGCATCCTGCTGTACACCTTTACAGCTGGTGATATTTGGCAAAATATGTCATTTACAATCTAGACAATTGTTCAGCATTTTGATCTGTCCGGGGTTTCGTATTTCTAAGGCTTTGCTTCTGTGCAAACCAGAGGGGTTCCAATGATGATCAGACTTGAAACTGCTCATGTTTCCTGCCCTTCTCCATGGCAACAGGCTCCCATTGGGGCAGGTCTACACAGGGATTGTAACCGGATAGGGATTTTAAAGCACTCAAGGAAATCTATCCACTTTTATATGGAGATCATCTCCTATGTACTGGCCCTATCAATGCACAGAGGCAATTTGACATTCAAACTCTTAGACTGGTGTAAATTTCACACATAACTACTTGTGAAACCTCTTATTTCAAAATATATTAAAGCTCAAAGCCCACGTTGCTTATATCTAATGAGGCTGCGTTCAGTAAAATGATGAAGTGCAGTGAGCCATTGACTCCCAGAAGCAGTGTGTCACAACAGTGACTATTAAACAAATTATTTCTAGATGAGTTTTTGGAATGTAATACACATCAGTGGACATTTTAATTGACGTTAAGATGAAAATTAAGTGGGAAGGCAGTGAGCATTCGAGATTCATGAGGAAGACGTATCTTCTCTGTTCTCTCCAACCCTGATAATATTTGTCTCTAATAGTTTTCATAGGACTAGGATGAGAGGAGAAAGATCTAATAGGAACCTGAGGGACAAACCTTTCACACAAAGAGTGGTGGGTATATGGAATGAGCGGCCAGAGGAAGTACTTGAGGCACGTACTATCACACACTTAGCAGACATTTAGACAGGTACATGGACAGGAAAGGTTTGTATGGGCCAAGTGCAGGCAGACGGGACTAGTGTAGATGGTACATCGTGATTGGCGTGGGCAAGTTAGGCAGAAGGGCCAGTATGACTTAATGACTCTAATAACATGAGTGAGCAACATAACTATTCTGCAGTAAAAACATAGAAACATAGAAAAATGGGCCAGTTCAAGGATTTAATCTGAAACTTCCGGTACCTTTCACCAGCAGTAAAATTGCCTTCATTGTGTTTAGGATTCAAGCTTTAAGGATTAACGAAAGGAACAAATTACATTAGAAGCTTTACATTTTCATTGTTCAGTTCTGAAGCCAAGGCTATTAAGGAAAATGTGAATCATTCTGTATAAAATATATACATTTCCAGAATCAATTTGTTTAATCGAGATAGGGGCGGCACGGTGGCAAAGCAGTAGAGCTACTGCCTTACAGCGCCAGAGACGCAGGTCCCATCCTGACTACGGGTGCCTGTACGGAGTTTGTACATTTTCCCCGTGACCTGTGTGGGTTTTCTCCGAGATCTTCAGTTTCCTCCCACACATCAAAGACGTATAGGATTGTAGGTTAATTGGCTTGGTATAAATGTAAATGTAAAATTGTTCCTAGTATGTGTAGGGTAGTGTTAATGTGCGGGGATTGCTGGTCAGTACGGACTCGGTGGGCTGTTTCCGCACTGTATCTCCAAACTAAACTAAACTAAAACATTAGTTTCCATATTTATTTACAACACCAGAAACCATTTAGCCCATTGCTTCTGTGTCAGCTCTCAAGAGCAATCCCACCAGTCCTGTCTCTCCAATTATTTCCCTGTAAGCTATTCTCACTCTTGTAACATCACCTTCTCTGCCCCACACCCAGCTTCCTCTATCACCTGCCGACAATGGGATAATGTACAGCAGCTACTTCAGCCACCAGCATGTCGTAGGGAAGTCAGAAATTGGAACACCCAGAGGAAGCCCCCATGGACATGAGGAGAACATGCAAACTCTGAAGAGACAGCACTGGAGGTCAGTATCAAAACATTCTCGCAGAACCTGTGTGGTAATAGTTCTATCTACTGCACCACATGCCACCCCATCAAGCCGTCTAAGCTATCTGTTTTTATGTGAAGTGACAGAAATCAAATATATTTTATCCCCACCCGATAACGGCATCCTTTTAATCAAATAATAAAACATACAAAATGCAGCAAAGCCCCAATGTTGTTTTGAAATTACTGAGAGGGAAATCAGCAGTGAATGCGTAATATTTTCTTACTATCTCAGTGTAACAGAAGCTGTAACTCCTCAGTTTTATTTTTGTGATAATGGTACTCATTGATTCATTGAAAGATACAACATTGAAACAGGCCCTTCGGCCAACTGAGTCCATGTTGACAATGAATCACCCATTCACTCCAAATCTATCTTATCCGACTTTCTCATCAATTCACCTACACTTCAGGGGGTAATTGACAAAGGCCAATTAACCTATAAACCCTACACATCTTCGGGATGTGGAAGGAAACCAGAGCACCCGGAGAAAACCCACGTGGTTTAGCAGTAAATATGATGCCGCCAAGCTGTCACCTTTCTTCCTTTCTCTGGTATCTATAGGCCTGACAAAGTTAACCAACAAGGAGCTTATTTAACAAGTTAACTCACTAGGAATTTATTTAACACTAAATAATCATCTATGAGATTAAAGGTGGTAAATTTAAAACAACCTATTTCACATACTGAATCACAGCGAAGAACAGGAGGTTGGCAACAACAGCAAGCAAAATGATAGCGTTTAAAATGAATATTTATCATCAAAATGATTCCTACAATGATCTTTTTTAAAGTGTACTTTTATGTTCCCATCTTAGTAAAGATTTGGAATTCTTTATTACATTTTACACTTGTTTAGTTTTCCTTGTCTCACTCTAATGAAGTGGCGGCACAGTGGCGCAGCGGTAGAGTTGCTGCCTCACAGTGCCGGAGACCTGGGTTCCATCCCGACTCCGGGTGCTGTCTGTACGCAGTTTGTACGTTCTCCCCGTGACCGCGTGGGTTTTCTCCGGGATCTTTGGTATCCTCCACACAACAATACTGGCTCTCAATATCAGTAAAACTAATGAGCTGATTGTGGACTTTGGAAGTGGAAGGATGAGGACCCACAATCCTGTTTATGTCAATGGGACGATGGTGGAGAGAGTCAAAAACTTCAAATTCCTGGGCGTGCATGTTTCCGAAGATCTTTCCTGGACCCAGCACACTGATGCAATTATAAATAAAGCACATCAACGCCTCTATTTCCTGAGAAGATTATGGAGATTCGGTATGTCAGAGAGGATTCTCTTGAACTCCTACAGGTGTACAGTAGAGAGCACATTGACAGGTTGCATCATGACCTGGTTCGACAACTTGAATGCACGGGAGCGGAAAAGACTGCAAAAAGTTGTGACCACTGCCCAGTCCATCACCGGCTCTGACCTCCCCACTATCAAAGGGATTTATCGGAGTCGTTGCCTCCAAAAGGCAGCCAGCATCATCAGAGACCCACACCATCCTGGCCACACATTCATTTCACTCCTGCCATCGGGAGGAATGTACAGGAGCCTGAAAACTGTAACATCCAGGTTCAGGAACAGCTTCTTCCCTACAGCCATCAAGCTATTAAACACTACAACCTCAAATAATCTCTGAACTTCTATAGACTATTATTATTATTATACTTATTATTATTATACTTATTATTATTATTATTATTATTATTATTATTATTATTATTATTATTATTATTATTATTATTATTATTATTATTATTATTATTATTATTATTATTATTATTATTATTATTATTATTATTGCACGACTATTATTTGTTTGTTGAGTATGTGTGTATATGTATATATATGTATGTGTACTTGCGAGTGTGTGTGTATATATACTCACTGAACATTTTTTTCTTTCTCGTTTATCATATTGTTCACAGTGTACTATGTTTACATATTCTGTTGTGCTGTAGCAAGTAAAAATTTCATTATTCTATCTGGGACACATGACAATAAAACACTCTTGACTTGATATCCATGCTAGTATCTGCCCTTTGATTCCAAGGGCTCTCATCTTCTCAGCCACTCGTCTGGCACTTTATCAAAGTCTTTCTGAAAATCTAGATAAACAACATCTACTGCCTCTCCTTTGTCTGCCCTGCTATTTACTTCTTCAAAGAATTCCAGCAAATTTGTCTGGCAAGACCTCCCCTTCTCAAAGCCATGCTGATTTCAGCCTATTTTATAGTGAATTTCTAAACACTCCGTAACCTCATCCTTTATAATGGAATTTAAAATCTTACCTACCACCAAAATCAGACTAACCGGCCTATAGTTCCCACTATTCTGCCTTGCTCCCTTCTTGTGCAGTGGGGTAATATTGGCAATTATGTATGTACATACAATTGGTGTATTAAATCAGTGCCCAAACTGCATCATTGGACCACCATTCATTCTTCTGTATAAAATTCTTGTCTAGTGTATATACGTTTGCTACTGTATGCATGGGAAATGTTTGATTATAAGTCAAGCACTTAAATCTGCCTCACCTTAACCAATAAAAAATGAACAAGTAATCTTAAAGGCCTTCTTGGAAAAATCGATTCCGATTTTTTAACCAATAAAACCCTGTGCCAACAATAAATGTCAACCATGCAGGATTTATTTTTGCTTTCATAAGTTGCGCATGGTTCACAAAATTTGAAAATAGTCTGCAGAGCAATTTATTTTGTCAGTGGGATGCATTGAGACAATGCGGAAAAATTACACAGGTGGAATTGAGGTGAAAAAGCAAAGACATGAAAAAAATGTTTTTAAGTTTTTCACTCCGAGGGATTCTGCTTCTGAGGCTGTGTTGCCTAATACAAATATTGCACATAGTTTCCAGTATTCAAGCAAAGAGCTATTAATCCCAACACACAGATACCAATGAGCCCGACAATTGAGGGCAATCGCTTTCAGTGGTGAACCTATTTCCTGTTAGACTGCAAAGTAACATAGAAACATAGAAAATAGGTGCAGGAGTAGGCCATTCCATCCTTAGAGCCAGCACCACCATTCAATGTGATCATGACTGATCATCCAAAATCAGTACCCCGTTCCTGCTTTTTCCCCATATCCCTTGATTCCGTTAGCCCTGAGAGCTAAATCAAACTCTAACTCTCTCTTGAAAACTTGCTCCAACTCGCACATTATGAATGGAACAGCAGCATGAATGGCAACTTCCACCATCCCCTTAAAAGAATCAGAATTATGGCACAGTAGTGGAGTTCCTGCCTTGCAGCGTCAGAGACCCGGGTTCGATCCTGACTACGGGTGCAGTCTGTACGGAGTTTGTACATTCTCCCTGTGACCACCGTGGGTTTTCTCCTGGATCCCCCCACACTTCAGAGACGTACAAATTTGTGGGTTAATTGGCTTGGTATAAATGTAAATTGTCCCTAGTGTGTAGGATAGTGTTAATGTGCGGGGATCGCTGGTCGGTGTGGAGCCGGTGGGCCGAAGCGGCCTGTTTCCACCCTGTATCTCTAAACTAAACTAATGCCTGAAATGCCGTCTGTTCATCTCCTCTTCAGATGCTCCCTCATCTGTTCCTCCATCACTTTACTGTTTTTGCTTAAGGTTTCAGCATCTGTAGTTTCTTGTGTCTCCAGAATTAAAGCCCGCCTTTGTCAATGCTTCACAAATGGCAGGGGTCCTGTATGTATACTCCTCTAAACCAGGATAATGAGATTTAAAATCATGGAAGAGTTTCAACACACAGCGTGTGGAATCACAGAGGGATGAAGAAATGGAACTTGGTGCACAGATCTTCATTTTGTTGTCAGCTGTACTATTAGACGGCATAATAAACTTGACGTGAGTACATCTTGTTGACCAATGTTTTTTAATAACTGAAATTAAGCAATTTTTGCCCAATAAAATAAAAAAGCGATAATTGCCCTTGAACAGAACCAAAAATTAAAAAATATATCAATAAGATGGTCCAACATAATAATATTTACTTTTCCATTTTGATAATTTTCCATTGTCAAGAACAAACATTTGCAGTTCTAACATCCATAAAAATAATTAATTAAACAGAGTTTGATGGTCAAGCAGACAGCCATTTGGGTACCTACATAAATCGGAGCTCCGATTCCCTCCGGACCAACACCTCCCGAAGCCGCTGAATCCGTGCCATTTCCATTTCAATTTCATCCGGAGTTGCAGTCAGATCAGCCATGGAGATGATGTCAAGCTGGTCAGCAACTGTGGAGAGAAACCAAAGCCGCGATAAACAAAGTGTGAAAATGACAGGTTTCAGCCTCACTCATGAATCCAAACAATCTCTGCTGTGGTTTTATTGAGTGACACTAAACCAAATGTCCCCAATTTGCATATAATTTGTTTCTAACAGCACATCCTATTTTAATTAAACAGT
The DNA here is from genome assembly GCF_010909765.2 of Amblyraja radiata. Lineage (NCBI taxonomy): Eukaryota > Metazoa > Chordata > Chondrichthyes > Rajiformes > Rajidae > Amblyraja > Amblyraja radiata. The sequence continues at coordinate 5,171,758 of NC_045977.1, forward strand.
GCCATTCTTTTGTGAAATACAAATCATTATTTGAATGAGGTAATCATGTACTTGCTCCATTAGACTCTAAATTTTAAATTAATTATAACAGCTATATTTCCAGGTTCAGGAACCACAGTTAATGTACTCATCCAGTCCATGATACTGCCATAATCTTCTACTGAGAACAGAAGCATTGGGCTGTACTGCTGCCAACCAGGGACTAAGATGAGAAGATGCTTCTTCATTCAGTGTTTTAGAATTTTCTATACGTGTGAGCTGTAGAAGTTTAGTCAATATCCAGGTGGAGTGAAGAGAAGGATGTGAGGAAAATAACCTGGGCAAGATCGTGTGTGTGTATGTGTGTGTGTGTGTGTGTGTGTGTGTGTGTGTGTGTGTGTGTGTGTGTGTGTGTGTGTGTGTGTGTGTGTGTGTGTGTGCGCGCGCGCGCGCGTGTGTGTGTGTGTGCGTGTGCAAGTGTGTGTGTGTGTGTAGCTGGGGTGCATCTGTGTTGCTTATGCACAGATCCACACGTGCATTGTGTTCGATGTTTGTGCAGTGTCGCCTGGTCCACGATCAATCCCGGTTGCTAAACACTTCAATTCTCCTTCCCATTCCCACACATATCTTTCTGTCCTCGGCCTTCTCCATTGTCAGAGTGAGACTAAACGCAAATTGGAGGAACAGCATCTCATATTTTGCTTGGGCAGCAAACAGGTATTAAGTGGGATTAGTATTGATTTATCTAACTTCAGGTAGCCACGCCATTCCCTCTCTCTCCATCCCTCCCCCACTCAAGCCACACCAGCTTCTGGTTTTCACTCAACAGACAGCTAACAATGGGCTGTTTCCTTTATCATTGTTACTTTTGTGCATATCTTTCATTCATTGTTTTTTATCTCTCTACATCATCGTCTCTAAATCTCGTTTCCATAATCCCTAACCAGTCTGAAGAAGGGTCTCGACCCGAAACGTCACCCATTCCTTCTCTCCAGAGATGCTGCCTGTCCCGCTGAGATACTCCAGCTTTTTGTGTCTATCTATTGTACGATCAATCAAACAGCTTGCCACTGGACTAAGACTTTGTTCTGTCAAGTCCATGTGGTGTAACTGTGTTAAGAGTCCATGTACAAACATCCCTCATCCCTCAGAATTGGAACGGATGCAGATTATTCACAATCCCAACAATTTGTCCCAGAGTAATAAGCCACTCTGCATGTATAGAAAGAAGATAGTCCATGAGCTTTACTAAGTAATTACTAAGTATTTCTTCTTAAGTGCATCTAAGGTCCAATACAGAATATTCTTTTAGTGTTTACATAGACACTTTCTGGGTACTGCAGGGAGGAGTGGCAGGTGATTTCTGACCGCTCCTGTTCTTATCTTAACCAAATATTTAGGAAAAGCACCAAAGCACCCTGATTGTCTATGAAGCCAATGTTTACATCAACATGCTAGGCGTGTTGAATGCAAGAACTTTGCAATATGGAACCAAGAGCTCTGACAGCCAAAATCACTGTATAAAGAAGCAAAATTAAATAACGTTCCTTGGCATTCATAGTTTTTAGTCAGGCAAACTGGTTTCTGTAATATTGTGAAGGTGACTATCCTGGGAGCTTCTCATCTGCCTCAGAATCACAATTCATGCTCAATTGATTCACAAAAATTTGTTTTATTTTTAATTTTTCAGTCATGGGCCTGTGAACATTGCAGTGTTGATCTCAGTGTTTGATATGGAGTCCGATTGTAGATTGAAGTTTAATTAAGAGGTTATTCTTCCAATCACCAAAATTCCCCCGAGACTGAGGAGAGGAGATTAGAATCTCACTTCAGCTTCTCTGCACTGGGAGCCCAATTCCCCACTCTGCTCGCTGTGCTGCATTTGTCCAATCTCCAGCAGCATCAAAACCAGCAGCAGCGGACAAATTAACAGCATCTCTCCCTGATCTCACTGCAGGATATTTCCAGGCGGTTTCCTCTCAGGTGCTGAGTTTAAACTTTTAGTTTAGTTTAGTTTAGTTTAGTTTAGTTTAGTTTATTATTGTCAGTTGTACCGAGGTACAGTGAACAAATTTTGTTTGCATGCTATCCAGTCAAAGAAAAGACTGTATATGATTATAATCAAGCTGTCTGGATAAAGGATAAAGGGTACAACATTTAGTGCAAGATAAAGCACGATAAAAGATTGTTCAAAGGTCTCCAATGAGATAGATGGGAGGTCAGAATGGCACGCAAGCTGATGAGAGGACCGTTCAGTTGACTGATAACGGCTGGGAAGAAACGGCCCTTGAAACTGGAGGTATGCGTTCTCATACTTCTGTACCTCTTGCCTGATGGGAGAGGGGAGGGAATGACCGGGGTGAGACTGGTCCTTGATTATGCTCTTGGCCTTTCCGAGGCAGCGTGAAGTGTAGATGAAGTCAATGGAAGGGAGGTTAATTTGCGTGATGGTCTGGGCATCATCCACAACTCTCTGCAATCTCTTGTGGTTTTGGATGGAGCTGTTCCCAAACAATTCTCTGATGCTTCCCAATAAAATGCTTTCTACAACGTATGCTTTCTACAACGCTTCTGGCTGCAGCGCAAACTTTAAATCTTCGACCGCCGGCCTGTGGCCTACACCAACCTGAAGCCATGGTCTCCGGTGGTGAGGCACCGATTCAGGACTTACCTGGACCTTTACCTTGTCTACTCATCTGGACGCCTGCAGCAGTGGCTGCGGAGGGTTGAGGTCCTGACCACGAGGGAAAATGGAGGAGGACTGGCCACATTTTGTGACTTCCACCACAGCGATGAATGCTGTGGTGGATGTTTGCGAGGGTTGTTGGGGACATATCGAACTTCCTAAGCCTTCCAAGGAAGTAGAGGCATTGGTGTTTGGCTTTCTTGGCCACAGTTTCGACATGGCTGGTGCAGAACAAGTTTCTGGTGATGTTTCTTCCAGGAACTTGGAACTTTCAACCATCTCTATTTTGGCGCCATTGGTGTTTGTGAACTGACTTCAGGAAGAGATGCAATCACAATCTCCTTTGCCTTGCTGACACTGAGGGTGGGGGTGTTGGCTTGGCATCAGATTATGAGGTTCTTAATCTCATTACTGTACTCCATCTCATCATTATTTATATGCAGCTCACTGCGAATGGTGATGTTGTCTGCGAATTTGTAAATTGAGTTGCATTGCTATATTGCTGCCCTATCATTAGTGTATGAGGAGTATAGTAGGGGACTGAGAATGCAATCTTGTGGGGCACCAGTGTTGAGGAGCATAGAGGATGATGTATCCCAGATCCTCACTGATTGTGATCTGTTGGGCAGGAAGTCGAGGTTCTAGTTGCAGAGGGGAGTGCTGATACCAAGTTCCACAAGTTTGGAGATGAGCCTGGTTGAGGTAAAGGGATTGAAAGCAGAGCTGTAGCCTTTGCAACCATTCATTTCACCAATTATGGCATTTCTAAAACTCCTCGAAACCCATTATTATTCATGGAATTTCAGAACTTAGGTTTAGTGCTGGAATGGTCAACATAAGATGAATGGATCTGTTAACCCCTGCCTTTATGCTGCGAGATTCAAGTCTACACCAGCACACATGCTGGATTGAGTCTTTAATAAAGTAGTGAGGGAGGGCTGCTTTGGTTGACTGTACCCTATTTGGGTTAGATTTCAAAGAGGGGTTTTGATCTGGAAATAGTTAGGAAGGGGATATTAATTTAGTGGGCGTTTTCAGCGGTTTACAGGGACATGGGCCAAATGCAGCCCAATGGGACAAGCTTAGGTACCAACCTGGTTGGCATGGACAAGTAAGACTGACGCTGTGATCAACGGCTCCATGCCTCTATTCTAGTTCAGCTCCAGTTGCTATGGAATTTTATAACACATGTAAACTAAGAAGAACAACCACAACAGATTAAACTTTCAGACATTGTACTTTTGTTTGCAGGGTTACTGGGACTGAAGATCCAATCAAGGATGGAGATGGATATGATGAATTATGGAGTGTAGACAGGGGGCCGGCTCAAGTTTCTAATGGTCAGTCTGGGTTGGAGAAGAATGTAAGGGTCAGCGTAGAGGTTGAGAACCTGACTTTTGGTCAAGCTAGAATACGGATTGGGAGGGATGGTGGTGGTGGTGATCGCAGCAGAACAAGCTCCCAGCATCAGTCTTCACACACAAATCTCCTTTAATTAACAATGAGCCTGTGGCAGATCTCAGTCAGTTAGAATTAGTCATAACATATCCCCCACCCTGACCCTCAACACTGGTGTCCATCAGGTTTGTGTGCTCAGTCACCTGCTGTACACCCGGCCAAGTACAACGCCCAACTCGATCTTTAAAATCTCCATTGATATCCACCAGATCTACAACCTTGATGAGACAAATTCCAGGAAAGATGTTGAAATTCTTGTGTCATGGTGTCGGAACAGCAAGCTAGCTCTTAACAACGGCGAGACGACAGAGTTGTTTATTGACCCATGGAAGCAAGGAGTGAACACAACCTCATCAATGGAGATGCTGTCGAGGTGGTTGACAACTTCATGTTTTTCAGCATCCATATCGTCAGTAACCTAATTCAGTACCTTCCCAACGATCGGTGGTCAAGAAAGCTCATCAGTGTATTTACATTCTTTAGGTGTGTGAGATGATTTGTTATGCCCCCATGGATCTCTCTCAAACATCCATAGATACTGAATAGAAAATAATTTAATGGGATGCATCTCAGCCTGGTATGGCAACTGCTCTGCTCTTGATCACTTCAACTTTATTAGTGCACAGGGTTCTCAGGATGAACTAATTGAGTTCCAGGAAGGAAGTCAAGAACTAGAAGCAGAATTGGAAATTCAACTTGAGCATGCTGAAAATAGAAATCGTGAATTGCTGTCCGACAACAATCGTCTCCGTATGGAGCTTGTTGTATTTTGGTGGGAAACTCTTTTGTAAATGTAACACCCATGTATTTTTAATAGAATGATTCTAATTACTTGTAAATGGAACTCTTAGGGTGGGGTTATTATCAGAGGCGATATTTAAAATGAAACTTGGCCTGTTCTCGGCAATGATTGTTCCAAAGCTTCTTCTAGAACTCTTATTTCAAGTACTGCATAGCGATTTATAGTGATTGCATCATGGTAAGCTGATGTAGTCTGATCATTTTCAAAATGCAGATACTTCTGAGAGATGCTGTTTGAGCAGACCTTGATCTGTTTATAACAACTACTTAGGAGAGCTGCCTTACAGAGCTTGCAGCACCAGAGACCCGAGTTTGATCCCAACTGCGGGTGCTGTCTATATGGAGTTTGTATGTTCTCCCTGTGACCCCGTGGGTTTTCTCTGATATCTTTAGTTTCCTCCCACACTCCAAAGACGTACAGGTTTGCAGGTTAATTGGCTTGGTGTAAATGTAAATTGTTCCTAGTGTGTGTAGGATAGTGTAAGTGTATGGGTATTGCTGGTTGGTGCGGACTTGGTGGGCCGAAGGGCCTGTTTCCATGCTGTATCTCCAAACTAAACTAAACTCATCTAAACTAAACCTGAACCTGCAGAGAAGGTGAACACGGGCTCATCACTTCCTTCCTTCCCATGCATCTTCATGACATGTTGGAACAGGAAGGCTGTGGATCACACATAACCAAACCAAAATTATATATTATCCAGCTAATGCTGTACACTTTGGACACCTCTATGTATAACAGAACTCTTCCTTCTCTGTACACGTCTAATGTATTGAGTATCCAGCAGGACAACCATGGGCTCTGTCGAACAGCAAGTTCTTCATTTTTCTTTACAATGCTGCTTTAATGCTAATGCATGGCAAAGCACAACAAGATGCTGCACAACACGATTTGACTTCTCAGTCTTTATCTCCAATGTTCAGGTCAATTTAGATGGAGCATTTGTACAAATAAGCAGAAAATCAATGACAATGTGGCCATTATTCTCTGATAAGCCATCGTCACTTGCACTAATGTTGTAGTGTCTCAAAGCTTTGCCATGTAAGTATATAGAAAAGAGATAGAAATTAGCCAGACTTTTAACAATATCTCCACCTCACCCCCACGTTCAAGATATACTATGTCTATTTGTTGCCAGTTGGCTCTGGCTATACACAATGCCTGCAACTGCATTTGTCTACATATCAACAGGACGAGGTCTTGGATGCAATTTGTTAGAAGCAAAGTTTCTGACGCATTCTGAGATTGCAACATGAAGATACACATGCAAGTTCGCAATTCCTCCATATTCAGGTCATCTGCCTTTGAGAGGGAGACAACAATGGTTCTCAGAATGATGCAGCTCGGATAATTCCTGGTGCAGCGGTCGCTAAGAGCATCGGTCGCCAAGGTCAATGGATGAGGGCGCAGGCGGTCGAGGACGGGTCACATGGGAGTCGGATGGCGCGCCGCCGGGAACAAAGGAAATCCCGGCGTAGGGGGACCGCCATGAGGGGGGGGGAGGGGGAGAACAAAGGACCCGGTGTGAGGGGACCGCTGTGAGGGGGGGGAGAACAAGGGAGGACCTGGCGCGGGATACTTTGTAAAGGGCCTGTCCCACCAGCATGCGATTGCATGCGTCTAGCGTGACCAAACGGAAGCGGAGTTCGCGCTGAGTTCACGCTAAGTTCGCGGTAAGTACGCGCTAAGTACGCGGTAAGTATGCGCAAAGTTTGCGCTTGACGTAATTTACGTCAAAATCACCCATCAGCTGGGCAGGAGGCGGGCCGAATGAATTTGGACGTCGCACGGCGTCGGGCGGTGACGTCATCGCGCAACGGCACGCCGGACAGTGACGTCATCGCGCAACGCCACGTGCTAGGCGTACGCCGTCAAGACGCTGCGTACGATGTCAAGATGCTGCGTACGGCGTCGAGACGCTGCGTACGCCCATCGAGATGTTGCGTACGGCCTCAATGCGCCTGCGGGCCGCCAGGCAGTTGACGCGCGGAATTTTCGAACAGTGCAACATTTTTGGAGCCCCACACGATGTCGGGACCAGCCCCGCGCAACTCCATATGCCTCCGCCGATCGAAGTGGGACCGGCCCCGCGAGGCCGTACGCCTCAAGTGACCACGTCTGGTCGCGCTAGACGCATGCAATCGCATGCTGGTGGGACAGGCCGTTTACTGTGTCAACGCCCTTTATGTGGCGACCATTTGCATATCTTGGGCATGTAAGCAAAGAATTTCACTGTGACTTGTCACATGTGACAATAAAGTATTCAATTCAATTCAATGCCTGCAGCTGAAATTGCCTCCTTATGTTGCAAATGCTTAATGGAATCACTTTGCATAAAAACAAAGAAAGCGCTAAATGGTGAACACATCAGCAGCACCGAATGTAAAATGGTGTTGCCAATTAAATACAAAATGAGGCAGTTTACATTTCAACACTTTAACAAAATAATTAGACAATTTAAATGTAAAATCGACATCAATAGCAATGAATAAAGAATTTGGTTGAAAAGTTAAAATAATTTTATTTCACAAGCAAGGTAAACAATTTCAAAGCTGACATTAAAAGTATAATCTTTAGCCTTAAGATATTTTATAATGTATTAACATTATAGATATTAAATTACAAAATATCTTCAGGCTAAAAATTATACTTTTAATGTCAGCTTTGAAATTGTTTACCTTGCTTGTGAAATAAAATTATTTTCAGTTTTTATCTCAATTCTTTGTTCATTGCTGTTCCTTAAATATTAAATTTATATAAAACTTGTATTTGGAACAAAATGTTAATAAAAACCAAGCTTGGAAGACAGCAAAAAACAAACAGAAAGCAGGTTCAACCCTCAAAGTGTAACATGGTTCAAAGAACAAAGGAAAACATGAATTAATATTATCGTTGACAGCATGTAGGATTTTTGTGCAAATGTAAACAATGAATAAGTGATAAATTTGATAAAAGTAATGTGATAAACACAATGAATAGTTGTGTATGAAGGAAATACAGATGTGGTTTAAACCGAAGATAGACACAAAAAGCTATTTGTGGCTCAGCAGGTCAGACAGCATCTCCAGAGAAAAACGTCACCTATTCCTTTTCTCCAGAGATGTTGTCTGACCCGCGGAGTTACTCCAGCTTTTTGTGTCTATCCACAATAGTTAAACATTTTTCCATTGAAAGTCATCCTGGAAATCTGGATGCTTGATTTGGGGCAAATAATCTATTTTGATTTGAGTTGGTGTGAATATTGGCTGAATCATGGGTTTATCACTCCTGTTCTTTAACATTCTACTACCACTCCACCCAAGAGAATAAAAAGGGCCAGAATTAAACATCACAAACAAAAGCTCTCTTGATAGAATTTCAGCCAAAATGTTTGAGGTCAAGTTTCTGGAGAGATGTTTAAACACAAACCCATCTGCCTCGGATAGAGGGCAAGAATTCTATAAAAACAAGTGAGAAATGACAACCATAGAACAAAGGACAAGTAAAAATAGTTGAAGTATAGAGCAGCTATTATCAAACTGAAGTTCTGGTCACCATATTCAGGAAGAATATGGAGGCCTCGAGAAGGATGCAGAAGTTGCCTGGATTACAGTGTAAGGAGAGGTTGCATAAACGTAAACTGTTTCTCTGCAGCATCACAGGCTGAAGGGAGACAGAAGTTTATAAAACGATGAGAGGCTTTTATTGGGTCAGAGTTTAGGCCTCAGAGTAAAAATGTCAGATATAGAGTAAATAGTTTTAAGGTGAGAATGAGAAAGCTGAAAGGAGATGTACAAGGCGTGTTTTTGAAACAAAGAGTGATGGGTGCATGGAACACACACAGACAGTGAGGGTGATGGAGGCAGAAATGATAGTGACATTTAAAAGGCATTTGGATAGATATATGAACATGCAGGGAATGGAGAGATATGAATCAAAGTGCAGGCAGAGGGGATTCATTCAATTTGTCATCTTGGTCAGCACAGACATTGTTGCTGTGCTGTTCTACGCCACTTGTTGGACGGAAGAACTGGTTTAACATGTAAGTAGACTATTCTAAAAACGTGTTACGTTAGTAACATCAATGTGCTTTCTAATTGTCCACTTTAGTTACTTATTTCCAATTCATTTCCATTACTTTGTTCTGTTATACACAATCCATCTTATTTTGTGTAAGAAGGAACTGCAGATGCTGGTTTCAACCAAAGATAGACACTAAAGCTGGAATAACTCAGCAGGACAGGCAGCATCTCTGGAGAGAAGGAATGGGTGACGTTTCGGGTCGAGACCCTTCTTCAGACTAAAGTCTGAGTTACTCCAGCTTTTTTGTATCCACCTTATTTTGCTGGCTCTCAAGCATTGGAATTAATGAGTATTATTAAGTGAAGCTTTATTATTTAGCTGTGACTCTAAGTGCACTATGATATTTAATTATTATTGGCTTGTGTTGTTTAAACATGGGATTCACTAATGTTCTATATTTAAGAGGGTTGACTTCTCTGTTGGTTTTGTATATCAATTATCAGCACAATCATGTCTCAATAGACAACAGACAATAGACAATAGGTGCAGGAGTGGACCATTTGGCCATTCAATGTGATCAAGGCTGATCATCCCCAGTCAGTACCCCGTTCCTGCCTTCTCCCCATATCCCCTGATTCCGCTATCTTTCAGGGCCCTTTCTAGCTCTCTCTTGAAAGTATCCAGATAATCGGCCTCCACCGCCCTCTGAGGCAGACAATTCCACAGACTCACCACTCTCTGTGAGAAAAAGTGTTTCCTCGTCTCTGATCTAAATGGCTTATTCTTTAAACTGTGGTCCCTGGTTCTGGTCTTCCCCAACATCGGGAACATGTTTCCTGCCTCTAGCATGTCCAAACCCTTAACAATCTTATATGTTTCAATAAGATGCCCTCTCATCCTTCTGAACTCCAGGGTGTACAAGCCCAGCCACTCCACTCTCTCAGCATACGACAGTCCCACCATCCCGGAATTAGCCTTGTAAACCTACGCTGCACTCCCTCAATAGCAAGAATGTCCTTCCTCAAATTAGGGGACCAAAACTGCACACAATACTACAGGTGTGGTCTCACTAGGGCCCTGTACAACTGCAGAAGGACCTCTATGCTCCTATACTTGACTCCTCTTGTTATAAAGGCCAACATGCTATCATAGAAACATAGAAACATAGAAAATAGGTGCAGGAGTAGGCCATTCGGCCCTTCGAGCCTGTACCGCCATTCAATATGATCATGGCTGATCATCCAACTCAGTATCCCATCCCTGCCTTCTCTCCATACCCCCTGATCCCTTTAGCCACAAGGGCCACATCTAACTCCCTCTTAAATATAGCCAATGAACTGGCCTCAACTACCTTCTGTGGCAGAGAATTCCACAGATTCACCACTCTGTGTAAAAAAATATTTTCTCATCTCGGTCCTAAAAGCCTTCCCTCTTATCCTTAAACTGTAACCCCTAGTTCTGGACTTCCCCAACATCGGGAATAATCTTCCTGCATCTAGCCTGTCCAACCCCTTAAGAATTTTGTATGTTTCTATAAGATCCCCCTCAATCTTCTAAATTCTAGCGTGTACAAGCCGAGTCTATCCAGTCTTTCTTCATATGAAAGTCCTGACATCCCAGGAATCAGTCTATCGCTTTCATCACTGCCTGCTGTACCTGCATACTTACTTTCATCGACTGATGAACAAGGACCCCCAGATCCCGTTGTACTTCCCCTTTTCCCAACTTGATGCCATTTAGATAATAATCTGCCTTCCTGTTTTTGATATGAAAGTGGATAACCTCACATTTATCCACATTAAACTTCATCTGTCATGCTTCTGCCCACTCCCCCAACCTGTCCAAGTCACCCTACATTCTCTTAGCATCTTCCTCACAGTTCACACTGCCACCAAGTTTTGTGTCATCTGCAAATTTGCTAATGTTACATTGAATCCCTACATCCAAATCATTGATGTATATTGTAAATAGCTGCGGTCCCAGCACCGAGCCTTGCGGTACCCCACTAGTCACTGCCTACCATTCTGAAAGGGACCCGTTAATCCCCACTCTTTGTTTCCTGTGTGCCAACCAATTTTCTATCCATGTCAGCACTCCACCTCCAACTAACTGCAGATGCTGGTTTAAACTGAAGGTAGACACAAAAAGCTGGATCAACTCAACACGTCAGACAGAATCTCTGGACAAAAGGAAAATATTACGTTTTGGGTTGGGTCTGAAATAGGTTCCTGCACACCTTTGGAATGTGGAAGGAAACAAGAGCACCCAGAAAAAACCCATGCAATCAAAGGGAAAAGGAGCAAACTCCATACAGACAGCACCCATATTCAGGATCAATTCCAGGTCTCTGGCACTTTTAGGCAGCAACTTTATGGCCAATGTACTGCCCCATCGTCTTGAACTTAATTAAAACATACAGTAGCTGTAAAGGAGGACATAGCGTCACTTAGAGATTTAAGACTGAAAATGGATAGTTTATTTTTTTAGTAACCAAAGTTATCAACGTATAATTTTTTGTGTGTTGGAAAATAAAATATAGTGGCACAGCTGGTGGACTTGCTGCCTCACACGCCGGAGATCTGTGTTTGATCCTGTCCTCGGGCACTGTCTGTGTTGAATTTGCACATTCTCCCTGCAAGCGTGTGGGTTTCCTCCCACATCCCAAAGACCCATTGCCTTTGTAGGTTTACTAGGTTCTGTAAAATTGCCCCTAATGTGTAGGGAGTGGGTGAGGAAAGTGGGATAACAGAACTAGTGTGAATGGGTAGATAAAAATGCTGGAGAAACTCAGCGGGTGAGGCAGCATCTATGGAGCGAAGAAAATAGGCAACGTTTCGGGTCGAGACCCTACTTCAGGCTGATGTGAGGGTGGGGGGGACGGGATGAAGAAGGAAGAGGCAGAGAAAGTAGGCTGTGGGAGAGCTGGAAATGGGAGTAGAAGGAGGGAGAAAGCAAGAACTGCCTGAAATTAGAGAAGCCAATGTTCATACCGCTGCGGTGTAAACTACCCAAGCAAATGTGAAGTGCTGCTCCTCCAATATGCGGTGGGCCTCACTCTGGCCATGGAGGAGGCCCAGGACAGAAGGGTCGGATTCGGAATGGGAGGGGGAGTTGAAGAGTTGAGCCACTGGGAGATCAGGTTGGTTATTGCGAACTGAGTGGAGGAGTTGTGTGAAGCGATCGCCAAGCCTGCGTTTGGTCTCACCGAGGCTGATCATACGCTGAATAATCCAACCACATTTTTGTTTGGAAATGGAAAGAAATAATAGAAATTGCATTAATTGCAACGTATAAAAAGAGTTGAGATACTGTATTATAATTTTGCTGCATGTCATTGTGGTATATATCATGTCTTGATTGGTGAATATGTTTAGTTTGTGGCTTTATTTGAAGCAGAAATAATATGTGAATGCTTCATTGAGCATAATTCCGACTGGTAACTACGCACTTCGTCCGAGCACATTATCCCACGCGTCATGCAAGCCATCTTAAATGGCCACCTAAACTGTAATTTGGCAACTTAAAAGCTGCCAAGGTTGCCCGGTTGACAACAGAGAAAACAAAATTAAGTGAGAGCCCTGCAAGGTGTATAATACTTTTGACACTGTCATAGGCCTTTCTTACATATGCTGTCACAACGCACTGTAGTCTCTAAACAACCCTTCGGTAATTTTTCTTGCCCTCCATTTCAGAATAATAGTGTTTTAAGCCAATAACTCGACACTAGCACTGGCAATAAATAAATGAATAAAAAGTGCAGCTTTCCAGCCCCTTATCTCATTGGCCACGCTCGGCTGCAAATCGGTCAATCTGGTGGACCATCTTCCTCTAGTCATGGGGGTGGGGGATTGGGAGGGGCCTCACAAGTGGAACAGCCGAGGGCCTCTCTTCATCTAAATCCGGCCCTAGATGTCAGGCTAACTGGTCTATAATTCCCTGTTTTCTCTCTCCCGCCTTTCTTAAAAAGTAGGAATAACATTAGCTACCCTATAATGCACAGGGATTGATCCTGAGTCTATAGAACATTGGAAATTTTCACCAATGCATCCACAATTTCTAGAGCCACTTCCTTAAATGCTCTGGGATGCAGAAGCTGGAAGTGGCAGCGCTTTTGACAGCTGCGGCTCGCCTGCAGTCCGTCTGTTTTTACTTTTTTCGTTGTTTTCTTTTGTCTTGTTTTAGTTAAATTTTAGTTTATTAGGTTGTGTATATGTGTGGGGAGGGGGGGGGGTGAAACATGTTTTTTGTCTCTTCCTACAGGGGAATGCGACTTCTTGTCATATCCCCCTTCTCTGCCTCCGTCTGCGCTGAGGCCTAATGCCGGAGCTGGCGACCTCCAACTGCGACGACCTCGAGGCTCCGGAGGCAGAGCCAGCTAGGACTTACCAACGCGAGGCTGGCCGAATTCGGAGCTGTGGCGGCGTTCCGCCGTTCCGGCGGCAGCGAACTGAATTCGGGACTCGGCCACGGGCCAGTGGACGACATCGTCGGGAGCTCGCAGCTTACAGGTTCGTGAGCTGTTTTTCCGGAGTTCCCGCAACAACAGCTGCGTCCGCTGGACTGGAGGGTGGCAGCTTCGGCAGCTTCGACCACCCCGGGCCACTGAACTTGAACCGGCCCGTTCGCGGAGCTCGGTTGAGCCGCGGGACTTACTTACCTTCACCCGGTGGGGTCCCAACATCGGAGGCCTGGATCGCCTCAGCGCAGAGGGAGAACAAGGAGGGAAGAGACTTTAAGGCTTTTGCCTCCATCACAGTGAGGAGGTGCCTGGTGAACTCACTGTGATGGATGTTAATTTGTGTTTATTGTTTTGTTATTTATTATTATATGTATGACTGCAGGCAACGAAATTTCGTTCAGACCGAAAGGTCTGAATGACAATAAAGGAATCCAATCCAATCCAATCCAATCCAAGACCATTAGGCCCTGGGGATTTATCAGCCTTCAGTCCCATCAGTCAACCCAACACCATTTCCTGCCTAATGTGGATTTCCTTCAGTTCCTCCGTCACCCCAGGTCCTCTGGCCACTACTATAGCAGGAAGATTGTTTGTCTCTTCTGGCACCAAAATTACAAGCATATAACTAGTTTTATAAGTTTTTTGACAAATTAACTTTTTTTTAGATGTATTTACATCATTCCAAATGGATGAATGCTTCAAAATCAAGTGGTTGAGTTTTATTGCCATATACTCAAGCATAGAAACATAGAAAAAAGGTGCAGGTATAGGCCATTTGGCCCTTCGAGCCAGCACTGTCATTCAATATGATCATGGCTGTTCATCTAAAATCAGTATCTCTTTCCTGTTTTTTCCCCATATCCCTTGATTTCGCTAGCCCCAAGAGCTAAATGTAACTCTCTTTTGAATTGGCCTCCACTGCATTTTGTGGCAGAGAATTCCACAGATTCACAACTCTCTGTGTGAAGAAAGTTTCTCCTCATCTCAGTCCTAACTGGCGTACCCTTTATTCATAAACTGTGACCCCTGGTTCTGAACTCCCCCAACATCGGGAACATTTTTCCTGCAGTTACAGTAAGCAAACACTCGCCAGCCCGGCAAACACTCGCCAGCCCAGGCTCCCCGTCTGCATATGTCCACGCCACTGCTTCTGCTTCCATCCCTCCCTCAGCCCCGGCTCTCCAACACCCGCGGCCCATGCAGTTGATATGAGTTTTGAATTTTTCGTTGATCACAGAATTTCTCACAACAGAGCCCAGAGTGCAGAATATAGAGTTTTGTAGCATCGTAGCATTTCAGTTGCAGAGATAATATCCAACATCCGTAATGCGGTAGGTTGAAGCATCAGGGCTAGCTCTAGCTTCTCAGAGGACCATTCACTAGTCTGATAACAGCGGGAAGAAGCAGTTCCTGAATCTGGTGGTAGGTACTTTCAATAAGTGGGGGAACAGGATTGGTGGGGCTGCTCTGAGATTCAGCATAGACTCAGTGAGGATTAGGACCTCTTTATGCATCAGAAAAAAAGTATGAGAATCAATAATCGCATAGATTACTTGAAGAATTTAATTATATTCCTGTGTCTTCCTCTTCTTACGCAGTCCCTCAGGATCAAAGATAACATTCTTCCGCTCCAGTTATGTTGGTGCCAAGGTGGCAGCTGAAGGCAATATGCAGCAGAGATGCAGGTGAGCCCGCAGGTGCTTGATGGAGCAGGCAGGTAGCTAGTTTTGGTGCCTGCTCTCATAGAAAGCACATGATGTTGTAAAATGCATTCAAAGTCTCCTTTGCCATTTGGAAAATTGTGGCCCCAGGATCCTCATTACTTAGTCGGGGGGGCTGTTACATTTAGTGAAAGAAGTTTGTAGAACTTTGAACTTTGAACTACGCTCTGGCAATTTCTCATCTTGGTGACGTTCTGATAGGAACCTGTTTGGAAGTCTGCCGTTGGACAGGCAAACAACGTGGCATTGAGCCAACCGAATGTAATTAGGCATGGTATGCTGCAGATTGGGACATTGGCACTGGTTCATTTATTCTGCTGGTGGACGACGCAGTAATGACTTCTCTCTGGTACTTTGAAATGCACCCTGTGGGCAATGCATGCTTGGTGAGATAGGGATCAAAGCTTCCCACCAGACTTTGAGCTTTGTTTCAGATCTTTAAACACTCTTTTCTTCAGATGTGCTAGCACACTGAAGATAACATCCATCACTGATGTCTGCCTTTGTTGTGAGGCAGCTACCAAAATGTAGGATGTGGTCTACATATTCCAGGGTATGGCCATGATCCGTTAGTGTTGAAGATGGCATTGTACAGAGAGGAAAGGTTGAAAGAGGTCCTTGGTTTTGCTGATGTTAAACACAAGACCATTTATCTCATAAGCTTCAGTGAGCAAGTTGTCTAGAACTTGGGGGTCACCCTTTTGGCTTGTCCATTCACAAGAGTCATTGTGTGGTGCAGCACAATGACTGCCTTTGGCATGATAGACACAAAATGCTGGAGTAACTCAGTGGGACGGGCAGCATCTCTGGAGCGAAGGAATATGTGACGTTTCGGGTGGAGACCCTTCTTCAGATGCCTTTGGCAGGATGTCGGTCTGGAATAGAGGTAATGTGGATGGAACAGTTTCCCATTTATCCGGTTGGCTTCTCTCCACCTGGAAGCTGGTTGGAGGTGAGGTGGAGGAATGACACAGCTCCTGCTGCCCTGATAGACACATATCTTCATTTTAAATTTGTATTAAATGCACAAAGATTTAATGATCTATTTTAAAGTTTCCTTTTGCAGCATCAATTTGCCTTCTTCCTCCCCTGTGAAACTCGATTTTACATTCACAATCTGACAGGTCCACCATGTTGTTAATCTACATTATGGCGTTGACTACATCTGGTCCAGTGTGGTGCAGAGTATTGAATGCACTGGACACTAGAGACTAAAGTGCCACTGACCTCCAACCACCACATTCCTCAGTGAATTCAGGGACATCCGTAGAGTATTGAGCTGATTATATTTCATTTCTGGCACTTCAGCTTCACCCCAACTGCAGCCAACATATCTCTTGTGGTCTCATTCATCTGAAAGGGGTTACTGACCTCTGCCGGGTTAATGGCTGGGTATCCTTTCACTTTATTCAAAATAATATTCATGTTTCTAATTAATTTACATGGTTAATGTGTTTTAACCACTTTAGTTCTGTTTTTTAGTTTAGAGATACAGGGCAGAAACAGGCCCTTTGGCCGACTGAGTCCGCACCGACCAGCAATCCCCGCATATTAACACAAGCCTGCACGCACTGGGGACAATTAACACTTATACCAAGTGTACAAACCCAAGCCAATTAACCGACAAACCTGTACGTCTTTGGAGTGTGGGAGGAAACCGAAGATCTTGGAGAAAGTCCATGTTGGTCACGGTGAGAACGTACAAACTCCGTACAGACAGCACCCGTAGTCGGGATGGAACCTGGGTCTCTGAAGGTGCAAACGCTGTAAAGCAGCAACTCTACCGTGCAGCCCTTATAAACTTCTTATAATAAGTTTTTATTGAATTATTTAAATATTTTTCAACTATTTCTAAATATCTCAGATCATCAGAGATGCATTGGAAAATTATTTGACAGGGCAGGCTGTAGTATGGATGTATAATTTTGTATACATACTCCCATAGTAATTTTACATGCATGTATAATTATTATGGGAGGTAAATAAGAAATGCTATCTGCTGTGAACTTTATAGTGATTTATATCGATTACACAAGCATATTCCGTGAGTGTGTGTGTGTGTGTGTGTGTGTGTGTGTGTGTGTGTGTGTGTGTGTGTGTGTGTGTGTGTGTGTGTGTGTGTGTGTGTGTGTGTGTGCTTGTGTGTGTGGCAAATTATGGGGAAAAAAGTATATTTTGATATAAAAATATTTCCTGGTCAGGTAGTAAAATTATAAAATGTACATTTTCTATTTATGTATTAAAAGAAAGGAAATGTTTATCCAAGATTAAAAATATATTAAATCCACAGTGTTTGGGGGGACATTTTCATATCATATTCCAAATTAATGTTTATCTTTACTGTTTCATTTGTTCCAAATGGATTGTACATTACAATGAATCATTGCTAATCAAAATATTCACCATAGTATGGTATGATAGAATATTCTAACGGAGCTAGATTGTGAAAAATGTGTTTTCTTAAAAGCCACTACATTTCACTGTCATCAAACCATCTCGATAGGGTAAGTACATAACCATTAAAATTAACATTAAAATAAATCAACTAAACATTCTAAATGTTACACTGACATAGTTTCTAGTTGTACAAGTTATACAAGAATCATTCTTCTGAGTTCTGATGTGAAGTTCATTATCACATTATAAGCAGTGTATTCAATAAAATTGTATGTAACAATGTGCGTTTTAACACCTTACACAATCAACATTTAAAATGGTTACATCCAGGAATACTGCAATCCATTCATCCTTATTCCAGTTGATCATTTTAAACATCCAGTATTTAATGACATGCATTGCATTTCATTGTTCCAATGAATAAATAGCAATGGAAACAAAACAGTCGTGCATTAAAAACAAGCTTTATTGTTATATAAAGATTTTTGTTATTTTACAAAACGGCCATCTTCACTAAGCAGCGAACTATGGAGCACATTTTGTTTTAAGCGTTGCACAGTGTGCGTGGGTTCCAGTGAGCCATTCAGTGATGTGATTGTTTAGATGGATTATTGATGAAGCTTGCCAGCTTTTCAAATGGTTAATCTTTGTTGACTCAGATCTGCTTCCTACTCTTCAAACGCCTTGGCCGATTTACTAGCACGTTATAGGAATACGATTTTGGAAATTAAATTATTGGTGTCCATTATGTGAATTTCCCCCGATTACTTGAATATACTGAACTCCAAAAGAGGAATCATGATAAAACACTAACCTGTTTTCTTTAATGATAATGGACATTTTAATGTATTTGTACTTGATGTAAAACCCAGAAATATTGTATCTTTGTGTCTGCTTCTTAATATATTTGTCATCAACTTAGCACTAAAACACATTTACCTAATCATAATCCATTGCCTCTTATATAGGATTTTAAATCCTCCGGGTGATATTTTCAAACACTGTCATTTAAGTTTGAATATTTGGATGTGAATGGCTTCATATAAAAAGCCGGCGCGAAAATAAAAACACGCATGTTGTCCAAACTAAACATTAGCCATGTATACTAGAAACTTTGTTGTTTCAAAAATAACCCACTTAAAGAAATGACAATTGAAACAGCAGAATTGTAATTGCATATTTACAATGCAAAATAAAGAGCTGAGCCTCGGGTTAAGTCCATTTGTTACACAGGGAAGCTGTGGGGATTTCCACACCACGCACACAGCGCTGATCTGTAACGTGCAGAAATATTCCCAATGTAACTGTCCCCGGGAACATGACCAGAGCGCCGGCTGAGATGAAATACTGCTGGTGGATTCTTAAAGCCCAGCACAGAGACTGAGCAATAACCAAGGTTACTGGACACTAATTCTGGGCGCACATCATCGTGAGCTGCATCCATCTATGTCCTGTAATTTCCCCCCATAATAACATGGACTGGTAGTCCATCCACAGGCGAGTACTTGCCTTTCCCCACCGTCAGTCTGCTCCACTCGGTCTCTTCCACCGCCCCATAGCTTCTCAGCGACCGCTTGCTGTCGAGGGAGGCTGAGGGCGATGTCTTCAGCTCCATGGTTCAGCTCGCTGTCTGCCGCTCACTCCATACCGCCGGCCGCTGCGCTGCAGGTCCCGCTGGTACAAGGCTGTGTGTGGCAGCAGTGAGCTGGCGAGGGGGAGGCGGCTTGGTCGGAGGCTGAGCTGAGCCGGCACTACGCATGCTTACAGCTCCCAGGCTGAGTACCAATATCAAGAAGCAGGGATGCCTCATAAGCCAAACCAGAGTGCAAACCTGCTGTGCAGGAAGGAACTGCAGATGCTGTTTTAAACCGAAGAAAAACATAAAATGCTGGAGTAACTCAGCGGGACAGGCAGCATCTATGGAGAAAATAAATGGGTGACGTTTCAGGTCGAGACCCTTCTTCAGACCCGAAACATCTCCCGTTCCTTCTCTCCAGAGATGCTGGCCGTCCCGCTGAGTTACTCCAGCATTTTGTGTCTATCTTCAGAGTGCCAACCTGTTGTGCAATCAGATCAATCCTTTATTGGCTCTCTCTTGCTACCTTAATTCACCTCCCTCCAACAAGCTCCCCGACCTTCATTACCTCCACACCAGATCTAAGTTCACACCCACCTTAGTCGTCCAGTGACACTTGGAACCTAAGCTCCAGACCATCCGTGGTCCTGCGCTTGAGGGACACAGAGGGAATGTGTAGGAAGGAACTGCAGGTGCTGGTTTACACCAAAGACAGACACAAAATGCTGGAATAACTCAGCGGGACAGGCAGCATCTCTGGAGAGAAGGAATGGGTGATGTTTCACTACACTACACTAGACTAACCATCCAACACAGTGAGGCCATCAGAACCCTGGAACACAAGTGCAGGATAAATGTGAGCAGGCCTTTCTAGTCTGCCCTGCCACATGCGGTGAGGTCGTTTTCTGCCTCAATAGCCAATAATGTATTGGTCTGTGTTTGTAATGAACACAACTGAGACTTACAGCCCCTGTGGTGGAGAATTCCAAAGCTTCACCATCTCCTCAGTGAAGACATTTTCTGGCCTTCTCCTGATTCTGAAACTGTTGCCACCCAACCACGTGAAACAGCTAGCCTGCATCAACCCTGGCAAAGGCCATCAAGAATTTTTATATCTTTTGATGAGATCTCTCATGCTTCTAAGCTCTAGAAAGTGCTCTTCCAGTCTATTTAATCTTTCATTACATGGAGAATTCTACCTGCGCCCTCATCCCTGGAACCAATTTAGTGACTCTTTATTTTGTGACAAGTACCTCCTTTCTTAAGTAAGGTGACCAAAGCGGTCTACAATTTTCCAGGTGCGTCCTCATCAAATACTACAAACTATGCACCATGGTACTCCATGGTACACCATCTGCCAAGTACCCACGTGTTCACTCATCTTGCTCCTCCCCCTTAAAACTTATTCACCTCCATACTCACTGCCCCATTTTGTCTAGTATCATTAGCAAACTCTGAAAGATGATATTTGGTCCCCTTAGCCAAAACATTGATATGTATTGTGAAAACATGGGCCCAGCACTGAACCACTCTGACAAATGCAGTCTCTCAATCCCAGATCACGTTTTTTTCCTTTTCAGTCACTGATTAATTCATGGTCCATGTCAGTACATTACTCTGTACTCCATGCACTCTAAGCCTGTTGAGCAACCTTTGTGTGGGAGCCTATTGAGTGGCTTTTTAAAAGGGCAGCACAGTGTTTAGATGATATCAGGGCTTGGTTTTGTTGGTTGAGCACTTATCTTGGTGTTATAGCACGAGTATTTTATGTTTTAATAGTGATTGTGAATGCACATAGTCTTTTTCCCAGAGTGGAGGATTTATGAAGGCATATATTTATGATGGGTGTGGAAAGATTTAGTAGGAACCTGAGGGGCAACTTTTTCACCCAGAGGGTAGTGAGTAGAAGGAATGAACTGCCCAATGAAGTAGTTGATCCAAGTACAAGAACAGCATTTAAACGACACTTGGGTAGCTACATGGATAGGAAAGGTTTAGAGGGATATAGGCAAATAGAACTAGTTTGGATGGGGCATCTTTGTCATCATAGATAAATTGGGCCGAAGGGCCTGCATGATGTACTGTATGATGCTACGACGCTATGAAACACAGCCATATGTCAAGTTTGCTATTGACGTGAAGATGACAATGCACACAATGCAATGGAAGGATGAATTCTGCTGCAAAAGGTTTCCAGTATATATCCAATAATCCTGATATCATTCAATTTTGAACTAATACAAATAGATCAGAGTGCTATCTAAATATAAGAATATAAATCTAAACCTAAATACAGCAATGACCCATCACATTCAGGTTCAGAAAGTATGGCACGGTGGTAGAGCTGCTGCCTTACAGCGCATGCAGTGCAGGCGACCCAGGTTCGATCCTGACTAGGGTGCTGTCTGTACAGAGTTTATACGTTCTCCCCGTGACTGCGTGGGTTTACTCCCAGATCGTCGGTTTCCTCCCACACTCCAAAGATGTACAGTACAGGATTGTAGGTTAATTGGCTTGGTATAAATGTAAATTGTTGTTTGTGTGTGTAGGATAGTGTTGGCTGGTGGAGATCACTGGTCGGTATGGACTCGCTGGGCTAAAGGGCCTGTGTCAGTGCTATATCTCTAAGCTGAACTGAACTAAAATTTATCAAAAGTCTACTAAAGCTGTCCACATACCTAGTGGACCAGAATATAGAGATTTGACAAAGCTCTATTTAGAACACCCTGCTTCATTCTGGGCACTGCATCTTAGAAAGGATGCATAGGTTTGGAGAATGTTCAATATAGACTTATGTGTTGTTAAAAAATATATGGTGTTCTTTAGATAGAAATGTGGTCTAAAAGTTAGAGCCAGACATCTCAACTGTTCATTTCAGAAACAATCTTTATGCAATGTGGTAGAATATTGAATTATCATTCCAGTAAAATGGAATTTAATGCTAAAGTCAATTGCTGCTTATAAATGTGAGCCTCATACATTTCTATTAATTAGATGTACATGGGAAAGGCATATATATAGTAAGTTATAGTTCATCCATGAGTCAAAGTGAAAATGGCTGGATAATTATATAGTTCAGTGTATAAAATCATAATAGATCGGGTAGATGCACAGAGTCTCTTGCCCAGAGTAGGTGACTCGAGAACCAGAGGACATAGGTTTAAGGTGAAGGGGAAAAGAATTACTAGGAATCTGATGGGTAAATTTTTCACACAAAGGGTGGTGGGTGTATGGAACAAGCTGCCAGAGGAGATAGTTGAGGCAAGGACTATCCCAACGTTTAAGAAACAGTTAGACAGGTACATGGATAGGACAGGTTTGGAGGGATATGGACCAAGTGGGACAAGTGTAGTTGGGATATGTTGGCCGGTGTTGGCAAGTTGGACCTAAGGGCCTGTTTCCACACTGTATCATCCTATGACTCTATGACCTCTTGCTTTTATTTGCCCACAAGGATTTGTAAGTTGAGGTGTTGCCAATGTTGCAAAGGTGTTTGAGTAGTCACAGTGGCACTGCGGTAAAGTTGCTGCCTTACAGCGAATGCAGTGCCGGAGACCCGGGTTCGATCCCGATAACGGGGGTTGTCTGTACAAAGTTTGTACATTCTCCTCGTGACCTGCGTGGGTTTTCTTTGAGATTTCCAGTTTCCTCCCACATTCCAAAGACGTGTAGGCTAATTGGCTTGGTAAATGTAAAAATTGTCCCTAGTGGGTGTAGGATAGTGTTAATGTGTGAGTATCGCTGATCAGCGCGGACACGGTGGGCCAAAGGGCCTGTTTCCGTGCTGTATCTCTAAACTTAACTAAATATGGTCAACAAACATAGGGTGAAGATGGAATGAATGAGAGTGGGTACAAGTTAGGCACTGAGTAGCAAAGTTTCGGATGCATTCAGATTGAAGGAGGATACAAGGGTTCCTTCATGATTCCTATTATAAGAAAATCGTTGATAAACGTAGGCATGACCATTTATGGTTCATAAGCTGTTAGTCCAATGGCATATGGAGAAACAGAAAGTGGCAAAGAGGCATTAATAATTTGAGAGCAAGGCAGAAATAATTGGAGATGGAAAGGGGAATTGTGATCATCCATTATGTCCAAATAAAGATGGGCCAGGATATTTTCTAACTTGGGTTTGGAGGAACAGAAGATATAAGGGTACGTGAATCCCTGAGGTTAGAGAGGAAATTCCAGAACCTGGAGCCTCGATGGCTAAAGGCATGGCTACCAGCATGAGAGTGAGTAAACGTGAGGTGATCAGAGACCAGAATTGATGGAGCATAGATAATTTGGAGACTGGTGAACAAAGAGAAGAGAAACCATGAAGGGATTTGAAAAATGGGATGAGAACTTATAATTATGGTGCTAATCATCGAGTGAGTCAGGTTAAAGGCGGGGAGATAGTCCTGCTGAGAACTGCGCATTGGCTACAGTGCATAGTGCATTTGCACTATGGAGTCACAGCAGATGACATTTCCTTAAATTGATGTCCCTCTTCAATTATTTTTCCCGTTCTCTTAAACAATGTAAGTCTCTTTGCTGCTTTCTTTTTCCACCCACGCACACTATTCACTGTGAACTAAAGACAAAAAAAAACACACACACACAAAATTCAATGTTTGTGGGTGGAAAAGGAGTCAATAATTGTGAATTTTCCTTGCGTGCTTTGACTGCGGTTTTGCAGAAGTGTGGACATCACTGAAAGACAGATGGAAATGTATCTGACCTCTCACTTCACTGCCGTACTTACTCTTGAGACTGGCTGGTTCAGTTTGATATGTGGTCCCTCAGGTTTACATAGCTGGCTCATCTGGTGAGGCCCCATTCTTTGACATCTGCCAATCCTCACCATAGAATGCAAATTGAGCTAAGATTTTTTTCTTTACATCACTACCGTACATTAACAATCCTAATGTTCATATTTCACGATGACATAAAATTAATCTGTTTAATATGTTTTTAAATAAATGTATTACCTCTTACTTGGTATAATACATATTTAATCTTTATGATTTTTGTAATCAATTTCAACAGTTTTTAAAGCGCTCTCTTTGTCAAAGACATTATAAACTGCAAAGCAAATCCTTTTCAGCATAAGGTAAAAAAAGTCCTCCAGTCAGTATGATGTGTCAAAGGTTGAGCAGTGTCTGGGAGAGGCGGAAGACACAAACCAGTCAATATAAAAGTTTGAACATTTCTGAAGCCTTTTACACACTATTTGATGAAAGAGGTATAAATCCTTGTTTCCACCCCTGCATTCAGGCCATAACTGTGTGAAATTTGTAAAAAAAATAACAAAAGGTTTGGGCTGTATATATATTTTTGTACTCGTTTGCACTCGGGAAACTAACTTTGTGTCAGCCACAGAAGCAAGACCTCACGATCACTGGGAGGCTGTATATATTATGTGGGTCTGCAGGGCTATACAACAGGTGAGGATGGCCAGTGAGGCACGTCAAGCACACTAACTATTGTCTATAGTGGGCAGATAAAGTTTGCTGCGAGTTGGGACACAGGCAGCAACGTTTTGGATGACTGCAGTGTTACAGATGGCGGAACTAAAGATCTGACGTGGGTTGCATTTAAACTTTCATGGCCTGGGTAGAGGTTTCAGCAGCAGATGAGTTGAGACCAGGTGGCATCAGATAATGTCATGGAGGGGGAAATGGACAGTCTACATGTTGGTAAAATAATAAATTGTATTCTTGCTTCTTTTTTATACAGGCACCTCACGTTTTACGCTGAAGCTAGTGCTTGAATAGCAGTGTGTAATTCGTAAAGCACGTAAATCAAACATATGCCAGGCCCCGCACATGCCTACGCTGCCATACGGCATGAATGTGAGCGCAGTAATCCAAAAATAGGATCACATAAATTAAATTTCGGTAGTGATTACACAAGTGCATTATTCTAAAGTGCCTTATTGCATAAATCAAGCAAATGTAAACCACAAGGTGCCTGTAATATTATTATTATTATTATTATTATTATTATTATTATTATTATTATTATTATTATTATTATTATTATTATTATTATTATTATTATTATTATAATAATTATAATTATTATTATTATTAATCATAATTACAATTATTATTATTTTAAAAAGCTGATAGTGATCTTCAGTGTTATTTAAGAAGGAACTGCAGATGTTTAAGAAGGAACTGCAGATGCTGGAAAAATCGAAGGTAGACAAAAATGATGGAGAAACTCAGCGGGTGGGGCAGCATCTATGGAGCGAAGGAATAGGCGACGTTTCGGATCGAGACCCTTCTTCAGGCTGATGTAGGGGTGGAGGGGGCGGGAAGAAGGGTTATATGCACTCTTCTAATTGGGAGAAATTTAATTTCCCAATCAGCAAAGTGTACTGTATGAACCAAACAATGTACGTGACTTATTTTTAAGAGAAAGGTGCCACTTGGGTTAAATATTTGGCTCGTGTTTCTTAAGGGATGAGCTGACAAATGCTAGGTTCCTATCCAGAAAGTTATGATGATGAATTCAAAGAAAAACTCATTAATGGATTCTCAGGTTGCGTGGAACACTCACTCACCTCACCACAAATTCTGGATTTACTTCCCTTAAAAATAAGTCAATTACATGTTTTGGCATTCCCTAACCCAATAAAAGAGTGACTATTCCACCTGCAAATAAGCACCAAAGACTCACAGTTAATCTGTCCCAATTAGAAGAGTGCGTAAACTAACTGAAGACCATTATCAGTTTTTTTAATGAGAAGAAGAATATAAAAAAGAAACAAGAGTGCAATCCAAAGTCATTTCTTTCTCTAGGAGAATATGAAGAAGGAGAATATGAAGAATCTCAGGAGAACATGAAGCTCAACTACCATAGATCAGGATAGACACAAATGCTGGAGTAACTCAGCAGGACAGGCAGCATCTTTGGATCTCTGAATGGGTGACGTTTCAGGTCGAGACCCTTCTTCAGTCTGAAGAAGGGTCTCGACCCAAAACATCACCCATTCCTTCTATCCAGAGATGCTGCCTGTCCCGCGGAATTACTCCACCATTTGTGTCTATCTTCGGTTTAAATCAACATCTGCAGTTCCTTCCTACACACCATAGATCAGGTATTTGCAGTTTAATTCCCAAGCCTCTTGAAGGATTAAATCTAAGAGGTATAATCTAATTTTGCTGCACAATGTTTTTTTAAAAATTGAAAAGAATATAATTTATGTTTATGGTAGGTCAAGACAAATGTTAAATGTACTGTAGCTTGAAATTCCCATTAAAATAATGTTCCACAAGCTGCCCGTAGCAAATTTAAAGATTTACGTTCTGCAATATAGCTGTTACTCTAATGCCATGTCTAAGTCATGACGGAAAATCCATTAAGATAGAATAACACAAAGTTACTTGTCCATGATATCTCCACCTTAACAAATGCAATTTTCCACTCTGTAGGTGTGTTAAGGAATACATTTGCAAACAAAAATAAATCTGAAATTGATAAACAAGGTAGAGATGATATTACCCAGAAATGTCTATTGTTTATTCTGCAGTGGTAACTGAATGAGATACGGTATCCAACAAATACTGAACTGTAAACAACATTACCTGTTATCCCCGTGAAATAGAAACTGTCACAGAAAGGTCTGAAAACCTGGAGATACCAGTCATAAATAAAGCAATCTGCCTTTGTGAAGGTCAAAATGGTTAACTAAATCCCTCTGCAATTGGATCCTCGACTTCCTCATTCACAGACCACAGTCTGTTCGTATTGGTGGAAATGTATTAACCTCGATAACAATCAGCCTGGGAGCACCTCAAGGCTGCGTGCTCAGCCCCTTGCTGTACTCACTCTATACTCATGACTGCGTAGCCGGTCACACTGCGAACTCCATCATCAAGCTCGCTGATGACACCACTGTTGTGGGACGTATCACTGATGGGGATGAGTCATAGTATAGAAGAGAGATCGAGCAACTGTCCATATGGTGCCAGCGCAATAACCTGGCCCTCAACACCAGCAAAACCAAGGAACTGATTGTGGACTTTGGAAGGAGTAGGATGGGGCTCCACAGCCCCGTTTATATCAAAGGGTCGATGGTTGAAAGGGTCAAGAGCTTCAAATTCCTGGGCGCGCACATCTCTGAAGATCTTTCCTGGTCCAAGAACACTAATGCAATCATCAAGAAAGCTCATCAGCGCCTCTACTTCCTGAGAAGATTACGGAGAGTCGGCTTGTCAAGGAGGACTCTCTCTAACTTCTACAGGTGCACAGTAGAGAGCGTGCTGACCGGTTGCATCGTGGCTTGGTTCGGCAACTTGAGCGCCCTGGAGAGGAAAAGACTCCAAAAAGTAGTAAACACTGCCCAGTCCATCATCGGCTCTGACCTTCCTTCCATCGAGGGGATTTATCGCAGTCGCTGCCTCAAAAAAGCTGGCAGTATCATCAAAGACCCACACCATCCTGGCCACACACTCATCTCCCTGCTACCTTCAGGTAGAAGGTACAGGAGCCAGAAGACTGCAACAACCAGGTTCTGGAATAGCTACTTCCCCACAGCCATCAGGCTATTAAACCTGGCTCGGACAATACTCTGATTATTAATAACCCATTATCTGTTATTTGCACTTTATCAGTTTATTTATTCATGTGTGTATATATTTATATTATGGTAGATGGACACACCGATCTGTTTTGTAGTAAATGCCTACAATGTTCTGTGTGCTGAAGCAAAGCAAGAATTTCATTGTCCTATCAGGGACACATGACAATAAACTCACTTGAACTTGAACTTGAAATACAATGTAACGCTATTAATTACCATTTCATTTCAAAGGAAGCCATGCTGATTACCGCAATAAAACCCAATATTTTCACGGAAATTCATAACAAGAGTTCATAGATAAATCACTAAAATAAGTAGTTAAAATGTTAAAATTCAACCAGAATTTCAACATCAACAACTTGGAATTCTAGAACGCTGATCTTCCATAAATTAAGAAGCAATATTTTGGCATACAAGAACAAATGGATAAAGTAATGACACCTAAACATTTTAATAGCTTTTTGTCGCTGTAAAGAATGAAACTGACTTATAAAAGGTTTTGCTCTCCTGAAAACTAATGTTGGACAATTTCCAACGTTCCTATAACTTATCAATGGTGCCATTACTGTTTCAGTTCCTTTCTATGAAGATGGAGTTTTGTTTCAGATTTACAGGCACTTCTTTCAGCACTGGCAGTAACAGAGGGTCTCAACCTGAAGCGTCACCCATTCCTTCTCTCCGGAGATGCTGCCTGTCCCGCTGAGTTACTCCAGCATTTTGTGTCTATCTACAGAGCAACACTCTGTTTGGTTTAACACGTGCATCCAGACCAGGTGACACCCTGAAAGTATAACTGAGAGCAGACGTAACCTCACACACATCAGTCCTCTCTTCATCCTCTGCAAGGTGAAATATTAAAAACAAATTATAAACTAAACACAATTGTTTTGTGAGCCTTTTCTATCCATAAGCCAAATTCTTTGAGGAAGTCAAAGAGAGGAAGAATCTTACATTGACGGGAAATACTACCATCACAATAACAACAGAAAGTGAGAACAAAGGTTAGGACAAAATGTGTTGGAAGAAACATAGAAACATAGAAAATAGGTGCAGGAGTAGGCCATTCGGCCCTTCGAGCCTGCACCGCCATTCAATATGATCATGGCTGATCATCCAACTCAGTATCCAGTGCCTGCCTTCTCTCCATACCCCCAGATCCCTTTAGCCACAAGGACCACATCTAACTCCCTCTTAAATATAGCCAATGAACTGGCCTCAACCACCCTCTGTGGCAGAGAATTCAACAGATTAACCACTCTCTGTGTGAATTTTTTTTCTCATCTCTCATCTCATGACTTCCTCCTTATCCTCAAACTGTGACCCCCTTGTTCTGGACTTCCCCAACATCAGGAACAATCTTCCTGCATCTAGCCTGTCCAACCCCTTAAGAATTGTGTAAGTTTCTATAAGATCCCCCCTCAATCTTCTAAATTCTAGCGAGTACAAGCCAAGTCTATCCAGTATTTCTTCATATGTAAGTCCTGACATCCCAGGAATCAGTCTGGTGAACCTTCTCTGTACTCCCTCTATGGCAAGAATGTCTTTGCTCAGATTAGGAGACCAAAACTGTACGCAACGGAAGGAACTGCAGATGCTGGTTTAAACAGAAGATAGACACAAAAAGCTGTAGTAACACAGCGGGACAGGCAACATCTCTGGAGAGACCGAAGAAGGGTCTCGATCCAAAACGTCACCCATTCCTTCTCTCCAGATTTGCTCCCTGTCCCACTGAGTTACTCCACCATTTTGTGTCTAGCAGAGGTAAGGATGATGTTTCATACCTAGCTTAGAGGATTGATAAAAATAAAGGATGGTGGATATTGTCATCTGTGGATATTTTTTACTGTTCTTGTTTCCTAAATTATTAAAGTATCGTAAATCAAAAAAACTGTACTTATTTGAGACCAAATAAAATAGGCCATCATCGCAGTCCGTTAACAACAAAAATTGCTGCATTGAGATTTTATACTAGACTTCTCGCAAGAAAGCAATTCACATGCAATTTTATGCCATGGCTGCTTGCTTTCAGATATGTCAACTTTTCTTTCCTAAACTGCCTTCCACCACCGCCCCCTCAAACACCCAATACCTATTCTGATACCACATGGTGAATTCAACCTTCCTGGCCGCACCCCTGGTCAAGTAAACACTGACAAGTTCAGAATCATAGTTTCCTAATAGAACATGAATCTCCCTCTGTACAACTTACAGAGGTATGAGGGAACACAATGCTCAGCTTCTATTTATTAACTCTTCAATATAGGCAACCTTAATTTAATCCTACCTCCCATTGAATCTATGAATTAATTAGCCACCCAACTTCTTTAAGATTGCAGGAACAAGGAACTGCAAGTGCTGGTTTTCAAAAAAAGAAACAAAGTGCTGGAGTAACTCAACGGGTCAGGCAGCATCCATGGGGAACATAGATACGGGGTGTGTAGGAAGGAACTGCACATGCTGGTGTAGGAGTAACTTAGCGGGACAGGCAGCATCTCTGTGGAGAAGGAATGGGTGATGTTTCGGGTCGAGACTCTTCTTCAGATGCAAGGTTTTGGATCAGGATCCTTCCTCATAATAAGGAATGTTGGAAACGGGAGGAGGGGTTGTTACCAGGAGGTGAGGACTCCTTATGATAGAAAAGGATCCAGAGTCAGAGGCACAGAAGAAGAGCTCTACATCATGGTGGACTTGGAACTTGGTGAGGTGTGAGTGCAG
The DNA here is from genome assembly GCF_010909765.2 of Amblyraja radiata. Lineage (NCBI taxonomy): Eukaryota > Metazoa > Chordata > Chondrichthyes > Rajiformes > Rajidae > Amblyraja > Amblyraja radiata. Next base: position 5,202,130 of record NC_045977.1, read on the forward strand.
TAGAGATCTGACGAAGGGTCCCGACCAAAAAAGGGCACCTCTTCATGTTCTCCAGGTCTAACCCACTGAGCTGCTTCAGCACTGTGTCTTTCTTTGAGACAGCTTCTTTTGAAGAAACAACACCCATCAGCGGTTGGAATGATCTGGGGAATTTTGAAGTGCGAGGATAGATTTGCAGCACAGTCCATTTATTGCACCGATGGTAGTTGAATGGGTAATAAACAGTGGGTCTCCCTCAGTGAACCCATCACTAATCCAAGATAGGAACTGGAATTTCTGAGGTATATTGCTGCTCGGCGAAGCAGATTGGTCATAGATTCTGGTACTTACAGGCCTTGCATAGTGGAACATTTCCTTCTTCTATATAATTAGTTGTAAGGTGCACGGGTCGGAAAGATGTCACCAGTTATGGAATCTGGTGAATGATGGAGCGTCAGATCTGCCTCAACCACACAATCCTCCTCCCCTGAATTTTATCTGGGTTCAATCTAGAGTGATATTTGATGGTCAAATACATGATGAAAATCTGTCCCAACATTTGTCATACTGTTTTTGTTGATGCTGGAAAATCGAAGGTATACAAAAATGCTGGAGAAACTCAGCGGGTGCAGCAGCATCAACATCAACATCGATCTACATCGGTGCGACCAAGCGCAGGCTTGGCGATCATTTCGCCGAACACCTCTGCTCGGTCCGCATTAACCAACCTGACCTCCCGGTGGCTCAGCACTTGAACTCCCCCTCCCATTCCGTATCCAACCTCTCTGTCCTGGGCCTCCTCCATGGCCAGAGTGAGCAACACCGGAAATTGGAGGAACAGCACCTCATATTCCGCTTGGGTGGTCTGCATCCTGGGGGCCTGAACATTGAATTCTCCCAATTTTGTTAGCCCTTGCTGTCTCCTCCCCTTCCTACCTCTTCGTCAGCCCTCGTGCTCCTCCTCCTCCTTTATCCTTTCTACTCCCCCCCCCCCCCCCACCCCCCATCAGTCTGAAGAAGGGTTTCGGCCCGAAACGTTGTCTATTTCCTTCGCTCCATAGATGCTGCTGCACCCGCTGAGTTTCTCCAGCATTTTTGTGTACCTTTGTCATACTGTTGACTATTTGCAATGATATTTGAATGTCATGCTCCCAAAGCTTCTTTAAGATTGTAGCAACTTTATTTTTTCATTGCTAAAGCTCATGGAAATTCCATATATAGATATTTACTTTAACTCAGTGGAAGTTGCTTGCTTCCTTATTCTTCCTCCCCTCTTCAACACAATTTTTCTTCTTGCTCCCATATTCTGGACGATTAATAAAGACTGGAGGCATTGCTCATGGTGAATCTTCTTCTTCTTGTGTATAGCGTACACAGCCTAAAGTTGTTCTATTTGATCTATTGCTTGTGCACGTCGGGTTGATTGCATTAGTCGAAACAGGGTGGAGCACGTGAAGGTTGCAATCTCCCACCCCGCTCATGGTGGATAAAAGTTCATTATATATCACAAAGGGAAAACTTGGAACTGTATGTTGCTCGAACAAATAATTCTGATAAATCATCAAAATGGCACTGGTGTATTGAAACCTGATCTCCATTTTATGCGTCTGAAGAAGGGTCTCGACCCGAAACATCACGCGTTCCTTCTCTCCAGAGATGCTGCGCTGAGTTACTCCAGCTTTTTGTGTCTATATCTCCATTTTTTAGAAGTATTCATCTGAACTTCTGAATTCTGCAAAATTTGTTGTGTGAAAGCTTACGTGTAGTATGTTGGGTATGGTCGACTGTAATAGGATTGCACAGAAATCTACTCTCTGTTGAGATAAGCAGGCATCATAAGCTAGTATATCTGCTTGTGCAGTTTGCAATCCAATGGCAGGTACCTTGGATTTTCCATTTCCAGGTAACACACACCCTCTAGTGTTTTCCTCCCAAACAAACTCATCCATCAAAATTGTTTTTGTCTTCCTTAGTTCATCTCTCCCATTCCCCTCCTCTGCACGGTTCAATCTGCCATCATTCCCTTCCCATCTGGTTCCAACTATCACCTGCCCATCTCTGTCCTACCGATCGCCTCCAACCCACCTGGTTGAATTTGCCATCATCTCCTGCCCATCTCATGCCACACTATCACCTCACATCCTCATCCCCACCCTCTGTCCCACTGGGTTCCATTTGCTCATCACTCCCACCTAATCAGGTTCCTGCTATCACCTCCGCCTCTAACCCTGGAACAATCTTTAATCGGAATTTACTGGACTTTATCTTACACTAAATGATATTCTCTTTCTCTTGTAACTGTACACTGTGGATGTCTTTTTGTACTCTCTACAATCAATTTGCCATTGTTCTGAATCATTGCCATTGTTCCCGGAGGTTGCAGGTAGTTGCCGGAGGTTGCAGGTAGTGGAAGCAGGTAGGGAGACTGACAAAAACCTTCGGGAACCGCACGGAAACCTTGGGTGGGGCGCAAAGTCTCCAGAGGTTTCCGTTCAGGTTTCCTAAGTGGACCAGGGGCTTTAGTCAGCAGTATGATTGAAACAATCCACTTAATTAACTGAGTAGATTGATGCTGTTTGAGCTATTCATATGTTTTTGTTCCGTGAACAAACTAATGCTATTATGGCTACTGAGTGTAATCGCTATTAATTTATTGCATTTCTGATTATTGTATATGATCTGTGTGTTACTGCATTTACAAGCATTGACAGGAGGACATGGATCAGTTAGTGCAGAACCTTGACAATTGGTGCTGTCTTCTTGAGGCAGCGCCTCATGTAGATGCTCTTGATGATGGCAGCGATGCTGAATCACCTAAAGCCACGTCACCAGGATTCATTTGTCCAGAATCTTCAAGGATTCAAGGTCTCAAGGTCAGTTTATTGTCACATGTAAAAATTAAGGTACATGGAAATTTGAATTACCATACAGCCATACTAAGTGAAAAGCAACAAGACACACAACCACATAAAAGTTAACATAAACATCCACCACAGTGGATTCTGTTTTCAGTTTAAAGTATTATACCATAAGAAGGTTTGTGAGGCATCAAGGGGAATAAGAATCAAGAATGTTTCATTGTTATATGCACGGTGACATGAAACCGGCAGGGGGGGGGAGTTTAGGCACTGTGTATAAAGAGGGACCATTGAGACTACATTGAACACTTTGTCACTTTGCCGGCCCTCTCCATGTGGCGACTCATTGCAACTTGATGTATGGTGTTCACTACAAAGAGTTTCCTTGTGACATGTCACATGAGATAATAAAGCATAATTTATTCATTCACGTTCAATCTGAAGAAAGATTGCGACCTGAAATTTGCTGAGCCCCTTTCCCTCCACAGATGCTGCCTGATCCACTGAGTTCATCCAGTAGTCTGTCTTTTGCTCTTGTTTACTTCGAGTTTTTGTTCTCATTTAAAATGTTTTAAGTAGTTTTTATGTTTTGATTTAGTTCTGCTTTTCATTTCAATTTTTAATGTTTTAATATTTTGTTACGATTTTCATTTGTTTATGAACATATTAAAATACAAAAGTTACTTTTAGTTTGACTAATAATAATAATAATAATAATAATAATAATAATAATAATAATAATAATAATAATAATAATAATAATAATAATAATAATAATAATAATAATAATAATAATAATAATAAACTTTATTACGGACTCAAGGTCCAGACAAGGGGCAACATTACATTAAAAATGCATTGTATATTAAATATCATTAAATACATATAAAATCTTGGTATATCACTTATAAAAACATCATAATTTATATATTTTTTTAAACCACAATACATAAGTTAAAAATCCAGATTAAAAGATGATCAATGTCCTACAACGAGACAACGATACCAGTGTCTCCACAGCTGGGATTCGTTGCGTGTAGTGCTAACCCTTATGTTTGACAAGGCCACAATAAGCACATTTTTAGAGTCATTTATCCTGCAAATAAATTTATACATGTGATGTCTTAGGATAGCTTCTAAAGTACTGACTCCTGCAGCCACAAACATATTACCGGCACTACACCATCTAGGTTTCCTTAGCAGTGTTCTCATGGCATCGTTATATGCCACCTTTAGTCTCTGCATACTTGTCTTTCCATAGTTCGACCACAGGTGCGCAGTGTAGAGTGGTGTGCAGTATGCTCTAAATAGCGACATCTTCACCACATCTGCACACGCACCAAATTTACGCAAGAGAATATTCGCCTGTACATACAGCATGCTTTGTTGCCTATAAATATCCTCATCATCTGTCATTTGTTCTGTAATAATATGCCCTAGATATTTTACCTTATTACAGACACTAAGATTATTGTCAGACAATTTAAAATCAGGATATTTTAGACATTTATCCTCTTTGGTTCTACAGATCATAACAGCACTCTTACAAGCATTATATTTAATTAGCCTTTAACAGTGTACCACAGTTACTCTGTGTTGAAATCTCCCATATCTCTATTACTAAAACTTTCATCTTGTTTGTTTGTCCGTTTGTTTGCCTGGTTTGTATTTGCACAAAAACGGTACACGATAACATATAATTTTTGGCCCACCTTACTCACCTTTGTCCTGTGATGTAAATTAAACAAGTTTTATTCAGATTGATGGAATATTTTACGCTATTGATGTTTGAAACAAAAAAAAACACGTGCCACGCCCCCAATCGCCCGCCCCACTCACCCAGCCCCCACTCACCCCGCCCCACTCGCCCCGCCCTCACTCGCCACGTCCCCACCACCCCCACACACACTTGCCCTGCTTCCCACTTGCCCCACCCCTACTTGCCCCATTCCCACTTGTCGTCTTTACTAAACAGGCATCACAAAGGACACCCCACGGGTACTCAGTGCGGCCTTTGCACAATTTCAGACCGCCATCTATTTTTCCCATCAAAACAGCGACCCGACGGCTCAACGCGCCCTGGTCTGAGGCCGGGCGCTGGTGGGGCCGGGACCGCACGCTGGTGGGGCAGGGCGCACCTCCCCCCAGCTCTAGCCCCTTCTCCTCTGGTCCCCCTCGCTGGCTCCTGCCCCCCCCCCCCCCCATGATACCCTCCTCTCCCCCATGGCTCTTCCCCATCTTATTTCTGAGCTATCTCCCACCCACACCCTCCTCCCTCGCCCCACTGCGTGGGGGACCAGCCCTCCCGTGTGACTGGGACCCAACAGGTCCCACTTAATCTAGTATTCATTAAAAACGTTGTTCATGTCTGGAAGCTACAATGATTTGACTCTGACCCTCCAGTGCCTCCTACTCACTGTTGGTTTCCCATGGTAACAGGCAAGACTTTAACACCATTGTACTGCAGTAGAATGGAGTTAGCGCTACCATGCCAAGAGCTAATTGTACAGTGCACAACAAAAACAGACCTTTATTTCTAATCCCTCCGTTGTTCGAACCACAAGGATTTTCTAATCTATACTGTGATACTACGGTTATCACAAATGCTATTTTATCATTAAAATATTTCCCAGCTGCTGGATATGGGGCAGTATCTCCTCAAATGCTTCACGAAAGAGTTGCATCCGTGGGTGTGGGGTGCAGGTGTCAGGTTGCTGAGCCTTGCACGAAAATGTGGTCCTTCGCCTACAGAACATGCAGCCTTCCTTTCAAAAGTGTCCTGTTACTTAGCAACGTAATTTCTTTAAATGCCACTGTTTACTGGATCCTGAAGGCATTTTGTGATCCAAGATTCCTCAGATGATTGCAATTCAGAAGAAGTTCTCTGTAATATATTGTAAACATTCCCTGCAAGGCCACCTAGAGTGCTTGTTTAAAACTGACCAATGTCAGTCTGTCATTGTGCATCACAGATATTATTCAGTGTCCGTCAAAGTCATACCTCACCTCGACTAATTTTCCTTCTTCTTGGCGCGGTTTTTGAAGCGGTTGATGAGATGAACATGTGAATCTTAGACTCTTCATCAGATGGGGCAGAGTGGGCAAGTAGTGTAGGAAGGAACTGCTGATGCTGGTTTACACCGAAGATAGACACAAAATGCTGGAGTAACTCAGCAGGTCAGGCAGCATCTCTGGAGAATGGTGACGTTTCGGGTCAAGACCCTTCTTCAGACATACCCTCGAGTGGTTAAGGGAGTATTTGGTGATGTGGTGCACTCCTTTGCCGATTGTACACTACTTCAAGTGCTGCCGATACACAGCCTTGAGTTTCAATACTGTTCTGCATATTTTATCTCTATCTTGACAAGAGATTCCCAGGAGTCAATGGAGTTTCTTCAAGGAGTTTTGAGCACATCCTCAAATCTTTTTCTCTGCTTGGTAATCTCATCCCATGATTAAGCTCGGAAGTTGGGGAGTCAGGTGTCATGCATGTGCACTTACCAATATAGCCGAAAGTGCAACTAGGATGCCCGATGTTGAGCAATAAAACTGCTGGTGGAACTCAGCACGTCAGGCAGCATCTGTGGAAGGAAATCCGACAGGCAACATTTTGGGTCAGGACTCTTCTTCAGACTAATGGAGCAGAGGTGAGATGCCTCGTGGAAAGAGGAGAGGGAAAGGGATGAAACAGGAGCTGACAAGTGATAGTGGATCCAGCTGATGAGGGGTGGATTGGCTGATGAGTCAGATGGGGGAGGAAAAAAGAGACTTTTGGCACACTGGCCTTCATCAGTCAGAGTATTGAGTATAGACGTTGGGAGGTCATGTTGCAGTTGTATAAGACGCTAAATGTGGAGATAGTAAGCAAGGCTGGAGGGAATAAGTATGGAAGACATACAGTAAGTGTGCACCTGGGAGATTACATTCATTTTGGTTCACATACCATTTCAGTGGAATTAATTACTCATTGCCTGCCCTAACAAAATTGTTGATTTCCTAAAAATAATATTATTTATAAGCTACTGATAGAAGCTAAGCTTCTTTACCGAGCTAAGCTGTTGTTATGTTCTGGTTTGTCGTTGTATGATGTAGTTCACAGTAGATTGATGGTGACATTTTATCATCATGAATTTTAAAAGCAAGCATAATGTAGTATCGCACTGCACTTATTGTGCTCCACAGTGTAAAGGTTGAAGTTTGCAAGTGCTTCAGTGAAGAATATTTCTGAGAAAAAGCTTTTAATCATAAACTTGGGTCCAAAAGTAATTGGGAAACTATTGAGACATCGTAAACATTTTTTGTTTTGCAACAGCTGAGATAAAACTCTGCACTATCTGCTGATTTAAACTTCCTTAGCTATAATTGCATTCCTTAAAATAAACCTGGTCATTATTCTTTACCATTTCTTTTTAATTGTCATGATGTTTTTTGCTCTGCTAATTTAAAAAAGGTTTGGAAGACACAGCAGAATTTTGGTGTACATCTCAAAATTAGTATAGAAACATAGAAAATAGGTGCAGGAGTAGGCCATTCGGCCCTTCGATCATCCAAAATCAGTGCCCCGTTCCTGCTTTTTCCCCATATCCCTCAATCTGTTAGCCCTCAAAGCTAAATCTAACTCTCTTGAAAACATCCGGTGAATTGGCCTCCACTGCATTCTGTGGCAGAGAATTCCACAGATTCACAACTCTTTGGGTGAAAAAGATTTTCCTCATCTCAATCCTAAATGGCCTACCCCTTATTCTTGAACTGTGACCCCTTGTTCTGAACAACATGGGGAACATTTTTTCTGCATCTTCCCTGTCTAATCCTCTAAGAATTTTATATATGTTTCTATAAGATCCCCTCTCATCCATCTAAATTCCAGCTAATACAAGCCCAGTCGACCCATTCTTTCATCATACGTCAGTCCCACCATCCTGGGAATTAACCTGGCAAACCTACGATGCACTCCCTCAATAGCAATAATGTTCTTCCTCAAATTAGGAGAGCAAAATTGCACACAATACTTCAGGTGCGGTCTCACCATGGCCTTGTACAATTGTAGTAGGACCTCCTTGTTCCTGAACTCAAATCCTTTCGCAATGAAGGCCAACATGCCATTAGCTTTCTTCACTGTGTGCTGTACCTGCATGCTTACTTTCAGTGCCTGATGTACAAGCACACCCAGGTCTTGTTGCACCTCCCCTTCTCCTAATCTGACACCATTCAGATATAATCTGCCTTCCTGTTCTTGCCACCAAAGTGGATAACCTCACATTTATCCCCATTCTACTGCATCTGCCATGCTTCTGCCCACTCATCCAACCTATCCAAGTCACCCTGCAGCCTCATAGCATCCTCCTCATAGCTCACACTACCACCCAGCTTTGTATGATCCTTTGTGCCACCCAGCTTTGTGTCATCTGCAAACTTAGAGATGTTACATTTAATTCCCACGTCTAAATCATTAATCTATATTACTAAAAGTCTGTTCTTGACCGGTTTTGGCCATCTGTGCTGCAATTTCCAAGTGAACGCCGCCACCTACAGCCATCATTTTTGGCCACATTGCTCAGAGCCCCCCTCCGCCGTATGTGTGCCGAGGATTTTTCCCGTCGATGAAAAATGACAGAGATATTAATGATTTTACAAAATTCCCCATTCTCTCTACTGCCCCTGCTGGCGGCAGGGGGGAGGGACTATAAAACCAGGAAGTGGTGCGTCAATCAGTGTCTGCAAGCTGGAGGAAGGCAGAGGGTCACGTTTCTCTGAGCTGTGAATAACACTGAACACATGTCTACTCAAATGTAAGTGTCCTTAGTGGTTCTAAAACGCTTGCAGAATGTGTCTATTGGTTCTAAAATGTTTGCAAAAAATGTTTATTGGTTCTAAAATGTTTGCAAAAAGTGTCGCTTTTGGTTCTACAATGCTTGCAGAATGTGTCTTTTTTGGTTCTAAAATGTTTTTTAGGTACTCCCCCCCCTTCCTCTCCCCCCCCCCTCTCATCTCCCCCCCCCTCTCCTCTCCCCCCCCTCTCCTCTCCCCCCCCTCTCCTCTCCCCCCCTCTCCTCTCCCCCCCTCCTCTCCCCCCCTCTCCTCACCCGCCTCTCCTCTCCTCCCCCCCCTCTCCTCTCCCCCCCTCTCCTCTCCTCCCCCCCCTCTCCTCTCCCCCCCTCTCCCCTCCTCTCCTCTCCCCCCCTCACCCCTCCTCTCCCCCTCTCCTCTCCCCCCTCTCCTCTCCCCCTCTCCCCCTCTCCTCTCCTCTCCCCCCCTCCTCTCCCCCCCCTCTCTCTCGCCTCTTTTTCTCCCCTCCTCCCCTCCATCCCTTCCCCCTCCCTCCCTCCCTCCCCTAAACCCCCTCCCCTCCACACCCCCTACCCTCTTCCCTCCACCCTCCCCCTACCTCCCCCTCCCTGCTCCCCCTCACTCCCCTCTCAGCACCCCCCTCTCTCCCCCCCTCACTCTCACCCTCACTCTCTCCACCCCCACCTTTCCCCCCTCACCCACCCTCCCTCTTCTCCTCCTCTCCACCCCCTCTCCCTCTTGCCCCTCTCTCTGTGTCTCTGTCTCTCTCTCTGTCTCTGCCCCTTCTCTCTCTGCCCTCACTCTCTACCCCCCCCCCTCTCTAGGTGTGACTGCAAGTTGGGGGCTATGCGTCAGTAGATAGGTTGTTTATGGGGTAAAAGGAGCAAATTAATAATATTAATATAATATCAAGGGGGGTAATTAGCGTGAGTGCAGGGGGGGGGGGATAGTTAGTGTGTGTGACGCTGCATGCCGCCTCCCCCCCCACAACCGCACATTGGGGGTACAGACCCAACGGGTCTGCACTTGGTCTAGTATATATTATAAATAACTGGAGTCCCAGCACCCGAGCCTTGTGGCACCCCACTGGTCACTGCCTGCCATTCAGAAAATGACCCGTTAATTCCTACTCTTTGCTTCCTGTCTGCCAACCAGTGTCAATACCATACTCCCAATACCATGTGATCTAATTTTGTACACTAATCTCTTGTGTGGGAACTTGTCAAAGGCATTTTGAAATCCCAGATACACCGAATCCACTGGCTCTCCCTTATCCATTCTACTAGTTACATCCTCAAAAAATTCGAAAAGATTAGTCAAGCATGATTTCCCCTTCATAAATCCATGCTGATTCTGACCGATCCCGTCACTGCTTTCAAAATGCGCTGCTATTACATCGTTAATAATCGACTCCAGCATCTTCCCCACTACCGATGTAAGGCTAACTGGTCTATAATTCCCTGTTTTTTTCTCTCCCTCCTTTCTTAAAACGTGGAGTTACATTTGCTACCCTCCAGTCCACAGGAACTGATCCAGAGTCGAGAGAACATTGAAAAATGATCACCAATTCATCCACGATTTCTAAGGCCATCTCCCTAAGTACTCTGGCATGCAGACCATCAGGCCCTGGGGATTAATATGCCTTCAGTTCCAACAGTTTATCGAACACCATTTCCTGACTAATGTGGATTCCCTTCAGTTTCTCCCTGCCACAAGATCCTCAGTCCCCTAGTATTTCCGGGAGATTATTTGTGTCTTCCTTAGTGAAGACAGAACCAAAGTACTCATTTTACTGTTCTGCCATTTCCTTGTTTCCCATTATAAATTCACGTGTCTCTGACTGCAAGGGACCTACATTCGTCTTCACTAATCTTTTCATTTTTACATATCTAAAGATGCTTTTAGAGTCAGTTTTTATATTCCCCGCAAGCTTTCTTTCCTGCTCTTTTCCCCCTCTTAATTAACCCCTTTGTCCTCCTCTGTTGAGTTCTAATTTTCTCCCAGTCCTCTGGTTTGCCGCTTCTTCTGGCCAATTTATATGCTTCTTCCTTGGCTTTAACACTATCCATGACTTCACTCGTCAGCCACGGTTGAGCCGCTTTCCCAGTTTTATTTTGTCGTCAAACAGGGACGAACAAGATCTGGAGTTCATCCACGCAGTCTTTAAATCTTCCCCATTGCATCTCCACTGTCAACCCTTTAAGTATAATTTGCAAGTCTATCCTAGCCAATTCCCATCTCATACCTTCAAAGTCTCCTTTATTCAGGACCCTAGTCTATGAATTAACCGTGTCACTCTCCATCACAATGCAGAATGTGCATAATCCTAAAGTGTAGAGAGGAACACAGTTGCTGGTTAAAACCGAAGACAGGCACAAAAGGCTGGAGTAACTCAGCGGGTTAGGGAGCATCTCTGGAGAAAAGGCATTGTCGAGACCCGACCCGCTGAGTTACTCCAACTTTTTGTGTCAAAATTATAATGGTTCATTGTCTTCTTATCCCATTTATTCCATTTCAAATAACATAGCCAGCTGTCATATTCATCATAAACTTGTCTTATGTTTTGACAATAACTATTTGAACTGGTCATGAGTGAAATGGACACTGTTATTTTGTCATTTTGATGCCTTTGGCATAATATGCTTACTATTTGGAACACTGTGAGCAAATTTGGGCCCCATATCTGAGGAAGGATGTGCTGGCTCTGCAGAGGGTCCAGAGGAGGTTTATAAGAATGATTCCAGGAATGAGTGGGTTTACATATGATGAGCATTTGACAGCACTGGGCCTGTATTCGCTGGAGTAGAGAAGGTTGCGGGGGGACCTCATTGAAACTTACAGAATAATGAAAGGCATTGATAGAGTGGGTGTGGAAAGGATGTTTCCACTGGTGGGAGAGTATAGGACCAGAGGTCATAGCCTCAGAATTAAACGGTGCTCTTTTAGAAAGGGGGGTGAGGAGGAACTCCTTTAGTCAGAATCTGTGTTTAATCTGTGGAACTCGTTGCCACAGATGGCTGTGGTGGCCAAGTCAGTAAATATTTTTAAGGCAGAGATAGACACATTCTTGATTAGAACGAGTGTCAAGGGTTGGGAGAGGGCAGGAAAATTGGATTAGGAGGCAGAGATCAGCCATGATTGAATGGCAGAGTAGGCTCGATGGGCCGAATGGCCTAATCCTACTCCTATAACTTGTGAACGTGAACTATAATTGTGCAATTGTGTAATTCTAAATGTATTTAATAGCACAGACACCTGGAGGAACTTGGCTTATTTCTGTGGAATAATTTCCTGCTGACTTACTTTGATATGCTGGAATCCTTTACCTGAAACTTGGCGGTTCATGTGGCAAGAAAGAGGACCAAAGAAGACAAGTTAATTATATTCAAAACTCCAGGGCAACTACAGGGAATTCTGCATTGTAATAAATTCACAGAATAAAGGTTAAGTCCAACAGTGAAACCTGTAGTTTTATAAACTCCACTTCAAAAATAATTCATATAAATTATTTGATCATTAATAGTCAATTTAGCTCACTGCCTGAAATATCAATATGAGAACTACAAAAATTTCAAAATATTATGGAACAATTTTGATCTGAACCGCCTTATTGCGCTCTCCTGAAATGAAAAGATCTCATATATCTTTGCTTCTTACAAACCTGCCAGCGGACAATATAGAACACAATGCGGAAAACAAGACTGCTTACAGTTCGGAAAACAACAGGTTCGCTCAGTCTACCTGGGCCTACCTGATCTCCCGGTTGCCAAACACTTTAATTCCCCATTCCCAAGCCCACACTGACTTTTCTGTCCTGAGCCTCCTCCATTGTCAGACTGAGGACAAACACAAATTGGAGGAACAGCACCTCAGATTTCGCCTGGGCAGTTTACAATACAGCAGTATGAATATTGATTTCTCTGACTTCAACTAACCCCTGCATCTCCTCTCCTTCCGTCCTCTTGCCCAAATTGTTGTACTCACTTCAAAACCATCTTGTTGAGTCTCATAGTTTGTAACTCATTTTCACCAAGCGCACAGCTAACAATTGCCTGTTCCCTTTGTCTTTGTTAGTTTTTTGCATATCTTTCGTTCATTTGTTCTATACCCCTCCACATCACCATCTATATCTCTCATTTCCCTTTCCCCTGACTCTCAGTCTGAAGAAGGGTCTCAACTCAAAATGTTACCTATTCCTTTTCTCCAGAGATGCTGCCTGACCCGCTGAGTTACTCCAGCTTTTTGTGTCTATCTTTGGTTTAATCCAGCATCAACAGTTCCTACCTATACTGCTTACTCTTGTGACACTTTGAGAGCCACAATAAGGAGTAGGTCGCAGGTGCCGTAAACTAAAGGCTGGCCAATGCATTTATGCACATAAATGTTTTAATTTATTGATTTTCAAGATGAGGGAGTCACTGGCACGACAGCATTCATTGCACATTTGTAATTGCTCTTGAGAAAGTGATGGTAAAGGACCTTCTTGAGAACTATAACTATTGTTGCGAAGGTATTTCGACTGTTGAGTGGCGAGTTCCAGGGTCTAGATTCAGTTATGGTGATGTGCTTCCAAACCAGGGTGGTGTGCCATTTGGAGAGCACTCAGTAGACGACGTCACCAAGCTCCTGTTAGACCTATCGATCTTAGTGACAGAGATCCTGGGGTTTGGAATCAGCACATCTATTGTCGCGCAATCACTTTGGGAGATATGGTGAGCAGTGGCACAGCTGGTGGAGCTGCTGCCACTCAGCACCAGAGATCCGAGTTCGATCTTGACCTTGGGTGCTCTCTGTGTGGAGTTTGCACATTCTCCCTGTGACCACATGGGTTTCCACCAGGTGCTCTGGTTTCCTCCCGTATCCAAAAGATGCACTAGTTTGTAGATTAATTGGCCTCTAGGAATTGCTCCCAAGTGTGTATGGAGTTTGTAGAACTAGTGTGTGGATGGGTGATGGACAGTCAGCATCGACTCGGTGGACCAAAGGGCCTGTTTCCATGCTATATCGTCAAACTAACATGAACCACAGCTTTGTTCACATTCATCTGATGGCTTGCTGGGAAAGTCAGTCATAAGGTCACAAGTGATAGGAGCAGAATTAGGCCATTCGGCCCATCAAGTCTACTCCACCATTTAATCATGGTTGATCTATCTTTCCCTCCTAAGCCCATTCTCCTGCCTTCTCTTGACTCCTGTACTAATCAAGAATCTATCTATCCCTGCCTTAAAAATCTTTACAGATGAGGGTGGATGATAACATGAAAGGTACTACTCTGAAGTATATATTTTGTCAGCTGGAAAGCAAGTTACATCAGGAAAGAAACCACAGAGACAATTGTGAGTCGGACTGACCTGGTCCACACAGAAGGATATGGCGAGCTAAAAGAGAATGCAGGAGAAAAATATAAGCTTTTGTTATTTGTTAGTACCTGTACTTACATATGCAAAGATGGACCTGCAATTATATTGTGACTTCTAAATGTCCTGAAGTAGGTTATAGCCAATGAAGCATTTTTCAAAATGGGTAGCTTTTGGAATTTGCAAACAGTAGGATTTTACAATTAACAAGAAGGAAAATGAACAGATAATTCATTTTTAATTAAGTTGGCCAGAAAATAGGAACCCCCTGCTGTTTTCAAATAGTGCCACTAGTGTCATGCATGGTTTACATCGCCTAAGAAAAACATTTGTAACTTGTTCCATATGTAGATGAACACCTAATATCAGAACAGGCAGGATTCCGCCCAGGCAAGTCCACAACAAGCCAGCTCCTCAACCTAACGCAACATATCGAAGATGGCTTTGAACAAGGGCAAATCACGAGAGCAGTGTTTGCCGATTTGTCAGCAGCATATGACACTATCAACCACAAACGACTCCTCTACAAGATCCTTGAGATGACAAAAGATCTGCATCTAACCGAGCTAATACAAACGATGCTCCATAATCGAAGGTTCTTTGTCGAGAAAGGAGGGAAACGTAGCCGATGGCGACGACAGAAGAACGGTCTCCCTCAGGGAAGTGTTCTGGCGCCGATCCTGTACAACATCTACACCAACTGACTTGGTACCGAAGCGTTTCATCTATGCTGGCGATCTCCATATAACAGCACAGGGTACACATTTCCAAGATGTTGAGACCACGCTGTCAGGGGCACTCACCGGTTTATCTTCATGCTATGAGGAAAACCAGCTGCGTGCCAACCCATCGAAAACACAGGTCTGTGCATTCCACCTGAGGAACCAAGAAGTCCCTGTCCCACTTAGGAAACCTGAACGGAAACCTCTGGAGACTTTGCGCCCCACCCAAGGTTTCCATGCGGTTCCCGGAGGTTGCAGGGGTGGTTGCCGGAGGTTGCAGGTAGTGGAAACAGGTAGGGTGACTGACAAAAACCTCCGGGAACCGCACGGAAACCTTAGGTGGGGCGCAAAGTCTCCAGAGATTTTCGTTCAGGTTTCCTAAGTGGGACGGGGGCATAACCATCAACTACACGTCACATGGTCTGGACTCCCACTAACACATTGCCCAAGCCCAGTCTACCTTGGAGTCACACTCAACCGATTCAAGGCACATGTGGAAAGAACTAAAGCAAAGGCGGGCACCTGCAACAACATATTGAACAAGCTCATCACCACCAAATGAGGTGGCAACCCAACAACATACTCTGCATTAGCACTCTGATTCTCTGCTGCAGAATACATACGCCTACCCTGCTTGGGAGAGATCTACACATGCAAAGAAGTTCGACTCATCCTTGAATGGCAGCTGCCATAGCATCACTGGTGGCCTCTGATCTACGGACATAAACAACATCTACCTACTGGCTGGCATCGCTCCCCCTGACATCAGAAGAGCTGTTGAAAGTACGACAGAGGGTCTGAAACAACTGACAGACGATACACACCCCTTACACAAACATGTGCCCCCTCTGAGGCGGTTAAAATCCCGTAAGAGATCCTAACCAGCGTCACCCCATTGGAAACAACACCAACTGAAGCTCACCTCCAGATGTGGAAGAACAGACTAGCCACTGTCCCTATTTCCACCAAGGTGGGCATATCCAGCAGCAGTGTGCTTACCACCAGGTGCTGATGAACACTGGCTGAACTGGAGATGTCTCAACCAACTGCGAAGCGGGGTTGATCAGTCAAGGGTGACAATGCACAAATGGGGCTACATCGAGGGTACAACAACCTATGACTGTGGCACACAGAACCAGACAATGCAACACCTACTGCAATGCCACTGGACAATCCATGTACTACTACAGACCTTGCACTGAACACTCTAGTAGCGCAACGATGTGTACAGCAGTGGCGAGCCGCTATATAGCATAAGGACACTAAAGAAGAAGAAGTCTGCATGTGAGGGGGCACTGGCGACCGTGGACCTGTCCCAGCAGCTCAGTCTTGACCTTGAGGAGAAGGAGCTGGCAGTCTCGGGCTTGTCCTGATGGCTCAGTCTAGGCCGCGAAGGAGGTGCTGGCTGTCTTTAGCTTGTCCTGGCTGCTCAGTCTTGACTACAGAGGAGAAGGCGCAGGGATCTCAGGCTAGTCCAGGCTGCTCTAGGCCTTGAAGAGTGGGAGCTGGTGGTCCCAGGTTTGTCCCGGCAGCTCAGTCTTTGCTTGAGAGGAGGTGCAGGCAGCCTCAGGCTTGTCCTGCATGCTCAGACGCTGCAGTCCGCGAGCGGACAAAGTCCCTGTTTGTCTGTGGGCAGGTGCACAGTGGATTCAGGCTTTCCGCAGTTACTCAGTGTTGGCCTCAAAGAAGAGGCTCTGGCAGTCTTGAGTTTGTCCCAGTAGCCCAGTCACCCTCAAACCTGCAAACGGAGAACACAGCTAGTAGAGGGGTGCCCCAATTACTCCTCACCCCTCCCTCCCCACCCCTCCACTGGAATTTAGATGTATGAGAGGGGATCTTATAGAAACATATTCAATGATTAAGGGATTAGAGAGGATAAATGCAGGAAAAATGTTCCAGATGAATCCAGAACCAGGGGTCACAGTTTAAGAATAAGGGGGAGGCCATTTAGGACAGAGATGAGGAAAACCTTTTTCACCCAGTGAGTTGTGAATCTGTGGAATTCTCTGCCACAGAAGGCAGTGGAGGTCAATTCACTGGATGTTTTCAAGAGAGAGTTAGATTTAGCTCTAAGGGTGAACAGAGTCAAGGGATATGGGGAAAAAGCAGGAACGGGGTACTGATTCTGGATGATCAGCCATGATCATATCGAATGGTGGTGCTGGCTGGAAGGGCCGAAGGGCCTACTCCTGCACCTGTTTTCTACGCTTCCCTTTCCTCTTCGGGCTGGAATTGCTATGGATTTTAAGGAGGAGGCTGATGAGGTTGAGGTGGGCCAATCCATTAACAGATCATTGGGCACAGTTGGTATTTATTTGGCTGTGGCCTCACCTCAATCCGGAGCTCTGTTCAGAGTGTGGCATTTTCCCGGCAGCCAGGCGCTGTTTATGGTGCTGAGGGGTTGGCATCTCCTGGCCTGTGTGCCGCTGATGGAGATCAGAGCAGGATCCGTGCGAAGAGGCACTGACACAGAATGTTAGTAAAATAAATGATCTGCGTTGCTCTGAATCAAGGTAATGGTCTTCAAGATCATGTCAGCCCAAGGTTGGTGTTTGAAACTCAGCTGAAATATCATATTCAGGACGTATTCTGCCTTGCCACCAGTGGGACCACACAGTATGGAGATTATTAAGAACATTCATCTCTGCAAAGCATCCACTTTTTCCAGTCTCAAAGTTTCAGTTTAGGTTTAATATTGTCAAATCTATCGAGGTACAGTGAAAAAAGTAGTTTTCCATGTTATCCAATCCATTCATAAAGCGAATTGCATGTTGGCCTTTATAACAAGAGGAGTTGAGTATAGGAGCAAAGAGGTCCTTCTGCAGTTATACAGGGCCCAAGTGAGACCACACCTGGAGTATTGTGTGCAGTTTTGGTCTCCAAATTTGAGGAAGGACATTCTTGCTATTGAGGGAGTGCAGGGTAGGTTTACAAGGTTAATTCCCGGGATGGCATGTCCATCATATGCTGAGAGAATGGAGGGCTGGGCTTGTACACTCTGGAATTTAGAAGGATGAGAGGATATCTTATTGCAACATATAAGATTATTAAGGGTTTGGACATGCTAGAGGCAGGAAACATGTTCCCGATGTTGGGGTAGTCCAGAACCAGGGGCCACAGTTTAAGAATAAGGGGTAAGCCATTTAGAACGGAGATGAGGAAACACATTTTCACACAGAGAGTTGTGGAATTCTCTGTCACAGAGGGCGGTGGAGGCCGGTTCTCTGGATACTTTCAAGAGAGAGCTAGATAGGGCTCTTAAAGATAGTGGAGTCAAGGGATATGGGGAGAAGGCAGGAACGGGGTACTGCTTGTGGATGATCATCCATAATCACATTGAATGGCGGTGCTGGTTTGAAGGGCCAAATGGCCTATTCCTGCACCTATTGTCTTTTGTCTATTGTATACCAATACATTCAAACCAAAGTCAAGTACAATAGGTAGAACAAAGAGAATATATTCTTGGCACTGTAGCAAAACAGAACCAGTAACATTTGGTTAGAATCTGATGTTACTGTTTTTGGTAAATTTGCAAGTTCAATTCTGTGTGGGGTAGTAGAGGTGGGTGGGGATTAGTCTGCCCCCATTGATTAAAACCCCAAAACCTCGATTAAAGTTGGTTGGCTTCAGCTGCAACGGCGAAGCACTGGAAACATCGTGGAGCGCGCGGGACGTGCCTGGGATCGCCGCTTGGAGCTCTGGAGTGCTGGGCCGCTGCTCCAACATCGCGGAGCTCCCAATGCGGGCGGCGCTGACTTTAACATCGCGGAGTCCTGGGACCCTTTGCCGGGGGTCGCCAGTGCGAATCTCCGCCCAGCGCGGCCTGTGGACATCGGGATCCGCGGACTCTGGTGGAAGGTGGCCGACGAGGGGTTCCCGGCGAGAGGGCCTGAACACCGGGACGCCCGTGGCAGCGACTACGGGGTGCTCGGGAGCCCCGACCACGAGTGAACATTGG
Source organism: Amblyraja radiata (assembly GCF_010909765.2). Lineage (NCBI taxonomy): Eukaryota > Metazoa > Chordata > Chondrichthyes > Rajiformes > Rajidae > Amblyraja > Amblyraja radiata. The sequence continues at coordinate 5,220,791 of NC_045977.1, forward strand.
GGAACATCGGCGAGGAGGTTGACTGGACTTTGGTTCCTTTCCTCACAGTGGGGAACTTTGGTGCTGCTGTGGCGATGTTTCTGTTGGTGACTACTGTGTTCTGTGTTTTGTGTTTTTTTTATTTTATTTTTTTGTATGACTGTAAGGGAAAAAGAATCAAATCAGGCAAATGTGATTAGTATAGACAGGCATCATGGTAATGAAGGTGTTGAATCTAAGGGTAACTGTACTGTAAACACTCTACCACTGTCCCACTGCCTGCAATGTCTCCTCACCTTTTGTTCAGCTTACTAGGGATATGAAAAATGCTTTATGGTTTCTTGAAATACCTGTGCCAAAAATGCTTCTTCCTCTACAGTTCATTCGGTGTCATATGCATTACTGAATACATCTATGAATGGCCATATTGTGCAATCAAGCGGAACGCAACTAAGATTATGAAAACACAGATGGGCTTAAGTGGAGATCCCCTTATCGCTCCCCTTGAGCAGCTGAGGCAGTCTAAACTCTCACTGAAAACAGCATCATGAATACTCCTAATGTGCTTGAATCTGACGAGGTCCTCTTGGTTTCATCAGCGTGTGCATTTGAATCGTGCTTTCAAAATATCAACCCCAAAAACAGCTATACAGCCTTTTATTTGATTTAAATTAAAAAATATACTGATTGGCACTATATATGTATATATTATTTATTTAGGGTTTAAATTGAAGTAGTCATGTATTCACCTTGAGCATCCTAGGTTATAGTTTTGCATTTATTTGCAGGATACTGTTCTGAGCATTGCAGGCCACAGTGACGCAGCTGGTAGAGCTCCTTCAACCCGCCAGAGATCTGCTGTCTATGTGGTGTTCACACGTTCTTCGTGTGACCGTGTGGGTTTCCTCCAGGTGTTCCAGTTTCATCCCAAATCCCACAAAAGGGCAGGTTTGTAGGTTAAATGATCTCTTTTAAATTGCCCCTGGTATGCAGGGAGTGGATGAGAAAGGGGGATAACATAGAACTAGTGTGAATGAGTAATTGATGGTCAGCATGGACTCTGTGGGCTGAAGGGCCTGTTTCCATGCTCTATCTCTAAACTGTAAATTAAACATAAACACAGAGAGAAAATATATTCATGCAACCAACATGTGATGTTATGATTTTATTACTGATTAACAACATTCAGTCAGCTACTGGCATATATATATACACACAGGTGTCCTTTTGTTCCTTTGCATATTTGCAGAAATTAATGTAGACTTTTGTCTTGGTCTAGTGTCTTTGGGAATAACCTCCCTGCAGCAAGAAGACAAACATGTGATCTGTAGCACCATGGGTACCATTACACATTCCTCCACCAGTGACAGTGTGGACCCTTACATGAGATGCTCATCCCATGACTACGCCATCGCTGTTCCCTCAAATAACTCATCCTGTCATTTTTCTCCATCCTGCCACTATTCCAGCTTCCATGATTTGTGCAAATAATTATTTTCTCGTCAGGGAACCTTTTCACCACCATTGTGTCTCGTTTGCAAAATACACATGTACGACATAACCTTTTTGGTAATTCCACCATTACTAAAAATAATGAGATCTGTGCTTGGTTGACCTGTTAAAAACTTGTTGAAATTTGTAATCTACTTTCAGATGGCACTAAATGTATTAAGACCCCAAAATGTCATTGTACACATGATAACAGACTGGCCTTAACATTGGTGCAACATATCTCTCTATTTATTTTGAAATATTGTCTAAGAACTTTTTCAGTTCATTCTGCAAGCGTAACTTTACAGTTGTTGGACTTTTAGATGCCGCAAGACCGTCGTCGTGGTGCCGTAAATGGGACATGAATATCATCCACACAAACCCCCAGCAACCAAAATAGGCCATTCTGAAGAAGACTGGCACCAGGCTATAGTTGATTATCTGTGGAGAGACATAAACTCAGCATAACTGCGTGGATCAGCAGCCAAATAGGAAATGAACAATCAGCTGATGATTGCAATAAAAAACATACCTGTGCTATAGACCAATAAACCATTGCAACCTAAAGACAGAGAAACGTGTTGAGAATGAATTGAGAAATAACAATTTACGCTCATGTAATTTATATAAATTGATTATAATCCATGATTTAAATCTTTATTATCTTACTAGATGACTTGGTTAAAAGCAATTGATAGATATTTCATTTTGAAAATGATAATGTCAAGTCAAGTCAAGTTTATTCGTCACATACACATACGAGATGTGCAGTGAAATGAAAAGTGGCAATGCTCACGGACTTTGTGCAAAAAGACAAACAAACAAACAAACTACAAACAGAGTCACTTAGATTTGAACAGAATATAAAGTGCTGGAGGAACTCGGCAGGTCAGGCAGCGACAGGTAACGACTGGGTCAAGACTCTTCTTCAGACTGATTGTGGGAGTGGGGCGAAAGCTGAATCTGAGAGGTAGGGGTGGGACCATGTCTGGTAAGCAATGGTGGATGCAAGTGAGGGAGGTTTAACTGGAAGATGGGTGAGGTCAATGACAAAGGCAAGAGATGAAATGGAGACTAAAGATTTGAACTTTAGGCTTTAGAGATATAGCACACAAACAGGCCCTGCGGCCCTGTGAGTCCACGCTGACCAGCGATCACCCCGTACACTCACAGTATCCCACACACTAGGGACAATTTACGTTTTTCCAAAGCCAATTAACCAACAAACCTGCATATCTTTGGAGTATGAGAGGAATCTGGAGCACCCAGAGAAAACACACACGGTCACAGGCAGAACGTACAAACTCGGTACAGACAGCACCCGTAGTGAGGATTGAACCTGGGTCTCTAGTGCTGTAAGGCAGCAACTCTACCGCTGCGCCACCGTGTCGCCCCTATATATTGCTCAGTGGAGCTGAATTTGTTAAGCATATCCAAGAGGGTTTCTTGAAACAGTAAGGGGATAGTACAATCCGAGAAGGGAACATATAGTACCAGTGTGGGGGAGGGAGGCTCTGGAAAGGAAGAAGTAGAATAATTCATTGTTCATACCGCGAGGCTAATTTTTTTACACAGAATGTGGTAAGTGACTGGAAAACGCTGCTGGGGGTGGTGATGGAGGCATTTCAGAGACTTTTGGATAGTCATATGGATATGAAAGGAATGGGTGGATATGGATTATGGGCATGCGGATAAGAGTTGTCTTGGCGTCAAAACAAACAGACTTGTTCAGCACAGACTTTGTGGGTCGAAGGGTCTGGTGCTCTGTGGGCCTGCCAGGTGATATCGTAACATTATGAATGGTTAATTACATCTGAACAAGAATAATCCTGCACAATTTAATGAGATTATAGTGGGACAATAGAAATATTTCAGATTGATTGGAAATATTTTACATTTTGACATATTTTACATTTTACATTGGTCTAAGAATTCTCCAGTATGCAAGAACATAAATTAAAGCTGTGCTGCACAGGGATACCGTATTCTATCATGCACAAGGCTATTATTTTAATTTAGTTTAGTTTAGAGATACAGCGCAGAAACATGTCCTTTGGCCCACTGAGTCCGCACCGACCAGTGATCCCCACACATTAACACTACCCTGCACACACTAGGGACAATTTACACTTGCACCAAGCCAAATAACTTACAAATCTGTACATCTTTGGAGGGTGGGAGGAAACTGAAGATCTCGTAGAAAACTCACTCTGGTCTCGGAGAGAACGTAAACTCCATACAGGCAGCACCCGTGGTCAGGATTGAACCTGGGTCACTGGCGCTGTAAAACAGTAGCTCTACCACTGCGCCACCGTGCCACCTTGCATAAACTTGCATAAAGGTCTTTCTCCACAATTCCTTGCTACTATGGAGAGGGAATGGAGGATAAGGGTGGGGAGAGAATCGGTGCTGAAAAGGCTGAGCAGTGAGGATTCAGTAAAGTGGGGTTGTGGATTTAATTGAGTGCTGCGGGATTTGCCTCAGGCAGATTATCACTTTGTTTGGACAGATTATCACGGGCTATGAAAACATTCACAGGAATGGTGTAGAAGTGATCCATAATGAGTGTGAAAGATACTTCTAGATGCGCTGGGACGCATCCTCAGTGATGTGACCTGGGGTCATCGGGTGTTTCGGGTCTCACAACATCAGACACCCTCACCCAGGCGACCCAGCCGGGGTTGATCAGGCCCCGATTTGCGTCCCAGCAGCAACCGTCCATGGATCAGCCCTCTTAATCCAAAGCCACCTAGTGGCTTTCCCTGCGGCTTCGCTTGCGGATTGAATGGCCCTTTCTTTGCCAGCCCCGTAATACCCAACTGGTTGAGGACTTTGCACAGTGAGTGCCCTGCAAAGCCTCTACAGTTCACCTCTATGGGTTGGGGGGGGGGGGGGGGGGTGGGAAAAAAAAATTAATAGGCAGAGACAGTAGGCGGTGGGAGAGCTGGGAAGGGGAGGGGAAGGAGAGAGAAAGCAAGGACTTGAAATTAGAGGTCAATGTTCATACCGCTGGGGTGTAAACTACCCAAGCGAAATATGAGCTGCTGCTCCTCCAATTTGCGGTGGGACTCACTCTGGCCATGGAGGAGGCCCAGGGCAGAGAGGTCGGATTCGGAATGGGAGGGGGAGTTGAAGTGCTGAACCACCGGGAGATTAGGTTGGTTAGTGCAAACTCTGTGGAGGTGTTGGGCGAAGCGATCGCCAAACCTTCTGTGATTGTGTTTTTTGCTAAAGATTCTGGCACAGCATATAAAAATGTTGCACTATGAATTAGAATTTAAAGGCCAGTGATTTCCCAATCTCATCTTGAATTCATGAAAATATTAATTACATATCGTACTACACGTTGATGATGACAGACTGTAATGAGAGGAGAGGAGAAAGAGAAGAAAATTATTAACCTTTGGAAAAAAGAAACTGTCAGAAAAGAGATGAATGTGACCAAAATGTTAGGGAAGATTGAGTGGGATAAGGGCCAAACGTGGGTAAACGGGATTCTCTTTGATGGAGCATCGTGGTCAGCATGGATGAGGTGGGCTGAAGGGCCTGTTGTAGAGATGTCTGACTCTATGAACGGCAGTTCTTTGACTCTATCCATGCTAAGCTGTTTCATGGACCAGCTCTTCCTGCTTACCTTCTCCGTGCTCCAGAATTTTTCCTTCCAATCTGCAAAGATATCTTGTTTCCCATCCAGAATACTCATACCTGAGCAAAAATACAAGAAGACAAGCACAAGGAACAGTTGTATAAGCAGTTTAGAAAGTCCTCCAATTTTCTTTTTAAGAAATTGTCACTTCGTTGAATATTATCCAGAGAAGGAACTACAAATGCTGGAGGTCTGACATCACAATTCAAAATGGTGGAATTCTTTAATAGCTTTTGTGGAGAGAGGAATAGATCAGGTTGATGAACTCCCGACAGATAGTACATTGAGAAGAAAGGGAGGGGGGGGGGGGGGGGGGTTGGTGTGGACAAAAATGAGATTCTCTGCTGGCTGGAGATCAGATTGATGCCACATGAGCTGTAGTGGCTGAGAGGGGTGATTACAGTGGAGGAAGGAACTGCAATTGCTGGTTTAAACCAAAGATAGATGCAAAATGCTGGCGTAACTCAGCGGGTTTCTCGGGTTAGAAGGAATGGGTGATGTTTCGGGTGGGAGCCCTTCTTCAGACTTAAAGCAGTGTCTAACAAAAGTATGAGGGATATAAAAAGGAGAAAAATGACATCTAAATATCAGCAAAGGGAGACAGGAACGGTGCAAAGATGAGGTACACGACCTAATAGATTATTATTGCCATTTAGTTCTGGTAGAGATGCTGCCTCACAGCGTCAGAGACCCGGGTTCCATCCTAGCGTGCCGTGCTGTCTGTGTGGAGTTTGCACACTCGCTGTGTGACTCTGTGGGTTTCCTCAGGCTGTTCTGGTTTCCTCTGGTGTTTCCACGAGGTTACCACGTTAATTGGCCACATTAAAACGCAGGTGAGCGATGAAGTGGGATGTTTGGGAAGTGTGGGGACGGTGCAGGGAGTGGAGGGCGGTGAGTGCAGGTGGTTGTTGTTGACGATGGACGCTGGAACTCTGGTGTTGAATCCCAGAGGCTGCGATGTGTTGAGGGGAGGTGAACGGAGGAAGAAAACAGCTAGATTAGACTGACAATAGACAATAGACAATAGGTGCAGGTGTAGGCCATTCGGCCCTTCGAGCCTGCACCGTCATTCACTGTGATCATGGCTGATCATCCACAATCAGTACCCTGTTCCTGCCTTCTCCCCATCCATATCCCCAGACTCCACTATCTTTAAGAGCTCAATCTAACTCTCTCTTGAAAGCATCCAGAGAACCAGCCTCCACTGCCTTCTGAGGCTGAAAATTCCACAGATTCACAACCCTCTGTGTGAAAAGGTTTTTCCTCATCTCCGTTCTAAATGGCTTACCCCTTATTTTTAAACTATGGCCCCTGGTTCTGGACTCTGAGAGTGGAATGTGGAATTAAAGTAACAGGCGCTGACTGGTAATCTGCACCCCGCTCAGTTATAATAACCTGTATACTTGTCTGTCTACTATTCTACCTTCGGTGTTAATATTAACATCCAATTAAATGATTTACAAGATCTGTTTTAAAATAATGGCAACACAGCGAGTCATGCAAACTGATTTTGCTGCCAGGATTCTTTAGTGATGTCAGTAGTTTAAGGAAATGTGAGATGACTTGGTGTACTTATTTCTGCCAGAGTGGTTCACGCTCATTTACATTTCAAAACAGACCCTAAAGAAGGGTCTCGACCCGAAACATCACTCATTCCTTCTCTCCAGAGATGCTGCCTGACCCGCTGAGTTACTCCAGTATGTGTCTATCTTCGGTGTAAACCAGCATCTGCAGTTCCTTCCTGTTTATTTGAATGGTTGGATTAATAGATATGTTAATCACTTGGATAGAGACCAAAAGCTGGAGTCACTCAGCAGGTCAGGCAGCATCTCTGGAGGAAATGGACAGGTGACATTTCGGGTGGAGACCCTTCCTAATCATTTGGTTGAGGTTTAGCTTCGTCCAGTTACATTGCCGACAAGTGGGGGGCATGTATGAATCATGCCTTGTCCACGATCCCCGCGGGGCAGGCAGGGTGGCACATACTAAACTATACTATACATACATACATACCTATGTAGTAGGCACTGATGCCGGTGGGGGTGGCGATCAGCTGGTCGCACACCAGTTTGCGCAGGACGGTGCCCATGCTGGCGCCGGGGAACACGTTCTCCATGGCCTTCAGCCACAGGTAGACGAAGTTGCCGTGGAAGGTCAGCGCCAGAGTGGTGACATTCCGTGTCCGTTTCAAGTCCAGCGGTTCCTTCTTGAACAGATTCTGTTGGACCACGTCCCCAGCTGTGAAGACAGTGGCGTACATGGCGACATTGGAGATCCAAGGGAACCTTCTGATCTTGGACACCACCAGTTTCCACATCGGTCCCCGCCAGCGCCAAGACGCCGCTTCCTCTTGTAACCCAACCCCGGCGGCTCTCAGCAAGGTGGAGAGAGAGAGAGAGCTAGCTAGCTCCTGCTGAACCAAGCCGCGGGCGGGTGCAGAGCGGCCGACGGCAACGTCTCGCATGGAAGAGCTTGCTTCGGAAGTGCCTTTGTTGATGGTCACAGTCCAGACACACACGCCACAGGTGCCACGCATTGTGGCATTGGCGTGGTTGCAGACACGGTCCCACACGCAAGTCACCTGCTCCTCTCACTCAGCCGCAGTCACTGGCAAACATCTCAACTGTGTCCATGGCCATGGTTTACCAATCTCCCAGGCGCGCCGCTTCCAATCAAAGATGCTAGAGGAGCCTCTAGCATCTTTCCTTCCAAGCCTCTCAACCTGAGGAATGCTAGTGACGGGGATAGGGGCATTGGGTTATAGTTTAATCTAGATATACTTGGAGTCATTAATTCGATCTAAGAGCCACAACGTTAAAATGTTTCATTCGGAAGTAACTTAGATTAAAGGGATATGCTACCCATTCAATTTATTACGTATGACATTAAACGCTGCATCACATTGCAATGTACATATGCTTGTTGTCACCTATTCTTAGCTAACATTCAACATTTCCTTGATCCACGTCTCTTTTGATGTCTCGTTTTCACACCTTACCCTTCCTTATCACTGTGTCCCCCTTTCCCATGACTCTCAGTTTGAAGAAGGGTCTCGACCCGAAACGTCACCCATTCCTTCTCTCCAGAGATGCTGCCTGTCCCGCTGAGTTACTCCAGCATTTTGTGTCTATCTCCAGTCTGTCGATATCAAGTGATGTCAATGGGCAAGTTGATGTGTGATCTGGGAAAGTGATTGACCACAATTCATTTTTTACATTCAGTGCTGAAAACTGTTTCTTGATATTGCATGAAAATGGCTGGCTTCCCTGATGGCCGGGAACACACGAGAAAGATGCAATGGATTGTCGGCTGGACGGATAAAACAGCTAATGATGTTTGTATGTTTCACTGCCCTAAGTAATCCTCACAGCCCTGGGACTTAAATGATTGACCTCCAAGTGCCACAACTCGGACTGCACAGTTTGGATTGGATTTTCTAGCAGTGAAATTGCTGAGCTATCTATTTCACTGAAGAAGGAAGAATGAAAAAGTAAATTATTATGTAATTGGAGTAAATCTGCAAATGATTGTGGGAGGAAGGCATACGTTAGACGAGGATTGTGCTGAACTGTGGACCCCAATCTTGGGCCACAAAGGATTAAAACTGGGCTATGAGGCTGTCTAAAATATATTTTGAAAAATTATGGAAAATTCTGGCAAAGGTTATTGGAAAATTCCAGCAAAAGTTTTGTCGCAGAGCCTTACTGCTGTTGGGCAAGTTTTAGCGCACAAGGGCAGGAGGATAGTTTAGTTTAGTTTAGTTTATTTTAGTTTAGTTTGGTTTATTGTCACGTGTACCAAGGTACAGGGAAAAGCTTTTGTTGCATGCTATCCACTTAGTGGAAAGACAATACATGATTACAATTGAGCCATTACTAGTGCAAGGTAAAGCCAGCAAAGTCCGAACATGGGTAGTTCGTGGGTTACCAATGATGTAGATAGTAGTTCAGCACTGCTCTCTGGATGTGGTAGGATGATTCAGTTGCCTGATAACAGCTGGGAAGCTGGGAAAGCTAGACCAGTAGGAGCATTAGATTTCTATTCAAGACTTTGATTTTTATTCAAGACTCTGATTTATTTTCTATTGAATGTTTTAATTAAGTTTGATATGATTTATGTTTGAAGCTTTAATTTTGTGTTCAATTATATAATCTCATTTTTATTCCATGCTTTAATTTTGTGATTAATAATCTGCAAAGCAAAAATAAAATGTTTAGAAAACACAAAACATTTGGAAAGAATTATCAAAATCATTTATCATACTATCTTTAAATATGGGGTGTCCGTCCAAATGTTTGATCAGTTTTTGGCTATGCATGAAAAAGTTTGGCATGACTGCTAAATGGGATAGATCAGAGCAGATCTGAGCTCAGAATTGGACATCCATAAGGCACTTGGACTTTCAGCAGCAATAGGAATGTGTGACCTTATGACCTGGCATATCCCTCATTCTACCATTACAATCAACTTGAAATCATCTTCATTGTATGAACAACGTGCTTTTGTGTGGAGTGGAGGTGGGGGACTCATTTTGGATGTGCCTGGTGGCATATCCCAGCATGTCCTGCTCACCCCACTAGTCATAGGGCCATACAGCAAATAAATGAGTGTTTTGGCCCAAATTGTTCATGCACACCTAATGCCTATTATGCTAAGCCCCATTGCCCACAGTAGGATCATATCCCTCTAGTCCTTTCCTGTCCAATGTGGTTTCCACTGTCTCTGCCACTTCCTCCAGCATCTCGTTCGATATAGCCACCATTCTCTGCATGGTAAAAAATTACCCCTTACCCCTCCTTTAAATTTCTCCAACTTCTTAAACTTATGCCCACATTCTTTGCTCCCCCACCCTAGAAAATAGATGATGACTATCTAACCTATGTGCACCCCTCATAATTTTATAAAGCACAATAAGATTATCGTTCAAACTCCTATATTTCAGCCTATTAACTCTCTCCTTATAATCTTCCACTCCAGGCAATATCCCGCTGACTCTCTTCTGCATGCGTTCACATGCTGCTTCATTCCTCCTGTGATGGACACAAAATGCCAGAGTAACTCAGCGGGACAGGCCAGACTTGGCTGAGAAAGGGTCTCAACCCAAAACATCACCCATTCCTACACTGCAAAGATGCTGCTTGTCCTGCTGAGTTACCCCAGCATTTTGTCTATCTTCGGTGTAAACCAGCATCTGCAGTTCCTTCCGACAATTATTCATTCCCTCTCTAGTGTGGTTACCGGAACTACACACAGTACCCTAAGTGCTGCCTAACAAATGCTTCGTATGACTGCAACATGACATCCCAATTCTTATACACATTCCTTGGCCCATGAAGCCAAGCATACTGAATGCCTTCTTCACTATTCTATCAACCTGTGTTCCCATTTTTAAGGACTTAAGAGCTGGTGCCTTAGATTCCTCTGTACATTATCTGTCCTATGATCGCTGCTAATCACTGCATGTGTGCTATAGTATTTGACATCCCAAAAAACATGAGCTCACACAAAGATCTATGTCCCTCTAATCCTTTCACAACCTTCTTCACTATCTAATATTAATTGTTATCATGTCAGAAAATGTACTAACCTATCCATCTACATTTTCATCCACGTTGTTTATATGTATGATTGTAATGATAGTTGATAATAATGGTAGAATGAGGGATATGCCAGGTCATAAGGTTACAAATTTCTCCGACTGCCGATAGTCCATAATGGATAATTGATACCCTGTTTTATGCTGTCATATCTAATCTGAGTCCATCTCATTTTCTCATGATCATGGCACGAGAGATGCCTATCTGCCCTAATTGTTTGTAAATTTAATCCAGATAAATAATACCTTCTTAATTTTTCATTCTTAAGTGGATAATCTTCTATTTCCCTGCATTAGGCTCCATCTGCTGATTTCTTGTCCACTTCTTTAACCTACGGCAGCAGAATGGCGCAGCTGGTAGAGTTGCTGCCTCACAGTGCCAGTGACCCGGGTTCAATCCTGACCTGGGGTGTTGTCTGTGCAGAATTTGCACGTTCTCCCAGTGACCGTGTGGGTTTCCTCTGGGTGCTCCAGTTTCCTCCCACATCCCAAAGATGTGCTGGTTTGTAGATTTGTAAAAAAAAATCCCCCTAATGTGTACTTTAAGTTTAAGTGAGTTTATTGTCATGTGTCTCTTCACATTGTGTTTTTGATTTTCTGTTTTTGGATTGAATTCTGTTTTTAATTTGTGTCTCTGTGATGTCTTTATTACTTATTTTATTCCGATTATATGTTTTTATTCCGATTAATCTATGTAAGGTGTCCTTGAGATGTCTGAAAGGCGCCCATTAAATAAAATGTATTATTATTATTATTATGTGTCCCTGTATAGGACAATGAAATTCTTGCTTTGCTTCAGCACACAGAACATAGCAGGCATTTACTACAAAACAGATAAGTGTGTCCATATACCATCATATAAATATATACACACATGAATAAATAAACTGATAAAGTGCTAATAACAGGAAATGGGTTCATAATAATCAAAGTTTTGTCCGAGCCAGGTTTAATAGCCTGATGGCTGTGGGGAAGTAGCTATTCCTGAACCTGGTTGTTGCAGTCTTCAGGCTCCTGAACCTTCTACCTGAAGGTAGTAGGGAGATGAGTGTGTGGCCAGGATGGTGTGGGTCTTTGATGATACTGCCAGCCTTTTTGAGGCAGCGACTGCGATAAATCCCCTCGATGGAAGGAAGGTCAGAGCCGATGATGGACTGGGCAGTGTTTACTATTTTTTGTAGTTTTTTCCTCTCCAGGGCGCTCAAATTGCCGAACCAAGCCATGATGCAACCGGTCAGCATGCTCTCTACTGTGCACCTGTAGAAGTTAGAGAGAGTCTTCCTTGTCAAACCGACTCTCGGTAATCTTCTCAGGAAGTAGAGGCGCTGATGAGCTTTCTTGATAATTGCATTAGTGTTCTTAGACCAGGAAAGATCTTCAGAGATGTGCACGCCCAGGAATTTGAAGCTCTTGACCCTTTCAACCATCGACCCGTTGATATAAACGGGGCTGTGGGTTCCCCTCCTACTCCTTCCAAAGTCCACAATCAGTTCCTTGGTTTGACTGGTGTTGAGGGCCAGGTTATTGCGCTGGCACCATATGGACAGTTGCTCGATCTCTCTTCTATACGTCCCACAACAGTGGTGTCGCCAGCGAACTTGATGATGGAGTTCGCACTGTGACTGGCTACGCAGTCATAAGTATAGAGTGAGTACAGCAGGTGGCTGAACACGCAGCCTTGAGGTGCTCCCGTGCTGATTGTTATCGAGGCTGACACATTTCCACCAATACGAATCAGACTGTGGTCTGTGAGTGAGGAAGTTGAGGATCCAATTGCAGAGGGATGCGCAGAGACCCAGTTTTGCGAGTTTGGTAACCGGCTTGGAGGGGATGATTGTGTTAAATGCCGAGCTGTAATCGATGAATAACAGCCTGACATATGAGTTTTTGTTGTCCAAGTGGTCCAGAGCGGAGTGGAGGGCCAGCGAGATCGCCTCCACCGTTGATCTGTTGTGGTGGTAAGTCCACTGCAGTGGGTCCAGGTTTTTGTCGAGGTAGGAGTTGATTTGCTCCATGATCAACCTCTCAAAGCACTTCATCACCACCGGCATTAGTGCCACTGGTCGATAGTCATCGAGGCACGTCACCTTACTCTTCTTCGGCACTGGTATAATTGATGCCCTTTTAAAGCAGGTGGGGACCTCAGACCTCAGAAGTGAAAGGTTGAAAATGTTTCTAAAGACTCCAGCCAGTTGGTCCACACAGGTTTTTAGAACACGACCGGGTATACCATCAGGTCCAGGTGCTTTTCAGGGGGTTCACCCCTCTGAAGGATTTCCTGGCGTCGGCCTCTGTGACTGAGACTGAAATGCCATCACAGCGAATGGGGGATCGGGAAGGCACATCAGTATTCTCCCTATCAAAGCGTGCGTAAAACGCATTGAGCTCGTCAGGGAGTGATGTTTCGCCGACATTCAAGCTGCCTCCTGGTTTCGCCTTGTAGGAGGTGATTGCATTCAGGCCCCGCCACAGTTGCCGAACATCTGTCTCATCCTCCAGTTTGGAGCAGAAGTCCCTTTTGGCCTTTTTGATGGCCTTACCAAGGTCGTATCTGGACTTCATGTAGGCCACTGTATCATCGGACGTGAATGCCCTGTGTCTGGACTTCAGAAGAGTGCGGATTTCAAAGTTCATCGAAGGTTTCTGATTGGGAAACACTCTGAAGGTTTTTGTAGGGATGCAGTCCTCCACACATTTCTTTACGATGAGGATGTAGGGAGCAGATGAGAACGCAAGATAACATAGAACTAGTGTGAATGGGTATTCGATGGTCGGCATGGACCGAAGGGCCTGTTTCCATGCAATGTCTCTAAAATCGAAATAAAATCTCTTTGCAGGTTTTTATATCCTCCTCACAACCAGCCAATACATTTATTTTTGTCTTAACAAATTTGGCTAAGGCACATTCAGTCCCTTTATCTATGTCAGTGATATAGTGCTTAAATTGATATGACGTTGATTTTTGAGATAATAATAATAATAATACATTTTATTTATGGGCGCCTTTCAAGAGTCTCAAGGACACCTTACAAAAATTTAGCAGGTAGAGGAAAAACATGTAAGTGGAATGAAATAAATAGTAGAGACATGACTAGTACACAAATTAAAGACAGAATTCAATTCAAAACACAATATGAGGCAATTCATGCACAGATGAAAAGGGAGGGGGACGTGGGGCTAAGGATAGGCAGAGGTGAAGAGATGGGTCTTGAGGCGGGACTGGAAGATGGTGAGGGACACGGAATTGCGGATCAGTTGGGGGAGGGAGTTCCAGAGCCTGGGAACTGCCCTGGAGAAGCCTCTGTCCCCAAAACTGCGGAGGTTGGACTTGTGGATGGAGAGGAGACCGGCTGATGTGGATCTGAGGGACCGTGAGGGTTGGTAGGGGGAAAGGAGGTCAGTGGGATATGGGGGGGCCAGATGGTGGAGGGCTTTGTAGGTGAGGACTAGGATTTTGTAAGTGATCCGGTGGGAGATGGGAAGCCAGTGAAGTTGTTTGAGGACTGGAGTGATGTGATTTGGTGTGGGTGATGAGTCGGGCGGCTGCGTTCTGGACCAGTTGGAGTCGGTTGATGTAGGTGGAGCTGATGCCAAGGAGAAGTGAGTTGCAATAGTCCAGTCGGGAGGAGATGAAAGCATGGATGAGTCTTTCAGCAGCGGGAGGTGTGAGAGAGGGTCTGAGTTTGGCGATGTTGCGGAGATGAAAGAAGGAGGTTTTAATGACATGGTGGATGTGAGGCTCAATTGAGAGGGTGGAACCAAAGATCACGCCAAGGTTGCGGGCCTGGGGAGATGGGGAGACAGTGGTGCCGTCGATGGTGAGAGTGGGGTTATTGATTTTGCTGAGTGTAGATTTGGAGCCTATGAGGAGGAATTATGTCTTATCGCTGTTGAGTTTGAGGAAGTTATGTTGCATCCAGGTTTTTATAGATGACAAACAGGAGTTGATATGGGAGAGGGGGGGGGGGGGGGTGTTGTGGGGGGATTTGGTGCCGAGGTAGATCTGGGTGTCATCGGCGTAACAGTGGAAGTCCAGGTTGAAGTGGCGGAGTATCTGACCAAGGGGGAGGATGTAGATGATAAAGAGGAGGGGGGCAAGTACGGAGCCTTGGGGAACGCCTTGAGTGACTGTGGCTGTAGCAGAGGTGTGGTTATGGAGAGAGATGAAGTGGGATCTGTTGGAAAGGTAGGAACAGAGCCTGCTGAGTGCAGAGCCTTCAATGCCAAGGTCTTTGAGTCTGGTGAGCAGGATGTAATGATTCAGTGTATCGAAGGCTGCGCTCAGGTCGAGGAGGATGAGGATGTTGAGGGAACCAGTGTCAGCAGAGGTGAGGAGGTCGTTGAGGACTTTAAGGAGAGCAGTTTCTGTGCTATGGAGGGGGCGAAAGCCAGATTGGAGGGGTTCAAGTAGGTTATACGCAAGGAGGTGGGAATGAAGTTGTGACGCAACGATACGCTCCAGGGTTTTTGAAAGAAAGGGGAGGTTTCAGATTGGGCGGTAGTTAATGAGAGAGGAGGGATCAAGACCAGGTTTCTTTAAGATTGGTGTGACAGCAGCAGTTTTGAAAGCGGAGGGGACAATTCCTTGGGACAATGAGGAGTTGAAGAGATTAGTGAGGTAGGGGCAGAGAACGGGGAGGCAGGACTTCAGCAGGGGAGTGGGGAGAGGGTCGAGGGGGCAGGTAGTGGGTTTGGAAGAGCTGATGAGTTTGGAGATTTCAGTAGGGGTGACCAGGTCAAACTGGGAGAGGAAGCAGTGTGGAGGAGGGGTAAGGAGGTCAGTGGAGATGTTGAAAGGAGGGGCCTTGGTAGGTGGTGGAGTAGATGCTGAGGAGTCGGGTACAGGGGATAAAGATTGATAGATGGTGCTGATTTTATCAGCGAAAAAGTGGAGAAATGAGTTGCAGAGATCCGGAGTAGAGGTAGGGAGAGTGTTGGCTCGAGGCTTGAGGAGGTTGCCAACTGTGGAGAAGAGGGTTCTGTGGTTTAGGCAGGGGTCGGTGAATATGGAGGAGAGGTAGGCAGATTTTGCAGCAATGAGGGCATCTTTGTAGTCAGTGAGGTGGAGTTTGTAAGCTTCAAGGTGGACTGTGAGAGATGATTTATTTGTGAGTCGCTCAAGTCGGCGACCAGTCTGTTTCAGCTTACGAAGTGCAGGTGTGTACCAGGGTGAAGATGTGTTGAAAGTTACGGTTCTTGTTTTGAGGGGGGCCATACTGTTAAGGGAGGTAGACAAGGTGGAGTTGAGATGGTTTGTGAGATCATCAGGTGAGATATGGGTTGAGTCCAGGGGGAGAGTGGTGGAGAGCAGGTCAGAGAGATGGTGGGGATCAATGGATTTTAGATTACGGAAGGTGATTTCTTGGAGGAAGCGGGGGCGAGGTGTCGGAGAAGGGATGGTGAACCGTATAAGCTTATGATCAGAGAGGGGGAAGAGGCATGGATGGAGGTCGAGTACCGGTTGATTTGTGGAGCAGACCAGGTCAAGGATGTCTTGGTCATGGGTGGGAAAGGTGACGTGTTGAGTGAGAGAGAAGTTGTCCAGTAAAAAGGCGAGTTCAGATGCGAGCTTGCAGGTGGGGGAGTCCACGTGAATATTTAAGTCAATAAGTAGCAGTAAACGTGGGGAGAGGGATGAGGCAAGTGTGAGGAGTTCAGTGAAGTCAGATAGGAAGAAGGGGTTTGGTTTAGGTGGCCGGTAAATGAGGATGACTGTCATGGAGGAAAGCGCTTTGAAGGCGAGGAATTCAAATGATGCTACTGGGGGGAGTGTGAGTTCAGTGATCCGAAAGTTCTGGTTGAAAATAACAGCGAGGCCACCTCCATGGCGGGAGGGGCGGGGTTTGGAGATGTAATTAAATCCAGGTGGGGATGCTTGATTGAGGGAGAAGAAGACATTGGGTTGTTGCCAGGTTTCAGTGAGCAGACGGAAGTCCAGAGTGTTGTCAAGGATTAGTTCATGGAGGGCAAGGGCTTTGTTGTTGAGCGACCTGGTGTTGAGGAGGGAAAAGTTGGCATTGTGAGAGGGTGGAGGGATGGGGGCAGGCTGGAGAGATCTGAGGTTGTCCCGGTTGACAGTGCGTGCGGTCAGCTGGGATGGGGGGTGATGCGGTTGAGGGGGGGCAGAGCGTGGTAGTGAGCAGATGGATGGAATGGAATGTCCGTTGTTGAAGTAAACAAGCTTGCGTCGAGAGCCTCTGTGGATGAAACGGGGTCGACGCAGAAGTCTAAGCTGTTTAATGACTTGGATGCAGGATGGAATGTGGTTGTTCAAGAAACCAATCATTTGCAGAGTTGAATATTTGAGCATGATGAGGAGCCAGAGCAGCTGCAGGAAGCAGCAGAGAGGTTGTCTCTGATGGTGAGGGTGCAGAGAGGTGACCAGCAGAGAAGGTGATGAGGGGTGTCCAGCAGTGAGGGAGCAGAGAGGTGTCCAGCGGTGCAGGTGCAGGTGGAGAGAGTATCCAGCGGTGAGGGAGCAGAGAGGTTGTCCAGCAGAGCGGGTGCAGCGAGGTGTCGAGCAGTGAGGGAGCAAAGAGGTTGTCCAGCAGTGCAGATGCAGCGAGGTGTCCAGCATTGAGGGAGCAGATAGGTTGTCCAACAGAGCAGGTGTAGAGGTAGTCCAGCGATTAGGGTGCAGCGAGTATCCAGCAGTGCGGGTGCAGAGAGGTTGTCCAGCGGTGCGGGTGCAGAGAGGATCCAGCAGTGCAGGTGCAGAGAGGTTGTCCAGCGGTGCGGGTGCAGAGAGGATCCAGCAGTGCAGGTGCAGAGAGGTTGTCCAGCGGTGCGGGTGCAGAGAGTATCCAGTGTCACTGGTGCAGGCAGGTGTCCAGCGTCGATGGTGCACAGGCACAGGTACAGGCAGGTAACAGACAGGCAGGTAGGTAACAGGTAACAGGTAGGTAACAGACAGGTAACAAAGGGGGGGGGGAACGGCGGGCGGAGAAGCGGCGAACAATCAACGCCAGCGAGATACCCAACTGATTAGTGATTGCCAATCTCTCTGTTTTCTGTCGATTCTGCCAATCCCCAATTCATGCCAATGTATACCCCAGAAGTCATACTCTCCCCTCTTGTACAGTCACGTTTCATGTGGTACTTATCAAATGTAAGATGGACACAAAAAGCTGGAGAAACTCAGCGGGGCAGACAGCATCTCTGGAGAGAAGGAATAGGTGAGGTTTAGGGTCTCACACGTGTCTCCTCGGTACCCTGCAGCTCTGCTCTTGCCCATCCACCCTGGTCGCAACAGGGACAGAGTCACTCTGGTCCTTACCTTTCACCCCCATCAGTCCTCACATATAGCACATGATCCTCTGTCATTTTCACCACCTCCAACAGCATCCCACATCTCACCATCTCCACCCATTTCTGCCTTACGCAGAGACTGTTCTCTCTGCAACTCCCTGGTTAACTCGGCCCTTCCCACCCAAACCCACCCCCTCCCCAGGTACCTTCCCCTGCAACGACAGGAGATACTGCAACTGTCCATATACCTCCTACCTTGAATCTATCCAGGAACCCCGACAGTCCATCAGGTGAAGCAGAGTTTCACTTGCACCTCCTCCAACCTCATCTACTGTATCCATTGTTCAAGATCTGGACTCTTATACATTGGCGAGACCAAACGTAGACTGGGAGATCATTTCGTTGAACACCTTCACTCAGTCCGCCTGAACCAACCTGATCTCCTGGTTGACAAACACTTTAATTCCCCTTCCCATTCCCACACAGACCTTTCTGTTCTGGGCCTCCTCCATTGCCAGAGTGAGGCCAAACGCAAATTTAAGCGACAGCGCCTCATATTTTGCTTGGGCAGCATACAACCCACGGTATGAATATTGATTTCCATAACTTCAAATAACCCTTGTATCCCCCCTCTCTCTGTTCCTCACCCATCCAAGTCACAGTACTAGCTTCAAAGTCGTCTGGTTGAGTCTCATTGTCTGTAACTCGTTTTCACCTAGGCCGCAATTAACTTTGGCCAGTTCCCTTTATCATTGTTACTTTTTTGCATATCTTTCATTCACTTGTTCCATATCTCTCAATATCACCATCAATATCTTTTGTTTCCCTTTCCCCTGACTCTCAGTCTGAAGAAGGGTCTCAACCCGAAACGTCACATTCCTTTTGTCCAGAGATGCTGCCTATTACCCATTCCTTCCGTCCAGAAGGATAGTGCTGCCTGTCCCACTGGGTTACTCCAGCTTTTTGTGTCTATCTACGGTTTAAACCAGCATCTGCGGTTTCTCCTTACACTTATAAAATGCATTCTGGAAATCCACCATATCCATCTATTTCTTCCCCCTGTCTCTATTGAAATTGTCAAACAGGTTTCCTTTCATAAATCCATGTTAACTTCACATGGTTGTTCTGTGATGTTCTAAATGTCCTGCTGTTACTTCATTAATAATGGATTCCAGCATTTTTCCAATGACAGTCTTGTGCTTGGATGTTAGATATTTGAAATGTAAAGTGGCAGATTCTAATCAATACAGAGACTAAAAGAGCAATTACCAACCTTTTTAATGAGTCCTGGATCTCTGTGCAGTGGCACTGATGAGTAACTGGCTGCAATGTAATGTTGTGTGAATATGGTTGCTAATGATAGCATGAAACCAAATAAACTAAAACAGTATCTTGAGAGGGAACATCCTTTCCCTTCGTCGAGACCCTTCTTCAAACGACCCAAAGCGTTACCCATTCCTTCTATCCAGAAGGATAATGCTGCCTGTTCCACTGAGTTACTCCAGCATTTTGTGTCTCTCTTGGGTGTAAACTTGCATCTGCAGTTCCTTCATACACATCCTTTCCTGAGAAATAAGCCACCAGAGTTTGTGGAAACAGAATTGCGTTCAGCTGAAGGGGCGGCTAAAGACATTCAGGGAAATTAGCTAAACAGCTCACATGGTGTTTCACACAGTTCAGTCTTCTGTCAAACAGCAAAATCGAGAAAACATTATTTTTAAAACCAATTATTTTGGATTTTGTGCTTCCATCACAACTGAAATAACATGTGCAAGAAAAAAGTTAATTTGCTTTGCACAATTACACAGTTAGTGTGGAATTGCATATATTCCTGAGGGACTGATAAATATCTGAGCAATGAGGCGGAAACTGTTTTTAGTCCTCAGATTGAGTTTAATACTATAAAAAATGCAGAATCTACCTGCTGGAGGAACTCAGTGCGCCAGGCAGCATCTCTGGAGGGAAATAGACAGACTCCTGCAGTTGCAATGTTTATATTCTGAGTTTGTTTAGTTTAGTTTATTTCAGAGGTACAACATGGAAACAGGCCCTCCTGCCCTCTGAGTTCACACTGACCATCAGTCACCCATTCACACTAGTTCTATGTTATCCCACTTCTATATCCATTCCATGCACACAATAGGCAATTTTCAAGTTCAAGTTCACGTTTATTGTCACATGCACCAACTAAGGTACAGTGATATTTGAGTTACCATACAGCCATACAAGTAAAAAGAACACAATGCACAATAGAATTTAACATAAACATCCACCACGGTGGAGTCAGCATTCTTCACTGTGATGGAAGGCAATAAAGTTCAGTCTTCTTCCTCCTTTGTTCATCTGTGGTCGGGGCCTTGAACCTTCCGCAGTTCGCCGCTACAGATGTTCAAGCCCTCTCGTTGGGATGATCGAAACTCCGACGTCGGGACGGATCGGAACACACTTGGATCTCCCAAATCGGCCGCTTCTTACTGGAGACCGCAGCTTCACAATGTTAAAGTCAACAGGCACCTGTGGTCGGAGCTCCAACACTGGCGATCCTTGGCAAAGGATCGCAGCTCCGCGATGTTAAAGTCTGCACCGCGCCCGCGGCTAGAAGCTCCGCAGACCACTGCTCCATGATGTTAAAGTCCACAGGCCCTGCGGTCGCAGCTCCAACACTGGCGATCATCGGCAAAGGATGCAATTAACCTACAAACCTGTGTGTCTTTGGGATGTTGGAGGGAACTGGAGCAACTGAAGGAAATCTACATGGTCACAGAGAGAACGTGCAAACTCTACACAGACAGCACTTGAGGTCAAGATTAAAACCTGGGTCTCTGGAGCTGTGAGGCAGCAGCACTACCAGTTGTGCCAGTAGATTACAGGGAACGGAGGAGACATGGGTGAGGGCCGGCTGTGGGGGAGGACAGGGCCATGTTCCCTGAAGAAGTCCCAGAGTGAAAAGCCTCACTTGAGAGCAGATACGCAGTGATGGAGAAACTGTGAGAAAGGGATGGCGTCCTTACAAGAAACTAGTTAGGAGAAGGTGTAGTCTAGGTAGCCATAAAGACAATGGGTTGACAGGAAATGTCCATGGATAGTCGTCTACAGAGTTGAAAAACAGAGATATCAAGAAAGGGGAAGAAGTTATCAGGATGGAAAAGGTGCTGAAGTTGATTAAATGGACATGTTCCACAAGGCAGGAGGTCGACTCAATGCAGTTGTCGATGTAGCAGAAAAAGAGTTGAGAATGGGGCCAGGGTACATTTGGGAAAAAAGAATGTTCAACGTAGCCAACAAAACAAGAGGTACACAAGTGCCCGTGTCGACAATAAATCTCTCTCCGACCATCACGGAGCCATTAGGGATGCCGAGAGGGAATTCCAGACCAAACTGGGGTCCCAAAGCAACGATATGAACACCAGTAGATTGTGGCAAGGCTTACACGCTGTAACCAGTTACAAAGCACATATCTCACAATAAATGGTCCCTCCTGGATGAGCTCAATGCATTCTGTGCTTGCTTTGATCAGAAGGCAAGTGGAGGAATGCCATTTACCACGTCAGTCCTGGGTGCGCCTGTACTAACGGTCACGGTGGCAGACGCAAGGTCGGCCTTCCTGAGAGTGAATCCGCAAAAAGCAATTGGTCCAGATGGAGTCCATGGCCATGTCCTCTGGACCTGTGTGCATCAGCTGGCAGAGGTATTCCCATATATCTTTAACCTCTCTCTACACAGAGTTCACATGCTTTAAGAGGGTCACAATCACCCCAGTGTCTTAAAGGCTAACGTGCCTTAAAGGGTAATTTCCAGTTGCTCTAACATCCACCATCATTAAGTGCTTCAAGAGAAAGGCACACATTAACTCCAGCCTTCCATATAGCCTTAATCCACAGCAGTTTGCTTACTGTTGATAGACCAAAATGCTGGAGTAACTCAGCGGGACAGGCAACATCTCTGGAGAGAAGGAATGGGTGACGTTTTGGGTTGAGACCCTTAGTTTATTTTATCTTTTTAGTTTAGAGATACACTGCGGAAACAGGCCCTTCGGCCCACCGAGTCCGCGCCGACCAGCAATCCCCACACATTAACATTACCCCACACACATTAGGGAGAATTTATATTTATAGAAAGCCAATTAACCTACAAACCTGTAAGCTTGAAAGCGAGCACCGCCACACTCAGGAACGGCCTCTGTTATCCGGCTTCTGAACAGTCCTTCCATAAGCTAGGGTAGAGTCTGAATCTCCTCTACCCAACTGCAGACATTGGACTTCATCACTGGAACTGATGCACTACAATGCTGAGAACTATGTTCGCAACTCTTTTTCTTCAAGTTCAAGTTCAAGTTGGCGTTTATTGTTACTTAACCGACCAAGCAACAGTGAAATTTGAGTTATCATGCAGCCATACGAAGTGAAAAGAACACAATACACACATAAAATAAATGTAACATAAACATCCACCACAGTGGAATCAACATTCCTCACTGTTGTGGAAGGCAATAACGTTCAGTCATCTTCCTCTTTGTTCACCCGTTGTCGGGGCCTTGAACCCTTTGCGCTTGCCGTTGCCGATGGTCCAATGTCCAAGCCCTCTCGTCGGGGTAATTAAAACTCTGACGTCAGGCCGGATTGGAGCACTCCACTGCATGGAGCTCCCGAGTCGGCCTTTTCTTACTGGAGAACGTGGGTTTCATGGCGGTCGGAGCTCTTCTTCTGGCGATCATTGGCAAAGGATCCCTGGCTCCGCGATGGTAAGTCCCAACCGCGCCTGCGACTTGAAGCTCCTGGCCGATCTCCAGGAAAGGCCGCACCACTCCACGTTGTTAGGCCACAAGGGGGTGACATGGAGATGCAACACGGAGAAAAATCGCATTTCTGTCGAGGAAGTGACTGAAAAAAGTTTCCCCTTGTTCCCCACCCCCCACATAAACTAACCAAGAAACATTGAAAACAAACTTTTAGAACATACTTAAAATAATAAAAACAGTAGAAGGGACACAGTTGGCGAGGCTGCCACAACAGTGGCGCCACCCGGTGTAGAGATTCTTCCTCTCTTCTCTAACTTGTACTTATGTACAGCATTATTTGATTTGTTTGGATAGAATGCAAAGCTTTTCACTGTACCTTGGTAAATGTGACAATTATGTGACAAAAACGTGACCACATTCAGATTAGTGCTTGCTACACAATCAATGGCAAAATAACCATCAGTGTTGATATAGACTGCATTACAGTTCTTAATCTAATTCAACTTTGATCTCTCAAATAACTTTTCATGTTGCTATGTGAAAAAAAGTTTGCATAAGATATAAAGATGACTGTGTTGGGATAATGCGTTGCCAAGAGCATGATGCCTGAAGGCAGAATGTCATTATGTTTATGCTTGACTACAATTGTCCATTTCAATAACATTTGGCTAACGGTATCAGGATTTAACTGTACATTCAATGGACACAACAGAACAACAAACTTATTCCATTTTTCCAAAGAAAGAAGTGGGTAACACTCTTATTACCCAAGAACGGTAAAGCATTATCCATATATTTTCTCGCGGGAAGCGATACTTCATACATGGTAATGTAATTACATTTCCAAAGCTATTGCCTTCAATTATTGGAATGCTGGTCTTGAGAGTTAAAGATGTAATAATGGACCATTGAGCACTCACCTCAAAAAATATTTGAAACCTGGCTTCTACAGAGGCCAGGGGAGCCGTTGGTGAGAGGAGGACTTACCTGCAGCTGTAAGTATAAATACAGCGCGGGGTTTGCTTCTACAGAGGCCCGGGGAGCCGTTGGTGAGAGGAGGACTTACCTGCAGCTGTAAGTATAAATACAGCGCGGGGTTTGCTTCTACAGAGGCCAGGGGAGCCGTTGGTGAGAGGAGGACTTACCTGCAGCTGTAAGTATAAATACAGCGCGGGGTTTGCTTCTACAGAGGCCAGGGGAGCCGTTGGTGAGAGGAGGACTTACCTGCAGCTGTAAGTTACCCAAATCTGTAACGTTCTATCTCACTTCCAGAGAAGGATTCTGGTGGAAGCCTCTGATTGGTGGACGAGGATCAGAGGAAGCAGCTGATTGGCTTGTATCCCGGGTAAGGCTTTATTGTATTCGGATAAAGGGGAAGAATGAGGGCCAGGGCAGTTTACTGTTCTGGATGTCAGATGTGGGAGGTCATGGAGTCTGAGTGCTCTCCAGACGTCCACATCTGCGCCAGGTGCGTCGAGATGGGGCTCCTAAGGGACCGCGTTAGGAACCTGGAGCAGCAACTCGATGACCTCTGTCTGCTCAGGGAGAGCGAGGAGGTCATAGAAAGGAGTTACAGGGAGGTGGTCACTCCAAGACCACGGGAGACAGAAAACTGGGTCACAGTTAGGAAGGGCAATGGGCAGAGGCAGGGACTGGTGAGTACCCCGGTGGCTGTACACCTTGAAAATAAGTACTCATGTTTGAGTAAGGGTGGGGGAGACAGCCTACCTGGGGGCAGCGACAGCGGCCGGGCCTCTGGCACAAAGACCGGTCCGGTTGCTCAGAAGGGTAAGGAAAAGAAGGGGAGGGCAATTGTAATAGGGGACTCTATAGTCAGGGGGTCGGATAGGCGATTCTGTGGACGCAGACAGGAGTCCCGGATGGTAGTTTGCCTCCCTGGTGCCAGGGTCAGGGATGTGTCTGAACGTGTCCAAGAAATCCTGAAATGGGAGGGAGAGGAGCCTGAGGTTGTGGTGCATATAGGTACCAACGACATAGGTAAAAAAAAGAGAAGAGGTCCTGAAAGAAGAATTTAGGGAGTTAGGTAGAGAGTTAAGGAGAAGGACTGGAAAGGTAACAATCTCAGGATTACTGCCTGTGCCACGCGACAGTGAGAGTAGGAATGGAGCGAGGTGGAGGATAAATGCGTGGATGAGGGACTGGTGCAGTGGGTATGGATTCAAGTTTCTGGATCATTGGGACCTCTTTTGGGGAAGGTGCGACCTGTACAGAAAGGACGGGTTGCACTTGAACTCAAGGGGGACCAATATCCTGGCGGGGAGATTTGCAAAGGCTACTGGGGAGACTTTAAACTAGTATGGTTGGGGGGAGGGACTCAAATTGGGAAAGCTAGCAGTCAGTGTGTGAAGCAGGGGGCAGAGAATGGTAGCACTCTGACCCAAAATGTAGGGGAGAGAGAAGAAAAAGAAAATAATCAGAGAATAAGAGAGGGTGGGTTTCTTAAATGTGTATATTTTAATGCTAGGAGCATTGTAAGAAAAGTGGATGAACTTAGAGCCTGGATTGACACCTGGAAGTATGATGTTGTGGCGATCAGTGAAACATGGTTGCAGGAGGGCTGTGATTGGAAACTAAATATTCCAGGATTTCGTTGCTTCAGGTGTGATAGAATTGGAGGGGCAAGAGGCGGAGGTGTTGCATTGCTTATCAGGGAAGATATTACAGCAGTGCTTTGGCAGGATAGATTAGAGGGCTCATCTAGGGAGGCTATTTGGGTGGAACTAAGAAATGGGAAAGGGGTAGCAACACTTATAGGGGTGTATTATAGACCGCCAAATGGGGAGCGAGAATTGGAAGAGCAAATATGTAAGGAGATTGCAGATATTAGTAGTAAGCACAAGGTAGTGATTGTGGGAGATTTCAATTTTCCACACATAGACTGGGAAACACATTCTGTAAATGGGCTGGATGGGTTGGAGTTTGTAAAATGTGTGCAGGATAGTTTTTTGCAACAATACATAGAAGTACCTACTAGAGAAGGGGCGGTACTGGACCTCCTGTTAGGAAATGAGATGGGTCAGGTGGCAGAGGTATGCGTTGGGGAACAGTTCGGGTCCAGTGATCACAATACCATTAGTTTCAATATAATTATGGAGAGGGACAAAACTGGACCTAGGGTTGAGATTTTTGATTGGAGAAAGGCTAACTTTGAGGAGATGCGAAAGGATTTAAAAGGAGTAAATTGGGACAGTTTGTTTTATGGGAAAGATGTGGAAGAGAAATGGAGTACATTCAAAGGTGAAATTTTAAGAGTACAGAATCTTTATGTCCCTGTTCGGTTGAAAGGAAATCGTAAAAATTGTAAAGAGCCATGGTTTTCAAGGGAAATTGGACACTTGGTTCGGAAAAAAGAGGGATATCTACAATAGTTATAGGCAGCATGGAGTAAATGAGGTGCTTGAGGAGTATAAAGAATGTAAAAAGAATCTTAAGAAAGAAATTAGAAAAGCTAAAAGAAGATATGAGGTTGCTTTGGCAAGTAAGGTAAAAGTAAATCCGAAGGGTTTCTACCGCTATATTAATAGCAAAAGGATAACGAGGGATAAAATTGGTCCATTAGAGAGTCAGAGTGGCCAACTATCTGCAGAGCCAAAAGAGATGGGGGAGATATTGAACAGTTTCTTTTCTTCGGTATTCACCAAGGAGAAGGATATTGAATTATGTGAGGTAAGGGAAACAAGTAGAGTAGCTATGGAAACTATGAGGATCAAAGAAGAGGAAGTACTGACACTTTTGAGAAATATAAAAGTGGATAAGTCTCCAGGTCCGGACAGGATATTCCCTAGGACATTGAGGGAAGTTAGTGTAGAAATAGCAGGGGCTATGGCAGAAATATTTCAAATGTCATTAGAAACGGAGATAGTGCCGGAGGATTGGCGTACTGCGCATGTTGTTCCATTGTTTAAAAAGGGGTCTAAGAGTAAACCTAGCAATTATAGACCTATTAGTTTGACGTCAGTGGTGGGCAAATTAATGGAAAGAATACTTAGAGATAATATATATAAGCATCTGGATAAACAGGGTCTGATTAGGAACAGTCAACATGGATTTGTGCCTGGAAGGTCATGTTTAACTAATCTTCTTGAATTTTTTGAAGATGTTACTCGGGAAATTGATGAGGGTAAAGCAGTGGATGTTGTGTATATGGACTTCAGTAAGGCCTTTGACAAGGTTCCTCATGGAAGATTGGTTAAGAAGGTTCAATGGTTGGGTATTAATGGTGGAGTAGCAAGATGGATTCAACAGTGGCTGAATGGGAGATGCCAGAGAGTAATGGTGGATGGTTGTTTGTCAGGTTGGAGGTCAGTGACGAGTGGGGTGCCACAGGGATCTGTGTTGGGTCCACTGTTGTTTGTCATGTACATCAATGATCTGGACGATGGTGTGGTAAATTGGATTAGTAAGTATGCAGATGATACTAAGATAGGTGGGGTTGCGGGTAATGAAGAAGAGTTTCAAAGTCTACAGAGAGATTTATGCCAGTTGGAAGTGGGCTGAAAGATGGCAGATGGAGTTTAATGCTGATAAGTGTGAGGTGCTACATCTTGGCAGGACAAATCAAAATAGGACGTACATGGTAAATGGTAGGGAATTGAAGAATGTAGGTGAACAGAGGGATCTGGGAATAACTGTGCACAGTTCCATGAAAGTGGAATCTCATGTAGATAGGGTGGTAAAGAAAGCTTTTGGTGTGCTGGCCTTTATAAATCAGAGCATTGAGTATAGAAGTTGGGATGTAATGTTAAAATTGTACAAGGCATTGGTGAGGCCAATTCTGGAGTATGGTGTACAATTTTGGTCGCCTAATTATAGGAAGGATGTCAACAAAATAGAGAGAGTACAGAGGAGATTTACTAGAATGTTGCCTGGGTTTCAGCAACTAAGTTACAGAGAAAGGTTGAACAAGTTAGGGCTTTATTCTTTGGAGCGCAGAAGGTTAAGGGGGGACTTGATAGAGGTTTTTAAAATGATGAGAGGGATAGACAGAGTTGACGTGGAAAAGCTTTTCCCACTGAGAGTAGGGAAGATTCAAACAAGGGGACATGACTTGAGAATTAAGGGACTGAAGTTTAGGGGTAACATGAGGGGGAACTTCTTTACTCAGAGAGTGGTAGCTGTGTGGAATGAGCTTCCAGTGAAGGTGGTGGAGGCAGGTTCGTTTTTATCATTTAAAAATAAATTGGATAGTTATATGGATGGGAAAGGAATGGAGGGTTATGGTCTGAGCGCAGGTATATGGGACTAGGGGAGACTATGTGTTCGGCACGGACTAGAGGGGTCGAGATGGCCTGTTTCCGTGCTGTAATTGTTATATGGTTATATGGTTATATGGTTAAATGGGTAAGTTTAAGAAAGAACTGCAGATGCTGAAAAAAATCGAAAGTAGACAAAAATGCTGGAGAAACTCAGCGGGTGAGGCAGCATCTATGGAGCGAAGGAAATAGGTGACGTTTAGGGTTGAGACCCTTCTTCAGACCAAAGATATTAGAGGAGCTCCTCTAGTATCTGCTTCAGACCAAAGATCTTTGCTTCAGACTGATGTTGGGGTGGGGGAGGGGGGGGGGGGGGTGTGGGGGTGGTGGGGGAGGGGGGGGGGGGGGTGGGGGGGGGGGGGGGCGGGAAGAAGAAAGGAGGAGGCGGAGACAGTAGGCTGTGGGAGAGCTGGGAAGGGGAGGGGAAGGAGGGAGAAAGCAAGGACTACCTAAAATTGGAGGGCAATGTTCATACCGCTGAGGTATGTTTTTAGGACGGATGGTTTTAGTAGTACAGTGAAATTAGTAGCATAGTGAAATGGGTAGTGTGCTTTTTATCTGAAATCCTTTTTCAGATAATTACCTAGCAAAAGCCATAATTACCCGCAAACGCCATAATTACCTAGCAAAAGTATGTGTCGAGAAGTGAATTTGATTAATTATGGTGTAATACAGCTTTAGAAAAATTATTATTAAGCTTTATTAATTCAGAGAGCATACCCGATGCAATCCTGAACAATAGTTGGCAATATTGTCTATTTTTCTTCAATGTATCTACATGAAATGCAATTTCTTTTAGGAACGTACATATTAATCGAGTACAGAAAGTGCCTGAAAATGGAAACAAATCTGAAGTTGAAACTATCTGTCAAGCCAAAGAATCACAAATTGAGCTGGAGCAAGCAGGCTCATACTGTTCACTGCACATGTAAGTGCTTGATGGTGCCTGCACTGATTTTTATTTGATTGGAGAAATAAATCATTTTTATTCAAAATGAAATAGAAATTGTCGTGGAGAGAAAACTGATGCATCAAGTTTGTGAGATTCAAAAATCACAAATGCTCTTGAGACAAATTCAGACAAAGAAGTGTTTTTATTAATTTCATATTCTGCAGAATAGGTGCCTCTCCATTGATGTCCCCTAGAGGCACACCGAGGATCGGGATGTCTTCTATCTTTATACATTTCTTTTCATTATTATCACATTCTCATCTCTCCCCATTGAGCTTCTTCCAATCATAACATAAAGCCCAGATTCCCACGAGAACGTCGTGGAACGCCCACCCAACGTCAAAGGCACCTCCCCTATCATGCATCGCATGTGCATTTAAATTAGGCATCTTGTCATAGTGGGTGTGAGTACATTTTCATGGAATCTCATCAAGCAAGTGCAGTACAGAGTAGTCCATGCCCCTTCCCCCAGGTATCGTTATGTTCTAGTCTGACTGTGGTTATCTTCTGACTCTCATCCTTGAAATGTCACCATCTGTACTTGCTGCTATTATCTAGAATTTCTCTCTGTTCTTTATATTGTTACTTTCTATTCTACCAGCAGTCTGGCTTCTGCTGACACCTTATTTCTTTCTAAGTTATATTTCTATCCCTAGTCTAAATCAACCATGTCTGTTAACTCTTTCCTCACAATCCATCCTTTTCTTTTTGCTACGCACCCTTGATTTATACTATCTCCTCCTTTTCTCATGCTAGCAGAAGATTCTTCACCTCCCTATCCTCCTCTCGTTGGTCATACTGTGTTCTGAAGGCCATTATGGTGGCAGCACTGTTCTTCGTCAGGGCTGTTTCTATCAATCGCTGAGCCAATCCCCGTACGCAGGGAATGATACAACATCCGAACAAACACAATAACCCTGCCATGAATATTACTGATGTTAGGGCTGATGTAAAGATGTGCTTCCATTTCCCAAACCAGGAGTCTAGAAACCCGGTCCAGGAGGTGTCTACTCCAGAGTTCTCAGCCAATTCGATAGACAGAGAGGTGAGACCTGCTAGGGCTCTTGATACTGACCCATCCGGAGCAGTGTTGTTGGGGATGTATGTGCAACATTGTTCGCCAAACATTACACACACCCCTCCCTTCTCAGCCAGTAGCATGTCCAAGGCCATGCGATTTTGCCAGGCCATTTGGCTGGTAGCTGTCAGTTGTTCCACTAATCCTTCAACTGCATCTCGAGTGTAATTTATAAAGCGTTGTTGATTGTAGTATAAGTAGTTGATCCAGTCCACATTTTTATTAATTGTGGACCACCAGAAGAGTATGGACTCAAAGCCCGCAGCTATCTGATTTCTGGCTTTAAATTCATCGGGTACCCCTCTTGGCACCCCTATCGCATCTATATAGATGTGTGTGTCGAATGATCCTCTCACCTTTCTCTTTTGTCGTCGGCTTCCTTTATCGAGTTCTACAGCATGTTCTACTGCTATGGTGAAGGGCATCATCAGTTGTATGAGGGTACAGGTTCCCGTCCATGATCCTGGTAACCGAGGCCACAGGGTATTCTCCCCGCACCACCACCAGACATCGGCTCTACTGACTATCTGCTTTTTCAGCCAGGAGCTATTGAACAGCGGCCCCTGTTCCTCAGCCGTTATATTATACGTCTTATTGCAGTTGAGCACCTCCCCCATGTCCTGTCCCTCTGGGTTATTTCTTGTATAGCACTCAAACCCCTCCTCCCCAAAAGGAATGGTAAATGGAGGAGGTCGAGGGTCTTCCCTTCGGCCCTTTGTATTGTTGTTGCTGGCCGGAAATAGGTAATGATAACTCTGGCATATCACATTCTTTGGTAAGAGGGGATTCGTAAATAGCTGTAGGATACATGCCATAGCCCTAGGTGTTCTATCCCAATTCAGGGGAAATGGTACTGGGACCAGCTGAGGCCTAGCTCCAGCGCAGGCGTAACAATTGGTTTGTTGCATACTTCTGGCTGTGTACATCATCCAGGCAAGCCAGGTGTTGGCTCCCTTTTCCCCCTGTTGGTATTCCTTTCTTATATAACTGCCTTAATCCTGTTTCTCCTGCTACTATCATTATCTTCAGATCCTTAGACTCATCTTCCCTGGTGACATTGCTGACTACTGGTGGTGCTGGTGTTGCCCCGGGATCCCTATTCTGACTGTCATCTATCTTGAACACCTCTCCCCTATCCTCGTATATTACCATCTTCCCATCTTGCTTTACTTCTATCTCAAACTTCAGACATGCGTCTTTCCCTGTTTTATCTGCACATATCCAATACCTACCACTTTCCTGTATTTGGACACTCTGTATGCTCACATATACGCGTCCTGGCAATTTCTCATTCGGGTTTTGATATGCTCTCCACCTATCAGTTTGATAGGTGGTCCGATGCCACCCATATTCTAAAGAAGTAAACACCGCGTGCCAATCTTTACAGGGATGGGTGCATACATACATTCTATAGCTGCACCACCATTTTCCTTTACATACATTAAATGGGATGGTGGTGGGCCTTCTATTCTGTGGTATTGTGATTTTTATGCATGTTACATTACTTACAAGTTGGGTAACCACCCAACACACGACCCACCAACACGAAATCTTCATTTTTCCTGCGGGTTTTTGGTAAATGTTAAAGTCAATAGTTCCTCTCCTTTGCGCACAGTCCACGGGCTGATATCGTCTGGTGGGGCCTCCACAGGACCCTTAACTCGACTTGCGTGTGTCCACCCTTTCTCTTTTGTTCATACTGCTGTCTCCGTGATTAGTAACACCAGGTAGGGTCCAGTCCACTTAGGTTGCAGCTTTTCTTCTTTCCACGTTTTTATTAATACCCAGTCTCCAGCCTTGACTGAGTGAATCGGAAAGTCCAGTGGTGGGCTCTGGGCCAGCAATCCTTTAATTTTTAGTTCTGCAAGAGATTGGGACTCTGCCAGTAAATAGTTCCTCAGGAACACATCATTCCCTTGTATTGTTGGGACTCCTTCTATCTTCCCTAAGTATGGGAGCCCGAATAACATTTCATATGGTGATATCCCTATGTCTTTTCGAGGTGCTGTTCGGATTCTCAACAGGGCTATCGGGAGGCACTTAGTCCAGGGGAGTCCCGTTTCCTCTATCAACTTGGTGATTTGGGTCTTTAAGGTGCCATTCATTCTTCCCACCTTTCCTGAGCTCTGGGGATGCCATGGTGTATGCAATTTCCATTCTATTCCCAGTACTTCACATATCATTTCATGTGTTTTGGAGGCAAAATGGGTCCCTCTATCTGAGTCTATTGTTTCCACAATCCCATATTTGGGTATAATTTGTTCTAATAATATCTTGGCTACCGCCTGTGAGGTGGCAGTTGCCGTGGGGAATGCCTCTACCCATCTCGTGAAATGGTCCACTACCACTAACAGGTACTTCCATGTTCGTACCCGGGGCAGCTCGGTAAAATCTATCTGTATTCTTTGGAAGGGCCTAACTGCTAATGGTTGTCCTCCTCCTGGGATTGCTCTCATGATTTTCTTTGTTCAATAGCTGCTTTCCATTTGGTGTCCACCATTTCCCATTTGTAGTACGCTGAGCCCCCATTTCTTTCATGTTTTCCTGTTCTTTCTCACTAAAGATAGGTATCTTTTCCTCTGGTTCCCTTAAAGGTATTAGTGACTTAATTTCTACCATCTGTTCTGTGGCTGCTCTTTTTGCAACCCCATCCACTGCCCTATTTCCTCTGGCCTCCAGGGTGTTACCCTTCTGATGCCCTGCCACATATGCTATGGCTATTCGTTCTGTTTTTTGCAAGGCTTCCAGTGTCTGTCCTACCAATTGCTCATGCGCTAATTCTTTACCTCGAGTTGTTATCATTCCTCGCTCTCTCCAGATCTTCCCAAAGGTGTGTACTACTCCAAAAGCGTATTTTGAATCGGTATATACTGTCCCTTCCTTCCCCTCCAATAATTCTAAAGCTCTCATTAATGCATATAATTCACAAGATTGAGCTGACCAACTACCAGGCAGCCTGCCGCTTTCAATTTCCTCCATAGTTTCCCCGTTCACTATACCGTACCCACTATGTCTTTTTCCATCTATGCACCTGGAGGATCCATCTATCCACAGTCGACAGTATCCTATCAATCCCAGGAATTTTCGGATCTCTTTCTTATTCTTTGGTATTGGTACGCCCGTGATCCCAGCTATCCTTTCAGGGTTGATTCGTCTCTTTCCTCCACTTATCAGATGTCCCAGATATTTTACCTCTTGTTTCACAAATTGAAGCTTGTTACGAGACACTCTTAACCCCTTCCTTCCCAAGAAGTTTAACAGGCTTATTGTGGCATCCCTTACTTCCTCTTCTGTCTCTCCTGACAAAAGGAGGTAATCCACATACTGTAATAGTTGCGTTTCCCCGTGTCCTGGGAAATCCTCCAATACCTGCTCTAAAATTTGGCCGAATAAATTTGGTGATTCTGTAAAACCTTGAGGGAGCACCGCCCACCGGAATTGTTGCTTTCGCCCGGTTTTTAGGTTTTCCCACTCAAAGGCGAATAAGTCTCTACTCTCTTTTGCCAGCGGACAGCTCCAGAAGGCATCCTTTAAATCTACCACACTAAACCATTTGTGGCTTGGGGGTATCCGTCCCATGATGGTATAAGGGTTAGGCACTACCGGGTGTCGGGCTTGGACCACCTTGTTCAGTTCCCTCAGGTCCTGTACGAGTCTAAATGTCCCGTCGGTCTTTCTGACTGGTAGGATCGGAGTATTGTAGGGGGACATACATGGTTCCAATAACCCGTCCTCTAATATATTCTCAATGATTGGTTGTAAGCCTTTTCGTCACTCGGTTTAAATGGGGTACTGTCTTACTCGTACTGTGTCTGTGTCTCTCTCTCTCTCTCTCTCTGTCTCTCTCTCTCTGTCTGTGTTTCTCAACTTGTATGTCTACCATAAAACAACATAAAAGCTGGTCATTTTTCATCAATTAACTTATTTCCAGTTAACTTTACTGACGAGAAATCTAAAAGAACATCAAGAAACGATTTTTACAACTTCTCTTTTTCAGGTTACCAGGATACAAAGAGTTAATTTTTGCAGCTTGTTCGCAATCCCCTACGGCCCAAACACAGTGGGAATTCCCACCTCCGCCATGGGGGCGTCTGTGTTCAATTTTACAACTTGCTCATTTCAACCATTTGTTCCAAACCGCTTTTCAAACAAATCACTTCATTTCATTCTTACTTCAAATAGATTATTCAATTTATATTTTCTCCCTGCCTGCACTGTTGTCCCCGGCCTTTGCCGTCTTCTATCACATCCCCCTTTCGCGGCCTCTGCCGTCTTCTTATCTGCTACTTTCGGGTTAACTCCCTTATCATCCTGTCTCAGGAACTTTCCTGTCTCTATCTGTTCCTTATTTGCTGTTTTTCTACTGCCTGCAACATAATCATTGCCTTCCCCTTCTGTGTTATCTCATCTCCCCGCACGTACACTTTCTGGACCTCTGTAAGCAACTAAGGTAGTGGTTTCTCATTCCAGTCATCCATCTTTTCTAATTTCTTCCTTACATCAGGCCAGGATTTGGTCACGAAATTGGCCCTAAGCAATTGTTGTCCTGCCCCTGAGTCCGGGTCTATTCCAGAATACTGTTGCATGTTCTTCCTGAGTCTCTGAAGGAACACTGTCGGGGCCTCATCTTTCTGCTGCCCATTCTCAAATGCTCGTTCGAAATTCTGTCCTTTGGGTACTGCCTCTCTTATCCCTTGTCCCAATCTGGCTCTTGTACTGGGAATTTATCTGCTGCCGCTGCACACGGACAGAGTGCAGAAAATCCTCAAGGGCGAAGGTGAACATCCGGAAGTGGTAGTGCATGTCGGCACAAACGATGTCGGAAAGAAGGGGATGAATATTCTGCAGCGTGACTTTAGAGAGCTCGGAAAAATGCTGAAAAGCAGGACCTCCAGGGTTGTTATCTCCGGTTTGCTTCCAGTTCCTCGTGCTGGCGAGAGCAGGAACAGGGAGATACGGGACCTGAACGTGTGGCTGAGGAACTGGTGCACGGGGCAGGGATTTAGATTCTTAGATCACTGGGATCTGTTTTGGGGTAAGGGGGAACTGTACAAAAGGGACGGATTGCATCTTAACAGGTGTGGGACCAGCATTCTGGCAGGCAGGTTTGCCACTGCTACACGGGTGGTTTTAAACTGAATAAGGGGGGTGGGGTGTCGAATGGGCTAGTGGAGGATGGAGTTAAAGGGAAAGGGTTTCTTAAATGTGTGAGCGTAGAGACAGAGGGGTGTAAAATGAGGGTAGAAGCAATAGGTAGCAAGGTGAAAAGTAAAAGTGGCAGGCCGGAAAATCCAGGGCAAAAATCAAAAAGGGCCACTTTTCAACAAAATTGTATAAGGGGTAAGAGTGTTGTAAAAACAAGCCTGAAGGCTTTGTGTCTCAATGCAAGGAGCATTCATAATAAGGTGGACGAGTTGAATGTGCAGATAGCTATTAATGACTATGATATAGTTGGGATCACGGAGACATGGCTCCAGGGTGACCAAGGCTGGGAGCTGAACATCCAGGGATATTCAATATTCAGGAGGGATAGAGAGAAAGGAAAAGGAGGTGGGGTAGCGTTGCTGATTAGAGAGGAGATTAACGCAATGGAAAGGAAGGACATTAGTTTGCAGGATGTGGAATCGGTATGGGTAGAGCTGCGAAACACTAAGGGGCAGAAAACGCTGGTGGGTGTTGTGTACAGGCCACCTAACAGTAGTAGTGCAGTTGGAGATGGTATCAAACAGGAAATTAGAAATGCGTGCGACAAAGGCAAAACCGTTATAATGGGTGACTTCAATCTACATATAGATTGGGTGAATCAAACTGGCAGGGGTGCTGAGGAAGAGGATTTTTTGGAATGTATGCGGGATAGTTATCTAAATCAACATGTAGAGGAACCAACGAGAGAGCAGGCTATTTTAGACTGGGTATTGAGTAATGAGGAAGGGTTAGTTAGCAGTCTTGTTGTACGTGCCCCCTTGGGCAAGAGTGACCATAATATGGTTGAGTTCTTCATTAGGATGGAGAGTGACATTGTTAATTCAGAAACAATGGTTCTGAACTTAAAGAAAGGTAACTTTGAGGGTATGAGACGTGAATTGGCCAAGATTGACTGGCAATTAATTCTAAAAGGGTTGACGGTGGATATGCAATGGAAGACATTTAAAGACTGCATGGATGAACTACAAAAATTGTTCATCCCAGTTTGGCAAAAGAATAAATCAGGGAAGGTAGTGCATCCGTGGATAACAAGGGAAATCAGGGATAGTATCAAAGCGAAGGATGATGCGTACAAATTAGCCAGAAAAAGCAGCATACCGGAGGACTGGGAGAAATTCAGAGACCAGCAGAGGAGGACAAAGGGCTTAATTAGGAAAGGAAAAATAGATTATGAAAGAAAACTGGCAGGGAACATAAAAACTGACTGCAAAAGTTTTTATAGATATGTGAAAAGAAAGAGATTAGTTAAAACAAATGTAGGTCCCTTGCAGTCAGAAACGGGTGAGTTGATCATGGGGAACAAGGATATGGCGGACCAATTGAATAACTCCTTTGGTTCCGTCTTCACTAAGGAAGACATAAATAATCTGCCGGAAATAGCAGGGGACCGCGGGTCAAAGGAGTTGGAGGAATTGAGTGAAATCCAGGTTAGCCGGGAAGTGGTGTTGGCTAAATTGAATGGATTAAAGGCCGATAAATCCCCAGGGCCAGATAGGCTGCATCCCAGAGTACTTAAGGAAGTAGCTCCAGAAATAGTGGATGCATTAGTAATAATCTTTCAAAACTCTTTAGATTCTGGAGTAGTTCCTGAGGATTGGCGGGTAGCAAACGTAACCCCACTTTTTAAGAAGGGAGGGAGAGAGAAAACGGGGAATTACAGACCAATTAGTATAACATCGGTAGTGGGGAAACTGCTAGAGTCAGTTATTAAAGATGGGATAGCAGCACATTTGGAAAGTGGTGAAATCATTGGACAAAGTCAGCATGGATTTACAAAAGGTAAATCATGTCTGACGAATCTTATAGAATTTTTCGAGGATGTAACTGGTAGCGTGGATAGGGGAGAACCAGTGGATGTGGTGTATCTGGACTTCCAGAAGGCTTTCGACAAGGTCCCACATAAGAGATTAGTTTACAAACTTAAAGCACACGGCATTGGGGGTTCAGTATTGATGTGGATAGAGAACTGGCTGGCAAACAGGAAGCAAAGAGTAGGAGTAAACGGGTCCTTTTCACAATGGCAGGCAGTGACTAGTGGGGTACCGCAAGGCTCAGTGCTGGGACCCCAGCTATTTACAATATATATTAATGATCTGGATGAGGGAATTGAAGGCAATATCTCCAAGTTTGCGGATGACACTAAGCTGGGGGGCAGTGTTAGCTGTGAGGAGGATGCTAGGAGACTGCAAGGTGACTTGGATAGGCTGGGTGAGTGGGCAAATGTTTGGCAGATGCAGTATAATGTGGATAAATGTGAGGTTATCCATTTTGGTGGCAAAAACAGGAAAGCAGACTATTATCTAAATGGTGGCCGACTAGGAAAAGGGGAGATGCAGCGAGACCTGGGTGTCATGGTACACCAGTCATTGAAAGTGGGCATGCAGGTGCAGCAGGCAGTGAAGAAAGCGAATGGTATGTTAGCTTTCATAGCAAAAGGATTTGAGTATAGGAGCAGGGGGGTTCTACTGCAGTTGTACAGGGTCTTGGTGAGACCACACCTGGAGTATTGCGTACAGTTTTGGTCTCCAAATCTGAGGAAGGACATTGTTGCCATAGAGGGAGTGCAGAGAAGGTTCACCAGACTGATTCCTGGGATGTCAGGACTGTCTTATGAAGAAAGACTGGATAGACTTGGTTTATACTCTCTAGAATTTAGGAGATTGAGAGGGGATCTTATAGAAACTTACAAAATTCTTAAGGGGTTGGACAGGCTAGATGCAGGAAGATTGCTCCCGATGTTGGGGAAGTCCAGGACAAGGGGTCACAGCTTAAGGATAAGGGGGAAATCCTTTAAAACCGAGATGAGAAGAACTTTTTTCACACAGAGAGTGGTGAATCTCTGGAACTCCCTGCCACAGAGGGTAGTCGAGGCCAGTTCATTGGCTATATTTAAGAGGGAGTTAGATGTGGCCCTTGTGGCTAAGGGGATCAGAGGGTATGGAGAGAAGGCAGGTACGGGATACTGAGTTGGATGATCAGCCATGATCATATTGAATGGCGGTGCAGGCTCGAAGGGCCGAATGGCCTACTCCTGCACCTAATTTCTATGTTTCTATGTTTCTATTCTGCTGCCCTGGAGGGTTCTCCTGTTCCCACTTTTTCATTGCTGCTGCCCTAATCATTTGCCTCTCCTCTGATGTGAAGAGATTCCCCATAATGGCCATCAACTCCTCCCATGTATGTGTTTGGCCCAAGGAATTGATCTAACTGCTCTGCCAGACTTAAAGGATCCTCTAGGAGGCTTTTCATTTCTCTCTTGAAATTCCTCACTTCAGTACTAGTTAAGGGGACATTAACAAACCCCCTTCCCCCTTGGGGTCCTCTCCTAGGCACCTCCCCCAGGGGTCTAATTCTCTCCTCCCTGGGTATTCTCTCCTCCCTTCCCAGTGGCTCTGCTCTACATCTACCCCGGCCCCTGTATTCTCTCTTCCCTGGGTATTCCTGCCCCCAGCGGCACTGCTCTACATCTACCCCGGCCCCTGTATTCTCTCCTCCCTGGGTATTCCTGCCCCCAGCGGCTCTACTCTACATCTACCCCGGCCCCTGTATTCTCTCCTCCCTGGGTATTCCTGCCCCCAGCGGCTCTGCATTTGCCCCAACGGACTATTGGGCAGAATGCGGGGATTTGGCCTACAGCCTTTCCCCTTCCTTTCAGGTTTGCCTTGCAGCCCCCTGAATCCTTCAGGGCGTTAACCACAAGGTCTTATATTCTTAATACCGTGTTCATCGTACCGTGTTCATCATTCTCAATAGCCCAGGAAGTACTATAATAGTCAAAGTTTCTTACCGGGGTCTCTGCACAGAATCACTCGATTGATTTTTCGCGATCTCCAACTACTTCCACTTCTTTGCCGAGTCTCTGTTTGGTCCGGATACTACTGCTTAAACAGCTGACAGCAAGCAAGGAGTCTGAGACCGCTGAACTCAGCAGGGTGCACCTTCCCTTCGTCCGTCTACTCCTGTCAGCTGTCTAGAGTATTGGATCTCGGAAACGAGCCCCCAAGTTGTGAGATTCAAAAATCACAAATGCTCTTGAGACAAATTCAGACAAAGAAGTGTTTTTATTAATTTCATATTCTGCAGAATAGGTGCCTCTCCATTGATGTCCCCTAGAGGCACACCGAGGATCGGGATGTCTTCTATCTTTATACATTTCTTTTCATTATTATCACATTCTCATCTCTCCCCATTGAGCTTCTTCCAATCATAACATAAAGCCCAGATTCCCACGAGAACGTCGTGGAACGCCCACCCAACGTCAAAGGCACCTCCCCTATCATGCATCGCATGTGCATTTAAATTAGGCATCTTGTCATAGTGGGTGTGAGTACATTTTCATGGAATCTCATCAAGCAAGTGCAGTACAGAGTAGTCCATGCCCCTTCCCCCAGTTATCGTTATGTTCTAGTCTGTAATATATTTTTTTATTAAAGGTAATCAATTACAATGCTTCAAACAACTTTATATCAAATTAATTCAATTTGCATTAAGTAAAACACTAATAATACTTATCTACTATTTTTTTTTAGAAATAATGATAGAAAAAGAATAGAACAGTTATAAATCATTAAGAGAGTGATTAAATAATAATTTGATTATTTATAAGAAAGAAAAGAGAAACGAAAAAAAAAAAAAAAATGAAAAACCACAATATGTATTGTTAATAACACTACTACAAGTGATAGTATCAATAAAGACATATATGTTAATTCCAATATAAAAATGAATTATTCTCACCAAATCCCGCAGGGTGCACGCCGAGCTGTGTTGCCAAGAACAGCTACTTCTCTAAATACTGTATATATGGAGACCATATCTGTTCAAAAGAATTATACTTGTCCAATACGACAAATCTAATTCTTTCCAGATGTAACGTCTCCATCATCTCTGCTGCCCACATTTTGGTTGTGGGGGATAATGTTCCCTTCCAAAATTTCAATATGATTTTTTTCCCAATTATCAAACAGTAATCAAAGAAATTTCTTTGATTTACTGTAAGTGATAGATGTAAATCCGGAATTCCAAATATTATTAGCTTTGGGTTAGGGTCCAATTTAACTTTGATGACTTCAGAAATAACTTTAAAAATTTCTGTCCAGTAATAATTCAATTTAGGACATGTAACGAAACTATGTATTAAATTTGCCTCTGCTTTCTTGCACTTATCACAAATAGCGGAGAGATTCGGAAAAATACTATTTAATTTAGTTTTCGAATAATGTAACCTATATAATACTTTAAATTGTATCAATATATGTCTGGCGTTTAATGAACACCGGTGTATTCGTTGTAGACTTTCTTCCCAGTTTTCTTTTGTTATAGCCAATCCCATTTCATTTTCCCATGCTTGACGATATATTTCCGTTATTGGATTCTCCTTATCCAAAATGATGTTATATATATAGGCTATTAATTTTTCTGTATTTGGATATAAATTAAACAGTTCGTCTAACAGTCCTGCTTCTTTATTTTTATAATCTTGTGTATTGGATTTAATATAATCTCTAATTTGTAAATACCTAAACAAATGTTGTGGAGACAATCCATAAATATCTTGTAACTCCTGGAATAAAAGAAATTTTCCTTTTCTATAAAGGTGTTCTATCCTTGTAATTCCTAAATCATCCCATTGTTTAAACCCCCCATCTAATATAGCAGGTTTAAACAATGGGTTATTCATAATTGGTCATCTAAATGAGAGATTATCCAAATGTAGTGTCTTAACTATTTGTTTCCAAATACGTCTATTATTATATATTATTAGGTTGTCTTTATAATTTTTTTTTTGTACTTCCGTTGGTGCAAAAATTATCGAACCTACATTGAAAGGTAGACAGTCTTCCTTTTCTATATTTAACCATGTCGGTTCATGATCCATATTTACCCACCAGAAATTCATATTCTTAATCTGAACAGCCCGAAAATAATATAAAAAGTTTGGAAGTGCTAATCCTCCATTTATCTTAGCTTTGCTCAAGAATCACAAATTGAGCTGGAGCAAGCAGGCTCATACTGTTCACTGCACATGTAAGTGCTTGATGGTGCCTGCACTGATTTTTATTTGATTGGAGAAATAAATCATTTTTATTCAAAATGAAATAGAAATTGTCGTGAAGAGAAAACTGATGCATCAAGTTTGTGAGATTCAAAAATCACAAATGCTCTTGAGACAAATTCAGACAAAGAAGTGTTTTTATTAATTTCATATTCTGCAGAATAGGTGCCTCTCCATTGATGTCCCCTAGAGGCACACCGAGGATCGGGATGTCTTCTATCTTTATACATTTCTTTTCATTATTATCACATTCTCATCTCTCCCCATTGAGCTTCTTCCAATCATAACATAAAGCCCAGATTCCCACGAGAACGTCGTGGAATGCCCACCCAACGTCAAAGGCACCTCCCCTATCATGCATCGCATGTGCATTTAAATTAGGCATCTTGTCATAGTGGGTGTGAGTACATTTTCATGGAATCTCATCAAGCAAGTGCAGTACAGAGTAGTCCATGCCCCTTCCCCCAGTTATCGTTATGTTCTAGTCTGACTGTGGTTATCTTCTGACTCTCATCCTTGAAATGTCACCATCTGTACTTGCTGCTATTATCTAGAATTTCTCTCTGTTCTTTATATTGTTACTTTCTATTCTACCAGCAGTCTGGCTTCTGCTGACACCTTATTTCTTTCTAAGTTATATTTCTATCCCTAGTCTAAATCAACCATGTCTGTTAACTCTTTCCTCACAAGTTGATGGAATTTTCATCAGAAATGGGAAAAGTCAGTAAAACAGATGCAGAGAATCGGGGTGGGAGCAGAGATCACAAAGGTGATTGTGTGAATTGGGTGTAAGGCGGTAGAGATTGGTTGACAAAACAGTTGATGGAGGTGGGTGAAAGATGGTGAACAGCAGAAGTAGATCTGGATGGAATTCTAGCAGAATAAACAAATAAATATCTGAGCTTACCAGCATAAAAAAGACACATTACATTCACATTAACATGCTAAACAAAATCAGCTTTGAGTTATCGAGTCATACAGGCCGTTCGGTCCAATTTGCCAACATGTCCCAGCTACACTAGTCCCACCTGCCTGCGTTTGGCCCATACCCCTCCAAACCTGTCCTATCCATGTACTAACTTCTATGATGGAAAATAAAATTGAAATCTGATGATTTCAATTTGATAAATGATTTGTTCTTCTGCAAGCAGCCTTGATCTTATGATTTGCTTCCACTTGGATTTTGTGGGTTGTGAGGTGGCTGCTAGGCCAATGTGGAAGGGCACTCTATTTCACACGGAGAGCTGGGTGGGTTGTCGGGGGCGGCAGGGTGGGTGTTAGTGTGCCGTGCGCTCCTTCGGCTGATAATGCAGGGCTTCTGTGTGGTCGCGGTACAGGGCCTCAAGGTTCTCATCACCATCTTAAATGTTCCTTCTCCAGTCTGAGCGATTATGGGCCAGAAATTCCCAGGAATCAGTGAGGATTCATCTGTAGTAACAGATGAGTACTGCAGATCAAACATTAGATTTCATGCAAGTTTACACTATCAGAAAAAACTGCTTGACTCAAATACTTACAATGAATTTTGTGTTGGACTGGGCGAAACAAGATGGGATACTCCCAGTCGAATAGGGTTTGGACCTGAAATGTCACCCATTCCTTTTCTCTAGACATGCTCCTGACTCGCTGAGTTACTACAGCATTTTGTGTCTAATTTTGGTGTAAACCAGCATCTGCAGTTCCTTCCTACACACAACACAATCCAAACAATCCATATTGTTTCTTCAGTCCAGTATTAAAACGGAGAGCATCCATTTTAAAAGGGTTGACATGGTTTATACTGTGACCTTAGGGCAAGTGTTACAGTTTGTCTAAATGGTGGCCGACTAGGAAAAGGGGAGATGCAGCGAGACCTGGGTGTCATGGTACACCAGTCATTGAAAGTGGGCATGCAGGTGCAGCAGGCAGTGAAGAAAGCGAATGGTATGTTAGCTTTCATAGCAAAAGGATTTGAGTATAGGAGCAGGGAGGTTCTACTGCAGTTGTACAGGGTCTTGGTGAGACCACACCTGGAGTATTGCGTACAGTTTTGGTCTCCAAATCTGAGGAAAGACATT
Source organism: Amblyraja radiata (assembly GCF_010909765.2). NCBI lineage: Eukaryota > Metazoa > Chordata > Chondrichthyes > Rajiformes > Rajidae > Amblyraja > Amblyraja radiata. Next base: position 5,264,109 of record NC_045977.1, read on the forward strand.
CTTGCCATAGAGGGAGTGCAGAGAAGGTTCACCAGACTGATTCCTGGGATGTCAGGACTGTCTTATGAAGAAAGACTGGATAGACTTGGTTTATACTCTCTAGAATTTAGGAGATTGAGAGGGGATCTTATAGAAACTTACAAAATTCTTAAGGGGTTGGACAGGCTAGATGCAGGAAGATTGCTCCCGATGTTGGGGAAGTCCAGGACAAGGGGTCACAGCTTAAGGATAAGGGGGAAATCCTTTAAAACCGAGATGAGAAGAACTTTTTTCACACAGAGAGTGGTGAATCTCTGGAACTCCCTGCCACAGAGGGTAGTCGAGGCCAGTTCATTGGCTATATTTAAGAGGGAGTTAGATGTGGCCCTTGTGGCTAAGGGGATCAGAGGGTATGGAGAGAAGGCAGGTACGGGATACTGAGTTGGATGATCAGCCATGATCATATTGAATGGCGGTGCAGGCTCGAAGGGCCGAATGGCCTACTCCTGCACCTAATTTCTATGTTTAGTTTATATGTTTTTTGCCAGTACTGCTCGACACCAGCCACCAGGTGGCATTCAATGAGTTTAGGGATGATCCTCCTTGTGTCGACACCGAATAAAAGCTAAAACCACTAACATTTGGGCTATACATGGCACTTCATGTTAATACTTCCACAATCCACACTGCTGCAAACTCACTGCAAAATAAGTACACAATTTACATTCGTCATGGTGTGTGACCTTGACAGGGAGCCTGAAGACTGCAACAACCAGGTTCAGGAATAGCTACTTCCCCACAGCCATCAGGCTATTAAACCTGGCTCGGACAAAACTCTGATTATTATGAACCCATTTTCTGTTATTTGCACTTTATCAGTTTATTTATTCATGTGTGTATATATTTATATTATGGTATATGGACACACTTATCTGTTTTGTAGTAAATGCCTACTATGTTCTGTGTGCTTAAGCAAAGCAAGAATTTCATTGTCCTATACAGGGACAAATGACAATAAACTCACTTGAACTTGAACTTGAACTTGTAGGTGCTGGTTTAAATCAAAGGTAGACACAAAATGCTGGAGTAACTGAGCAGGGCAGGCAGCATCTCGAAGGGCCAACTGGCCTACTCCTGCACCTATTGTCTATTGTCTATTGTTTTGTGCCCACGATGTGTCAATCTGGTTTTCCTATCTTCTTCCAAACACTAGGCCACAGTCTTCCAATTTTCACCCATCCTACTCACATTTTTCCCGTCATGGCGATAAGCATCTTCCCGTCACATTCCCCCCTATATTTTAACTTAAAATTTTAAAAACAGCCCCAAAAACACCCATTTCAGAAAAAAAAATCTGAGTGATGTCACAATGCACTCGCAAGGCAGGACGGGACACTCCGGGAGGGAGGGGCACTCCAGCGCTCGCGGTGAACGAGGAGTAGCGGTGGCGGCGAATGCCGGTGCCCAAAGCCCGCCCGGTACTTGGTGGGGAGGGTGGTGCCTCGGCTGAGCTCGGGGCTTGGGATGGGGCCGAGAAAGTCGCCGGGGCCTGGTCAAGGTGTACCAGCACCTTGAGGGCCGCCCGGCCTCCGCCATCCTGCAGCACAGCCTCTGCTTCCTGCTCTGCGGGCAGGTCTGGCTCGGCCACCCGCCACCCTCATCCCGCCCCCGGCACAGCGAGCCCGGCCTTGTGAAGGCCCTGGTCCTCGAGTGCTTCGGCCTCCTACAGCCAGGGCCAGGTTGAGTACGAGAACCAGGCCGAGTTCCAGGCCCTGGCGCTGCTCTACGACCTGTGTAGGCGCTGGGGCAGGGAATGGGAATGAGTGGATGAGGATGAGGGAAATGGGGAGGAGGGAGATGGAGTGGTAGCGGGAGATGGTGGGGGGGGGGGGGTGCGGGCGCCGGCTGTGCCGAGCCCCACTGTCTACCCCGCTGGCGAGGGACACCGCGGGTCCCGGGACAGGCAGCACTCCAGCAGCTCCTGCCCGCGTGCGCGGACACTGGGAGAGGCCCTAATGCACCATTACATGGAATGAGGGAGCGCCAAAGCCCAGTCCGCAGCACGGGGGTTGGAGGGGGAGAGAAGATGGAGGGAGGGGGAGGGAGGGATGAGAGAAGGAGGGAGGAGGGAGAGAGGGATGAGGGAGAGAGGGATGAGGGAGGGAGGGATGAGGGGGAGAGGGATGAGGGAGGGAGGGATGAGGGAGAGAGGGATGAGGGAGGGAGGGAGGAGGGAGAGAGGGATGAGGTAGGGAGGGGAGGGTGAGGGATGAGGGAAGGGGGAGGGAGAGAGGGATGAGGGAGGGAGGGGGTGAGAGGGAGGTAGGGAAGGAGGAGGAAAGGGAGGGAGGGAGTGGGCTAGAGGGGTGGTAGAGTGCAGGGGGGAAGGGAATGCGTGGGGAGGCACCGATTTCGGTCTTACCTGGACTTTTATCTTGTCTACAGCGGCGGCTGCGGAGGGTTGAGGTCCCGACCACGGGGGAAAATGGAGAAAGACTGGCCAAGTTTTGTGCCTTTCACCACAGTGATGAATGCTGTGCTGGATGTTTGTGTTTTTGTGTGTTCTTTTTCATTGTACCGCTGCTGGCAAATTCATTTCACTTGCACTTTATATGCAAGTGATGAATAAAACTGATTGATTGATTGAGGAGGGTAGAGAGGGTCCGGGGTAATAGCCAAGGTGGGATAGAGTGGGGGGGGTAGAGGGAGAGGGGGGCAGGGGGGGATGGATTTGATGGGAGGGGGATAGGCGTGAGTGGTGGAATATTGCGTTGGGGGAACGGGTGAGTGGTGAAATATTGCGTTGGGGAACAGGTTGCGTTGGGGGACTAGGTCTCCCGTGTGACTGGGACCCAACGGGTCCCACTTAGTCTAGTATAATTTTAAAGCAGGTGTAGGAACAGAGAGACCTGCAGATGCAAGGAGACAAGATATTGATGATAACAAGACAAGGTTGTTAAAGTAAATTGGATTCTTGGCGTTACATTCAGAGACATGGTGCATAAATGCAGAAGAGTTATGCCACATCTTTATAACACACTGTTTATGCTTCAGAGAAGGAGACAGATCATTTAAAGAGTCAGAAAGTTTAATTGCCATATACAATTAAATCCTTACTTGCTGCAGCTTCACGGCCTATTAATACAATAGCATACTTATAAGTATACAATATCAATGATTAAATAAATTATTTATGTCATTCTTGGTAAACAGGTTATAATAGTGCAAAACCAAAGTAATTAGTGCAACCAAAATCAATTCCATAGTTGATCATGGTTGCTGAGATAGGGTTGTGGTTAGTGTTGTGCAGTATTCACAAGCCTGATAGTTGCTGGAAGAAGCTGTTCTCGAACCTGGAGGTCCTGGGTTCTCCGGCCCCTGTACATTCTTCCCGATGGTAGGAATGAGATGAGTGTGTGGCCAGAGAGTTTGATGATATTTGCTGACTGTATGAGACAGCGCCTCTGATAGATCCCTTAATTGTGGGGGAGGTCAGTACCCACGGTGGACTTGACAACGTCTATCACTTTCTGCAGCTCCTTTATTCCTGAGCATTTGAGAGGATGTAGGCAAAGTACTAACCAAGTACCTTGCATCTGTATTCACCAGTAGAGGGAGATGGAGGACAGTGAGATCAGTATGGGGCTGATCTCACTGTTGATATGCTAAGGCAGTTGCAATCAAGGATGTGATGCTGGGATTTACTGGAGAGTATTAACATGGATTCATTCCTTGGGGCCGATGCGATCTAATCCATGATATTGAGAGTGGCAAGGGAGGAGATTGCAGGGGCTTGACCAAGATCTTTGTATCTTCTACAGCCATAAGTGAGGTCCCAGAAGACTGGAGAATAGCTAATGTTGTTCATTTGTTTAAGAAGGAAAATAGAGATAATCCAGGAAACTATAAAATGGTCAGTCTCACATCTGTGATTGGGAAACTTATGGAGAGGATTCATTAGGGAAAGGAATTGCTGGATGAAAATGGGTTAATTAGGGACACTCGGCAAGGCTTTAGGTCATGTCTTACCAACTTGATTGAGTTTTTTAAGGACAAAGGTGATCGATGAGGGCGGGGTAGTGAATGGTGAATGGTGTCTCATTGGATTTTATTAAGACACATAATAAAATTCCTCATGGTACGTTGACCCAGAAGATTAAGCTGCGTGAGATCAACAACAACGTGGTCGTTTTTATTCAGAACTGCTTACAGAGGGGTGTGGTGGAAGGGTGTTATTATGGCTGGAGGTCTGTGACCAATGAAGTTCCTCAGTGATCTGTGCTGGGACCACTGTTGTTCGCGCTATATATTAAAGACGTGGATGTAAATGTAGATAGGTTGGTTAGTAAGTTTGCAGACAATGCCAAAATTGGTGGATTTGCAGACGGTGAGGGAGGTGGTCAAAGTATACAGGGGGATATAAATCAGCTACAGAAATGGGCAGAGAAATGGCAGATAAAGTTTAATGCAAGCGAGTGTGAGGTGTTACACTTTGGGAAGTTGAATGTAATGGGAAAGTATATAGTTAAGTCCCTTATGCAGGGACGACAGATGGCACAATGGGCTAAGTGTTCGGCTGGCAACCGGAAGGTAGCTGGTTCGAATCCCGCTTGGAGTGCATACTGTCGTTGTGTCCTTGGGCAAGACACTTCACCCACCTTTGCCTGTGTGTGTCCTTGGGCAAGACACTTCACCCACCTTTGCCTGTGTGTGTGGATGTAATTATGTGAAGCACTTTGGGGTCAATGCAAGTTGACTAAAAATGTGCTATATAAACAAAGAAATTTAATTTAAATTTAATGGCAAGACCATTAACAGCATTGATCCACAGAGGGATCTTGGAGTTCAAGTCCGCAGTTCCCTGAAAGTGGCAATATAAGTAGATAGAGAAGGATGTGGAGGCTTTTGAGAGGATGCAGGTTTACCAGAATGATGTCCAGATTAGAGGCTATTATCTATAAGGAAAGGTTCTCTCCAGAGATGCTGCCTGTCCTGCTGAGTTACTCCAGCTTCTTGTGTCTATCTTCGGTTTAAATCAGCATCGGCAGTTCCTTCCTCCACATCTATATGGAGAGGTTGGGCAAACTTGTGTTGTTTTCGCTGCAACATTGGTGAGGAGAGACCTGATAGAAGTTCTGACTACCAACCCTATCCATGCCTCATAATTTTATATATGGGAGGCATCGATAGGGTAGGTAGTCCGAGCCTTTTTCCCGACGTAGAAATGGAAAAGGCATAGCCAGCAAGCAAGCAAGCAAGTTTATTTATATAGCACATTTCAGCAAAAGGCAAATCAGAGTGCTTTACACAAAGCGTTAAAAAGCAATTCAAAACTGTCATTAAAAAGAATAGAAAATAAAATCAAGCTAAAATAGAATAAGATAAGTATAAAATGCAAGAATAAAAATTACGGTGTTAGAAATGAATAATTATTTAATTAAATTAAATTTAAAAGTAATTAAAAGCAGCGTCAAACAGAAAAGTCTTCAGCCCCGATTTAAAAGAACTGAGCGTTGTCGCGGACTTGCATTTTTCTGGCAGTTTGTTCCATATATGTGGTGCATAAAAACTAAACGCTGCTTCTCCATGTTTAGTTCTGACTGGTAACAGAAAGCAGACCTGTCCCAGACGATCTCAGAGGTCTGGATGGTTCATAATGTAGCAGAAGATCAGAAATGTATTTTGGCCCTAGACCATTCAGTGCTTTATAAACCAAGCACTGGTGTCAGAGTTTATAAAGCACTGACCAAGCACTTGGTCCAACCAAGTTTCAGCTAAAAACATAAAATCAAGATTGTGCTTAATAATGAATCGTTGATTAAATAAGATTTTCCTGCCAAAGACCTGACATTTAATAAAGATAGTTTTAGTGTGTTAAAAACATTACCTGTCCCATTTTTGGGGACAGGCTGTGGCTGACGAGGATTGGATGCTAAATTTGATAAATTTGCAGTTGAGTGCTTCTTGTTTCTTAGCGGATTCACCATTCTTTTTCTATTACCTATCAAGACAGAAATTAAGGAAGCTGTTGGTACACAGGGCCCCGGCTTGTCCTGTAAAGAGTCATGAGTGCCATTAGTGAGTGGTTGTCCAGAGAGTCTATGTAAAAGAATTACAGTTTTTATCTGAAACATCAGCGGGCTGGGCTGAGATTTTCTGCCAGAGCTGAGGGTGAGTGAGTGTTTGTGGGCTATGAACTGTGGCCGTAGGTATGTCCAGATCATGGCAAGCATCTGGAGACAAATTAATTAGTCAGTCACATGGGTCAGCTTCAAGGTGAGAGGGTAAAGTTTAAAGAAGACTAGACCAAGTGCAGACCTGTTGGGTCTGTTCCCCCAACGTGCGATTGTGGGGGGGGGGGGGAGGCGGCATGCAGCATCACACACACTAACTATCCCCCCTCCCCCCCGCACTCACTCTAATTATCCCCCTTGATATTATATTAATATTATTAATTTGCTCCATTTACCCCATAACCACCCTATCTACTGACGCATAGCCCCCAACTTGCAGTTACATCTAGCGAGGGGGGGGGGGGGTAGAGAGTGAGGGCAGAGAGTGAAGGGGCAGAGACAGAGAGAGAGACAGAGACACAGAGAGAGGGGCAAGAGGGAGAGGGGGGTGGAGAGGAGAAGAGCGAGGGTGGGTGAGGGGGGAAAGGTGGGGGAGGAGGGGAGGAGAGAGGGGGAGAGAGAGGGCGTGCTGAGAGGGGGGTGAGGGGGAGAGGTGGGGAGCAGGGAGGGGGAGGGAGGGGGGAGGGGGTAGGGGGTGTGGAGGGGAGGGGGTTTAGGGGAGGGTGGGAGGGTGGGGAAGGGGATGGAGGGGATGGAGGGGAGGAGGGGAGAGAGAGAGAGGGGGGAGAGGGGGAGGAGAGGGGGGGAGAGGCGGAGAGAGAGGGTGTGCTGAGAGAGGGGTGAGGTGAGGGGAGGGGGAGAGGTGGGGAGCAGGGAGGAGGAGGGAGGGTGGAGGGAAGGCGGTAGGGGTGTGTGGAGGGGAGGGGGGTTTAGGGGAGGGGGCGGATAGGAGAGGGGGGAGAGAGGGGGGGAGAGGGGGGGGAGAGGGGGGTGGGAGGAGGGGGGAAGAGAGGAGGGGGGGAGAGAGAGGAGGGGGGGAGAGGAGAGGGGGGAGAGGAGGGGGGGGGAGAGAGGAGGGGAGAGTGAGAGAGAAAGGGAGAGAGACGGGGGAGAGACAGAGAGAAAGAGAGAGGGATAGGGAGAGAGAGAGGTGGGGAGAGAGAGGAGGGGAGAGAGAGAGAGAGGGAGAGAGTGCCTTTTTACTTCAACCCAAACCCAAACAACTATTTGCAGGCAGTGCTTTTTTACTTCAAACTAACCATATATTCATTTTCAAACCACATTAAGGGTGCTCACAGTGATGTAGACATTTGTTCAGTGTCATTCAGAGCTCAGAGTGACAGAGACTAATTGACAGAGCTCCATCTTGCAGAGACTAATTGAGGCACACCACTTCCTGGTTTTATAGTCCCTCCCCCTCCCTCCTGCAGGGGCAGCAGCAAGAATGGTGAATTTTGTAAAAATATTAATATCTCTGTCATTTTTCATCGACGGGAAAAATCCTCGGCACACATGCGGCGGAGGTGGGCTCTGAGCGAGGTGGCCAAAAATGACAGCCATAGGTGTCGCCGTTCTCTCGGAAATTGCAGCACAGACGTCCAAAAGCGGTCAAGAGCAGAGATTTAGTAATATAGATGTGCAAGGTAGATTATTTACAATGAGAATGGTTGGTGCCTGGAACGGGATGCCAGAAATGATGGAAGCAGATAAAATAATGGTAATTAAGAGACTTTTGGATAGGCATATGAATCTGCAGGGAATGTTGGGATATGGATCACATGCAGGCAGGGATTAGTTTAACTTGGTATTATGTTTAGCATGGACATTGTGATGCAGGGCCTGTTCCTGTGCTGTATTTTCTATGTTCTATATTACCGAACCAGGCCATGATGCAACTGGTCAGGGACACAGCTGGTGCCTTTGACAACAGCACTTGTGGAACTGCACATGTGTCCAGGTGCAGCTCCTGAAGAACCGTGTTAGGGAACTGGAGCAACAGGTGGATGACCTCAGGACCATCCGGGAAAACGGGAGCTTCATGGACAGGACCTACAGTGAAGTTGTTACACCGTCGCAGGGTGACGCCTGTATGGTCGGGAGTAGTCGCCCAAAGAGTCGTACCATTTTCTGGTCGCCGCTGGATTTTCAACATGTTGAAAATTTTCGGCAACCTGCTGCGACTATGACGGGTATTATGTTTAGCATGGACGCCGGAAAAATCGCGTAAGTGGGACAGGTCATTTAATGTGGCGTGCAGGAGACCCCCAGTACCACTTCAAAACAGGTACGACCGCTTGGGAGCTGTCAGGATGGACAACATCAAGTTTGAGTAGCAGCCACGTATGTGACTCCATTCCTGGTGCTGAGGCTCAACAGGGAAGAGCGACGTCAGGCAGAGCCATTGTGGTGTGCGACTCGATAGTGAGGGGTGCGGAGAGCAGAATCTGCGGCAGCAGTCGAGACACCAGGATGGTGTGCCAGGGTCCAGGACATCTCGGAGCGGCTGCACGGCATCCTCGAGAGGGAGGGGGGGGGGGGCGCGGAAGTTGTGGTGCATGTTGGCACAAATGATAATAGGTAGGAAGAGAGGAAGAGGAAGGAGGTTGTGCCACATGACTTTAGGGAATTAGGTAGAAGGTTGAACAGCAGGACCTCCAGGATAGTTATCTCTGGTTTGCTTCCAGTACCTTGGGCTGGTGAGGGTCGGATCAGAAAGATACGGGAGATGAATGTGTGGCTGAGGAGTTGGTGCAAGGGGCAGGAATTTAAATTTCTGGACCATTGGGATCTTTTCTGGGGCAGGGGTGCCTGTACAAAAGGAACGAGTTGCACCTTAACTGGACGGGTACTAACATCCTGACAGGCAGCTTTGCTAATGTTACATGGGTGGGTTTAACATAGAGTGGCAGGGGGGTGGGATCTCGTGCAGGACAGAGGCACGTGAGAGGCTAGAGGTTGGTATGGAGGGTGTTGAAGGAAAGGTTAGTGGACAGAATAGGCAAGAGAAAAGCATAGAGCGAGGAAGGAGGGTTGGTTTAAACTGCATGTATTTTAATGCATGGAGCCTGACGGGTAAGGCAGATGAGCTTAGGGCGTGGATGGGTACGAGTGGCTGGGACATTGTAGCCATGACTGAAACCTGGTTAATGGAGGGGCAGGACTGGCAGCTCAATGTTCCGGGGTACAGGAGCTTCAGGAGAGATAGAGTTGAGGGGAAAAGAGGAGGGGGGGGGGGGGGTTGCATTGGTGGTTAAGGAGGATGTCACGGCAGTGTTCAGAGGTGACATTACGGACCATTTGTCTAGTGAGACTATATGGGTGGAGTTGAGGAACAAGAAAGGGATGGTCACCTTGTTAGGGGTGTACTACAGACCCCCAAATAGTCAACGGGAATTAGAAGGACAAATATGCCGGGAGGTTGCAGACAGCTGCAGGTCAAATAAGGTGGTTGTAGTAGTGGATTTTAACTTTCCCAATATTGACTGGGAAAATCATAGTGTGAAAGGTTTAGATGGGCTGCAATTTCACAAAGGTGTTCAGGATGCAGTGGATGGCCACCAGTGTTCTACGTGAACATTGCGTCCTAATTGCGCTCCACGACGCTTTGCTGGGTCCACCTTCCTACCCGTTGGACCGCCAAATGGTGGTCTCCTCCGCGTATTTTGCCTGTTCCAGTCTTCACCTTTCCTGAATAAGCTAATAGCACAAGGCAGCGGAGGTTTGCATTTGGTGTTTTCCTTCACCCCTCCAGGGTGCTATATGGAGGACGCCTGTGCGTGACTTTTTTAACAAGGGGAGACTGGTGCACTGGCAGCCACCACACAGTTCTTGACAGATCTAGGTCAGGATCCAGTGGCATTGAGTCCAAGACTGCTGCAGCCTTCATCCGCCTTCCCAGCCGTTGTGACGCTCCACTAAGGTCAGCCATCGTCCTCCGCCTGTTCCACCGTTGAGGTCTTGGTTGGATTGCTCTTTGTCAGAGACCTCCCCCTTGACCTAACCGGCATGGGTGGCCCTACCAGGAGCATAGCTCCAGACGGCATCTCTCTCAGGATCTCAAGCTTCACCATGACAAGGTGACAATCCACGGAGAATTGGGAGCAAGACAAAAGGCATTTGAAAGCTGGATGTGGATGTTTTTTGGAGATTGTTTGTCACCATGGGATGGAGGTGCCTTAGAGTGCTTGGAAGTTGTATGGCAGCAATAGGAGTGTGCAACTATGGGACTAGTGTGGGATGTACGAGAATGATTCAAACAAATGGTTAGAATCAGACAGAGTGAAGTGGTTTGAGGGAAATTAAGTGAAGTGATAAAAAGGTAGAAATATTTTTTTTGTGAGGAGTGTTGGAGGAGATGAGGTTCTTGAAGCTAGATGATCTGCCTAAGGCTTTTCAACTGAAGTCGTTTCACAATTATAAATTCCATGGAGCATTTTGTGTTAGCTTCCGGTGTTCGTTCTCAGACATGTGGCCTTGAAGCTCTCAATTGATCCTTTTAATAATGCGCTTTGTTTCCTCTACTGCCTTGATTTCTTGCCTGGTTCTTCTGCAATATATATTGGAAGATTTGCTATCGTAAAAGTTTCCAGTACAAATGTTTTAAATTAACTGAGCATTTTCTAAATAAATCTCTCAAATGTTTGTTAAATTAAAAAACTGCACTTAAACTTAGCTTTAACTAGCTTCACGGTGATGTGTAGTTATTTGCACTCAAAGTTATGTTATCCTTGTGATGAAAGACACAAAAAACTGGAGTAACTCAGTGGGTCAGGCAGCATCTCCAGAGATAAGGAATAGGTGATGTTTCGGGTCGAGACCCTTCTTCAGACTGAGAGTCAGGGGAGAGAAATACGAGAGATATAGACGGTGATGTAGAGAGAGATAGAATGAACGATATGCAAAGAAGTAGAATGATATGCAAACGATAGAATGAACGATATGCAAAAAAGTAACAATGGTAAAGGAAACAGTTTATTGTTAGCTGTGGGCTCGGTGAAAGTGCGTACAGAAAATGAGACTGAACAAGATGACTTTAAAGCTGGTAATACGGGAGTGGAAGGATGGAGAGAGAGGGGATGCAAGGGCTATTTGAAGTTAAATAAATCACTATACGCACCACTGGGTTGTAAGCTGCCCAAGCGAAATATGAGTTGATGTTCCTCCAATTTGTGTTTGGCTGCACTCTCCTAGGGCTCCATATTGCCATCTGTAGGTGGTAGCCCTTCTCAACAGTTTGAGAACACAATATCTTTAAATTGATGAATGTGCCAAGGCTCTTCACTGATGATGCAAGGACAATGGCATTGAACAGAAGGGAAAACTACACGAGATGGCCAAAAACCTTTGCAAAAATGTTGGTATAAGAAATTCTTAAGGCAAATGAAGAAGACTTGCCGAAGGTAGAAAATGTAGTAAGAGGCTAGAGTTCGTGGGAGAGGGAACATTTTAGATTTGAATTAGTTGATTGTCGTAAACACCAGGATGCAATGAAATGATCTGTTTGCATAAAGCTCTATACAAGGATACATACAGTAATGATCAATACAATGAGAACAAAGCATCAGAATGGTGCCAGAATATAGTGCAAAATAATATTGAAGTGCAACAATGGAAGATGAGGTAGGGTTAAGAGTATGTGGTAGCACGTCTGGATCTGGGGAATGGATGTAATGATTGGAACAGGAGTTGGATGGTTGTGGGGAAGGAGCTTTTCTTAAATCTGGACGTTCAAGCTTTCAAACTCCTGTATCTTCATCAAAACACAAAAGGGAGAAAAAGGAATGGCCATGGTGGCACGCATACTTGATGATACCTTCAGCCTTCCTGATGCAATACACAGTGACAATCTAGCGAATGGAAGACAGCGAGTGTGTAATGGATTGAGGTGTGTTCATCTCTCTGAGTTGGGAAATCGAGACCAGCTGTCATTCTAGGGTGCGGTGCATCCTGTCAGAATATTTTCTGGAGAAGTTTGAGAGAATCCTCCTGGATGTGCAGAATCTTGGATGCTAGAAGAAGGTATATATGCTTATGTGCTTTCATGATCTCAATATGTGACGAGACCAGGTTGAGGTCGTGGTGATATGGATATCGAGGAACTTGAAGCTATGCGCCATCTCTACAGAAGCTCTGAGGACTGGGTGCGTTCACCAACTCACTTCCTTGGGTCAAGGACCAACTTTTTCATCTTGCTAATGTTAAGGGCCAGATTGTTGTCCTGATGCTGTGACACAAGGCTCTCTCTTTCCTATATATTATCTCGTTGTTAGATATGGGCAACAACAGTGGTGCCATCGGTGAATTTAAGATCAACTTGGTGTTTTATTTGGCCACACAGTCAAGTGTGTACAAAGAGTAGAGACATGGGCTGGGCGTACACTCCTGCATGTAACCACTGAGGGCCAGGCTGAAGGAAATGTTACGACCAATTCTAACTGACTATGATCTACCAGTCAAGAAGCTAGTTGCCTTTGGCGATTCCAAGGCCAGAAGTTAGGGGTGAGCTTATTTGGTATTATCGTGTTGCAGGCTGCGCTGTATTCAATCAATACCATCCTGACATAGGTGTTCATATCGTCGCTCATCAGGGCTTGTGCAAGAGAGATGGTGCCTTCTATAGATTTCTTTTTCCTGTGTGTGAATTGCAGAGAGTCCAGCTTGTCAGGAAGACCAGTGCAAATGTGGACCATTACCTGTCTTTAAAATAACTTTATTATGGTTGATGTTACCGTTACTGGGTGGTGGCCAGTGAGTGTAGTCCCAGAGGCAGAGCCAACAAATGTTATATTATACGTTAACCCAATCATTCCAGGGATCATTCTCGTAAACCACCTCTGGACCCCCTCCAATGCTAGAATGAGATCTGACGTGATTCTTGAAAGATCACTACTAATGCCTCCACAATATCTACTACATCTACCTTGTTCAGAACCCTAGGGTAAAGCCCATCTAGTCCAGGTGATTTATCCACCTTCAGACCTTTCATCTTCCCCAGTACCTTCTTAGTAATAGTGACTACACTCACTTCTGCCCCAACTCACTTGAATCTCTGGCATGGTACTGGTGTCTTCCACAATGAAAATTAACAAAAGCGTTTTCAGTTTGTCCACCATTTCTTTGTTTCCCATTTCTTTGTATCATTTTCTAGCGGTCCAATATCCACTCTTGCCTCGCTTTTAGTCTTTATATATCTGAAAAAATCTTTTGGTATCCTCTTTTATATTATTGGCTAGCATACCTTCATATTTCATCTTTTCTCCCTTCTTATTTTTTTAGTTGCCCAGTTGGATTTTAAAAGCTTCCCAATCCACTATTATTTTGTTAATCTTTGCCATTATTATATGCTTCTGTTTTGCCTTTATGCTATCTTTAACTTCCTTTGTCGGGCACAGATGATTCATTCTCCCCTTAGTATGTTTCTTCCTCTGGGATGAAAAGATCCTGTGTCTTTGAAATTACTTCCTGAGATTCCTGCTATTGCTGCTCCACCATAGCAAATAATTATGCTCAATAGAAAGGCATTGGCAATCATTTGGTACTGAGATTCCAGCAGCTGTTCAGCAGACTATTCATGTTGGTCAGGATCTGTAAATTTTTGCTGGCTTTTTTTACACTCTGACTCCCAATGACGACTTCGAGAATACTATGGTGGTATATTCTCTTATCCCGATGGTTGTTTTTCTTCTTATTCAATATTACAGCACATGCAAAGTCTTTACGCAACTTTCTTGATATTGTAAATATAAATAGTCACCATATCAGCTGATGATCATTTTCCTGTGACCACTGTGGAAATTTGTAGTAGAATTATTCCGTATTGAACAAAGTAGGTGATTGTAGTGATTCTGAGACATGTTTCGATCAGAATACAAAGCCTTTTCAGATGTTATGAACTTTCAAAAAGCCAAATGTTATGAACTGCCTACCAGTCAGGGCTTCCTTCAAATGTGGCCACAGTTTTCGTACTGACAGAACTCCAAAAGGGAGTAATTGCACAACTTAACTTGTCACATCTGGGTATTGTTAACATGAAACTAGAGCTAGCTGGCAATTTCATCTCTTGGCCTGGCATAAATCTGAGAGAGCTGGTCAAGATGGACATATTCTACCAAGAATGGACAAGAGTTGTGAAAGATCACCAAATGTGGAAGTCGTCCAGCATGTCCATACCGTTGGTGCAGTGGTAGAATTGCTGCCTTACAGCGCCAGAGACCTGGGCTCGATCCTGACTATGGGTGTTGGCTGTACAGAGTTTGTATGCTGTCCCTGTGATTGCGTAGGTGCTCCAGATTCCTACCACACTCAAGTCCGACAGGTTTTGTAGGATAATTAGCTTTGGTTAAATTGTACCTAGTGTGTAGGATAGTGCTAGTGTATGGGATGATCGCTGGTTGGTGTGGACTTGGTGGGTGGAAGGGCCTGTTTCCACACTGTGTCTCGTCCATATTGAGTACTGAATGAAAGGTGTGGTCCTGGTGTTAGGCAGCCATTCAATATGAGAGTTAAGGGCCTGTCCCACTTCGGCGTCATTTACGCGTCGTGCGTCGTGACGCGTAAATGACGTTCAAATGACGCCCAAGTGGGACAGGCCCTTTAAGCAGTTTGGGGCATGCACCACTACTGAATGCGCTACAGTAAAACTCTGTTCCATTTTGGTAATGCAGATCTCTACATGGAGATTGCATCAGATAATACGCTTCAATTTTTAATATTCCAATTTGAACAGCTCGTGAAAGGAGAAAGGGTCAACCATCTTTCCTCATTTCCTTGTGTCTCAGCCGAGGCTTTATAATATGTGTAATTGAATCCTTTATTTGTCATTCAGACCTTTCGGACTGAACGAAATGTCGTTGCCTGCAGCCATACATGTAATAATAACAACACACAATAAACACAAATTAACATCCACCACAGTGAGTTCACCAAGCACCTCCTCACTGTGATGAAGGCAAAAGTCTTAGAGTTACTGTCTCTTCCCTCCTCTTCTCCCTCTGCGCTGAGGCGATACCCCACCGGGCGATGGTAAGTCAGTCCCGCGGTTCAAGCTCCGCGGCCCGGGGGTGGTCGAAGCTGCCGCCCTCCAGTCCAGCGGACGCAGCTGTTGCCACGGGAGCTCCGGAAAACAGGCACCAGCCTGTGACCTGCGAGCTCCCGACGATGTCGTCCACTGGCCCGCGGCCGAGCCCCGGATTCAGGTCGCCGCCGCCAGAACGCTGCCTCAGCCACCGGAGCACCGTCTCCGCCCCGCACCGGGCCGCCCACACGGGAGCGCCTTCCAGCCGGGAGCCGGGCCGCCCACACGGGAGCGCAATCCAGCCGAGAGCCAGGCCGCCCACACGGGAGCGCCTTCCAGCCGGGACCCAGGCCGCTCACACGGGAGCGCCTTCCAGCCGGGAGCCGGGCCGCCCACACGGGAGCGTCTTCCAGCCGGGACCCAGGCCACCCACACGGGAGCGCCTTCCAGCCGGTAGCTGGGCCGCCCACACAGGAGTGTCTCAGCCCCGCGCCGTCCGCCATCACCGGAGCGCCGAGTCGTGCCGCTGCCCGAACGTCGCCGCAGCTCGAAGTCGGCCAGCCTCGCGTTGGTAAGTCCTGGCTGGCTCTACCTCCGGAGCCTCGAGGTCGGTCGCAGGTTGGAGGCCGCCAGCTCCGCCATTAGGCCTCAGCTCAGGCGGGGGAAGAGAAGGGAGATACGACAAAAAAGTCGCATTCCCCTGAAGGGAGAGACAGAAAGCCCTGTTTCAGCCCCCCCCCCCCACACACATAACACAACCTAATAACCAAAAGTTTAACTGAACTAGACAAAAAAAACAACACAAAAAAAGTAAAAACAGACAAACTGCAGGCGAGCCGCAGCCGTTTCACAGCGCCGCCACTTCCGGAAGTAATGTAAGATAGATCATGTTGAACAATGAATTATCAACTTAGAATTCCTTTAGAGCCACTGTTTAGTAGTAGCAGTAGGCCCCTCTCGGTCATGACTGACCATGGGTGATGCATCCTGGTCGGTTGCAAGCCTGGGCGATGTCATATGGAGGACAGGCTGTTGCCCATGCAGCACGTCCCCCCTCTCCACGTCGCTGATCGATCCAAAGGAACAGCAGGACAGTTACAGTTTGGCACCAGCGCCATCACAGGAGCTTCCAGAGCGAGGTTGTAGACAACGACGAACTGCCTTAGGAGCTCCAACTCAGGATTTTCTTGAGGTTTACTCCTGAAGCTTTTTCCATGATTGGATATGGCCACAAGGCAGTGGAGGTTTTAAATCAGAGTTTTTTTCCCTCTCCTGGATGGACTGTCTTCCCAGGCTGATGAGCCCCATCTGCCTGAGACTCGTGGGGACGGGAGGAACTACCTTCCCGTGCAGGTCTATAGCACCTGCCCACTGTCAGTGTTGAATACCATAACACAATGCTCCAGCAATGACGATGGCAGAAGTATGATGACATGCTGGTTTTGGCTAAACCTGCAAGGTGAGAAGCTGCTGAAACAAGAATGTTTTATTATCATCTGCACTGGGAACAGAACAATGACATTCTTACCAGCTGCAGCTTTACCGCAAAAATCCTAACCAAACATTCCAACTCGCACAATAAAGGGAGTTGGTTCAGATTACGTAAAGATTGTATGCTGACACCAGAAGGCGGATCAGAGTTAAGTAAAAGGATGGAGAGATAAAATAGTAAGAATTTTTGTCAAGAGTAGGTGAGAGATTCAGACTAGCGCATGTGAATGAACCATTTGATCATGGTGCACAATACCCAAGAGAATAGTGAGGGAGATGAGGAATTGTAAGGTACTGATAAAGTGAGTGCTGCTATCATTGAATAGTTAACACAGAACCAGTCTGGATAGAATCAGGAAATGGCTCAACATGATTTCGCAATTGCAAATGTTGTTGCTGTACAGTATCTGTTGAGTTTCCTGGATTAATGCAGGCAACACCAGTATTGTAGTGACATCAAAAAGAATACAAAATCCAGTCAAACATCGAAACCTAAAAATTGGAACATCTTTTCAGAGAGTGTAGGAGAGCGGGATTATGTAAACAAACACATTTCATGACATTTAATCATATTTGTATTATTTTGTGCAGAAAAAGCCGAATATACTGCGTTTATATATTCCTTTTAGAATTCTCCATGCATTCATTGTTCTGCATATTTATGTAATAGAGCCTCGGAATATATTATAGTGCATAATTACAAACTATGTTGTAAATAGCCCTTTACAAAATGCAAGTCTTGTCATAATATGTTGTGGGCAAAAATAATTTTCTGCACTCCAGCCTGTAATAAAGCCATAACAATGCTTTAAAAAAATTATATTGCATGACGTTAAAAAATCATATTGAATGATGTTAATAATTAACATCAAAGCAATTTTTTGCATGTAATAAAGTGTTGTGCAGGTTACAATAAGACCCGGAAAGTTTTATAAGAGACTTTATAAATACATAACGGGGAAAAGGGTAACCAGAGAGAGAGTGGGACCCCTCAGGAATGAACGTGGTCAACTCTGTGTGGCGCCACAAAAAATGGGCAAGGTCTTTAATGAGAATTTCTCCTCTGTATTTACCAAGGAGAAAGACAGGTGGAGGAAGTTGGAAGTCAGTGTTACGGCGAAGAGGTGCTGAAGGTACTATCGTGTATGCAGGTAGACAAATCTCCAGGGCCTGATCAGATATATCCGAGGACATTGTGGGAGACCAGAGAGGAAATTGCGGGAACCTTGGTTGAAATTTATGAGTTGTCTTTAAATGCATGAGAGGTGCCGGAAGACTGGAGGGTGGTGAATGTTGTGCCTTTCTCAAATAGGACTACAGAGAAAATACTATGAACCATAGGCCTGTGAGCTTAACATCTGTAGTTGGAAAATTACTTGAGGGTATTCTGAGGGATAGGATGTACAGGCATTTAGACGGACAAGAGCTGATTAGGGATAGTCAGCATGGTTTTGGACATGGGAGGTCTTGTTTGTTTTTGAAGACGTGACCATAAATGTTGATTGAGTGGTGGGGAGCGAGCTGTAGATGTTGTATGTATGGACTTCAATAAAGCATTCGACAAGTTTGTTTAGTTTAGATACAGCGCGGAAACAGGCCCTTCGCCCCAACGGGTCCATGCCGACCACCGATCCCTGCATATTAACACTGTCCTACACACACTAGGGGCAATTTTGACATTTACCAAGCCAATTAACCTACATACCTGTACGTCTTTGCAGTGTGGGAGGAAACCGAAGATCTCAGAGAAAACCCACGCAGGTCACGGGGAGAACATATAAACTCCGTACAGACAGCACCCGTAGTCGGGATCGAACCTGGAACTCCGGCGCTGCAAGCACTGCAAGTCAGCAAATCTACCGCTGCGCCACCATGCCGACCTCCAGGTTCGCATGGAAGGCTGCTCTGGAAGGTTAGATCGCATGGGATAGCATGGATAGAAAATTGGCTTAATGGAAGGAAGCAGAGGGTGATGGTGGAAGGTTGCTTCTAGGGCGGCGGCCTGTGATTAGTGGTGTGCCTCAGGGTTTGGTGCTGGGCCCGTAACTGTTTGTCATCTATATCAATGATTTGGATGAGAACATGCGCCGCAAGTTTAGCAAGATTGCAGATGGTACAAAAGTGTGTGGTTTTGCAGATAGTGAGGTTGGTTGTGAAAAATTGCAACAGGATCTTGATCTTGATCTTGATGCAATTTAATACAGAAAAATGTGAGGTGTTGCATTTTGGGAAGTCTAACATGGGCAGGACCTACACAGTGAATGGTCGGTCTCTGTGTAGTGTTGTAAAGATCTAGGAGTGCAGGTGCATAGCTCCCTGAAGTTGGAGTCACAGGTAGATCGGGTGGTCAAAAAAGCTTTTGCCACATTGGCCTTCATTAGCCAGAGTATTGAGTATATACATTGGGAGGTCCTGTTGCAGTTGTGTAAGACGTTGGAGAGGCCACATTTAGAGTATTGTGTTTGGTTCTGGAAAGATGTTGTCAAGTTGAAAAGGGTACAGAGAAGATTTACAAGGATTTACAAGATTTACAAAGATTTGTCAGGTCTGAGCTATAGGCAGAGGTTGAGTAGGCTAGGACTCTATATCTTGAAGCGCAGGAGGATGAGAGGTGATCTTATAGAGGTGTATAAGATCATGAGAGGAATTGATAGGGTAGATGCACCGAGTCTCGACGGCCAGCCCAAGGGAAGGCAGGTTTTAACATTCTTAGCCCCTGGCAGCCAACTCCCTCCAAAACAGATATACCCTTTTGGACACTGTTGGGGGAGATGGCTTATCGGGGGAAGGCAGCAGCAGCCAGGTTTATGGCACCATGGAGGGCTCTACTGCACAGAAGGGCAGGAAAAGAGTGAGAGAGCTATTATAGGGGATTCCATTGTAAGGGGAATTGATAGGCGGTTCTGTGGTCACTAAAGAGACTCCAGGATGCTATGTTGCCTCCCTGGTGTAAGAGTGAAGGATGTCTCTGAGTGGCTGCAGGACATTCTACACAGGGAGGGTGAACAGCCAGTTGTTGTGGTGCACAACAACATGGGTAAAAAACGGGATGAGGTCCTACAAAGCTAATTTAGGGAGTTAGGAGATAAATTAAAAAGTAGGACCTCAAAGATAATAATCTCTGGATTACTACAAGTGCCACGTGCTAGTAAGAGTAGAAATGACAGGATATTTCGGATGAATACGTGGCTTGAGAGATGGTGCAAGG
The DNA here is from genome assembly GCF_010909765.2 of Amblyraja radiata. NCBI lineage: Eukaryota > Metazoa > Chordata > Chondrichthyes > Rajiformes > Rajidae > Amblyraja > Amblyraja radiata. The sequence goes on from NC_045977.1 coordinate 5,283,874, forward strand.
GGGAGGGATTTATATTCCTGGGGCATTGGAACCGGTTCTGGGAGAGGTGGGACTAGTACAAACCGGAAAGTCTTCACCTGGGCTGGACTGGAGTGTTTGCTTGTGCTGTTGGGAAGAGTTTAAACTAATATGGCAGGGGATGGGGACCAATGCAGGGAGTCAGAGGGCCATAAAATGAGGGCAGAAGCAAAAGACAGAAGGGAGAAAAGTAAAAGTGGAAGGCAGAGAGATCAATGGCAAAAATCAAAAAGGGTCATATGACATAATTCTAGAAGGGCTAAGAATGTTAAAACAAACCTGAGAGCTTTGTGCTTTAATGCGTATAAGGTGGATGAATTGAAGATGCAGTTAATGGTTAACGGATATGATATAGTTGGAATTACGGAGACATGGCTCCAGGGTGACCAAGGCTGGGAGCTAAACATGCAGGGATATTCAATATTCTGGAAGGATAGACAGAAATGAAGAGGAGGTGGAGTGGCATTGCTGGTAAAAGAGGAGATTAATGCAATAGTAAGGAGAGATTAGCTTGGATGCTGTAGAATCGGTATGGGTAGAACTGCGGAATAGCCAAGGGCAGAAAACGCTTGTTGGAGTTGTATACAGACCACCAAACAGCAGAAGTGAGGATGGGGAGAGCATCAAACAGGAAATTAGGGATGCGTGTAGCAAAGGTAGTTATCATGGGTGACTTTAATCTAGATATAGATTGGGCCAACCAAATTGGTAACAACACCGAGGAGGAGGAGGATTTCCTGGAGTGCACACGGGATGGGTTTTTAAGCCAATATGTAGAGGGACCGACTAGAGGGCAGGCCATCCTAGACTGGGTGTTGTGTAATGAGGAAGGATTAGTTAGCAATCTTGTTGTGCAAAGCCCCTTGGGCAACAGTGACCATAATGTGGTAGAATTCTGCATTAAGATGAAGGGTGACAGTTAATTCAGAGACAAGGATCCTGAACTTAAAGAAAGGTAAATTTGATGGTACGAGATGGGAATTGAATGGGATAAACAGGCAAATGAAACTTAAAGGATTGATGGTGGATACGCAATGGTAAAGATTTATAGATCACATGGATGAATTACAATTGTTCATCCCTGTCTGACGTAAAATTAAAACGGGGTACGCAGCTCAACTGTGGCTAACTTGGGAAATGAAGGATAGTGTTAAATCCAAGGAAGAGGCATATAAATTGGCCAGAGGAAGCAGCAAACTGGAGGACTGCGAGAAATTTAGAATTCAATAGAGGACAAAGGGGTTAAGAGGAAGGAAATGGAGCATGAAAGAAAGCTTGCGGGGAATATAAAAACTGACTGTAAAAGCTTTAAAAGATATGTGAAGAGGAAGATTGGTGAAGACAAATGTAAGTCACCTATGTTCAGAAACAGGTGAATTTATAATGTGAAACAAGGAAATGGCAGACCAGTTAAACCTTCCTTAACCCTCTAGCTGTCTCCTCCCACCCTCCCATCCGCCCGCCCTCGGGCTCCTCCTCCTCCTCCCCTTTTTCCTTCCTTCTCCCCCCCATCAGTCTGAAGAAGGGTTTCGGCCTGAAACGTCGCCTATTTCCTTCGCTCCATAGATGCTGCTGCACCCGCTGAGTTTCTCCAGCAATTTTGTGTACCTTCAATTAAACAAGTACTTTGTTTGTGTCATCCTTAGTGAAGACAGAACCAATCTCTCAGAAATACTGGGCAACCGAGGATCTCGCGGAAGGGAGCAACTAAAGGAAATCCATATTGGTCAGTAAATGGTGTTGGGTGAACTGTTGGAACCAAAGTCGAGTGCCAACGGGTCTTCTCAGCTGCCTCCTCTGCCAGGATCAAATGGGGGAAATCCACGCCCGGGTGGTACGTGAAAGGGACTAAGGACTGTTCAAGGGCACCCTGGGGGATTTCCTGCACCGTTGGGCATTGTGTGAGGTGGAAGTCATCCTCAGTAAGGATTGTAATATAGTTGTATTATGGTGGTGGGTTTTGTTTTGTTTAAATTTGTACTGTAAATATTATTGTAAATAAGTGATGAAATAATTTTTGGTAAACAAAAGCGGCGGGCCCGGGGGGGGGGGGGGGGTGTTGGAGAGTGAGAGGGCGAGGAGGGGGGAGAATGGTGGTGAAGGAGGGAGAGAGTGTGCGCTGGAGGAGGGGGAGAGTGAGAGATGGAGGGGGTATTGAGCGGTGGAGGGGGGAGTGAGTGCCGGAGAGTGAGCAGCGGAGGGGGGGAGTGAGCAGTGGAGGGGGGGGAGTGAGCAGTGGAGGAGTGAGCAATGGAGGGGGGAGTGTGAGCGGTGGAGAGTGAGGGGGGGGAGTGAGCAATGGAGGGGGGAGTGAGCGGTGGAGAGCGAGGGGGGAGTGAGCAATGGAGGGGGGAGTGAGCAATGGAGGGGGGGGAGTGGGCAATGGAGGGGGGGAGTGAGCAACGGGGGGGGGGGAGTGAGCAATGGAGGGGTGAGCAATGGAGGGGGGGAACGAGCGGTGGAGAGTGAGGGGTGGAGAATGTGGGGGGGAGTGAGCAATGGAGGAGGGAGTGAGCGGTGGAGAGTGAGGGGGGGGTGAGCAATGGAGGGGGGGGTGAGCAATGGAGGGGGGGAATGAGCGGTGGAGAGTGAGGGGTGGAGAGTGAGGGGGGGGGGAGCAATGGAGGGGGGGAATGAGCGGTGGAGAGTGAGGGGGGGGTGAGCAATGGAGGGGGGAGTGAGCGGTGGAGAGGGGAGTGAGCGGTGGAGAGTGAGGGGGGTGAGCAATGGAGGGGGGAGTGAGCGGTGGTGAGGGGAGTGAGCGGTGGAGAGTGAGGGGGGGTGAGCAATGGACTGGGGGGAGTGAGCAATGGAGGAGGGGGGAAATGAGCGGTGAAGAGTGAGGGGTGGAGAGTGGAGGGGGAGTGAGCAATGGAGGGGGGAGTGAGCGGTGGAGAGTGAGGAGTGGAGAGTGGGAGTGAGTAATGGAGGGGGGAGTGAGCAATGGAGGGGGGAGTGAGCAATGGAGGGGGGAGTGAGCAATGGAGGGGGGAGTGAGCGGTGGAGAGGGGAGTGAGCGGTGGAGAGTGAGGGGGGGGTGAGCAATGGAGGGGGGGGAGTGAGCAATGGAGGAGGGGGGAAATGAGCGGTGAAGAGTGAGGGGTGGAGAGTGGAGGGGGAGTGAGCAATGGAGGGGGGAGTGAGCGGTGGAGAGTGAGGAGTGGAGAGTGGGAGTGAGTAATGGAGGGGGGAGTGAGTAATGGAGGGGGGAGTGAGCAATGGAGGGGGAGTGAGCGAGCGGTGGTGAGCGGCCGGGCTGCGCGCGCACTGCTCTCCGTCCCTCCCACGGGCTGCCAGCGTGGAGCCGGAGCCGGAGCTGATGATGGCGGCGGCGACAGCGGCGACAGGGCCTCGGCTCTGAGAGCGGCGGTGCAACAGGCCGCCCCTGACAACCTCCTTCCATTAACACCCACGACAACACTCGGCCTTTTCTCCAAAGAAAAGACACGATGGAGAGCTCCGTGGAGAAGGTATGCTGGGCTGGGCTGGGCGGAGAGGAGAGGAGAGGGGGGCGGGGGTCGTCGCTGGGCAGGGATGGAGGGGCCTGGAGCCCAGAGGGCGGATCATCGCCTCTACTCTCGGCCTCTCACCCCGCATCAAAGTGGAAGAAAAATAATTCAACGACATTTAGTTCTCCTCACGACGTTTATTTCCGGGTGGCCACAACTCCGGGGCCTATCACGGCGTGAATTAATAGTTAAAGAGACTTCACCCTAACTCGGCGCGTACACAGCATCAACATAGTTTTAAAAGTAAGTTCCCCGATTCTTGGGATCTTCCTGGTCCAAGGTCTTGAACAAATACTGTGCATTTCCGAAATGACACCGAAAATGCTGTCCATATCAGATAATAACTTATTTGATCGTTAGAAAAGTCTGGCGTTTTGGACGCAGCATCTTGGTTAACATTGAGCAGATTTTGTAATCAAACCGAATGCATAAGCACCGAAGGTGGGAGGTAGAATTTAAGGGGAAAGTACGTAGTTAAAGCCATAATCCTTGGCAGCATTGACACGTAGAGTGATCATGAGATCTTAATCCATACTTCCTGAAAGTGGCAGCACAAATAGATAGGGTGGTAAAGAAGGCATATGGTATGCCTGCCTTCACCGGTCGGGACATTGAGTATAATAGTCAGCAGGCCATGACACAAAATGTTGGAGTAACTCAGCGGGACAGAAGCATCTCTGGAGAGAAGGAATGGGTGACGTTTCGGGTCGAGACCCTTCTTCAAGTCATGTTGGATCTTTATAGGTTTTTGGTTGGGCTGCATTTGGAGTAATGAATGCAGTTTGCTTATTCTGTATTTTTTATTTCTATATTGCACTATTACTACGGACTGACGCTAAACTGCATTTCGTTGTACCCATACTTGTATCTGTGCAATGACAATAAAGTTGAATTAAATTGAATTGAATTGAGTTCTCATCGCAGCATAGTTTTAAGATGATAGATAGAAGCAACGTTTATAGGAGATGTGTAGGACAAGTTTTATTGTACACAGAGTTGTGGATACTGGGCCATGCCTCCAGGGTGGCATGGAGGCATTAGGATAGTGGCATTTAAGACGTTTTTTGGATGGGTACATCAATATGCAGGGGATGGAGGGATATGAATTGCATGCAAGCAGAGGACATTATTTTATTTGGCATCATATTTGGTATGGACATTGTGGGCGTGTTTCTGTGATGTATTGTTCTGTGGGCAATACTAGGATAGCTAATTAAAAAATAAACCTAGGGATATTGTTTTTGTGTCACTTTTTGAAATACACTGATGCAGCATTATGTTGTGACAGGTATTGACTTGTGTTCAACTCTACATCGCGTCTGCAAGTTGAATAGCATACGTTAATTGATTGGTGTAGGTGGCTTCCTATGCAGTATGCTAGGCATCTATGAATAATAGACAATTGGTATTTTTAAAAGGAGCCAAGAGCATTTCAGGATAGGGCTAGTGAGAAATATTATTTAGAGATGTGTATGATTGGTGCTTTGCTCTGTATTTGCATTGTACCATTCAATCAGTAGCTGGAGAATCAGTTCAAAATTGTCCATTTGCAGACATTTATTTAGGAATGAAATCATTTATTTATGTAATAACTCCTTTTACCTTTTGAATCTTTTGAAACTTAGATAGAATCGGAGCATAGTACATAAAACTATATTTGTTTAATTTCATTGTATTTAATGGATGTGGTTCATGTAAAGCCTGTTTCAAAGCTGTGCGCTTTGTCGTGTCAAATCCAAGAAATATGAGATGTCCTCCTGAGCAGACAGGAGGTGGGGTAGGTGGTGGAGAGGAGTTCTTTACTGCATTGTTTTGGAGTTGGATGGCCATCTCTGTTTTGCGGCCATTTAAAAAAAGTTTTACACAATGTACAATGAAGTACTCTATTTAGTTTGTGGCGTATTTCATTTCAAGTGAAACTCAGTTTTAGGTTGGGAAGTTCAAAATTAGCATTTTTGAAATTTTGGTTCAATAGTTTTGCAATAACACTATCTCATTACACATAATAATAATAATACATTTTATTTTTGGGCGCCTTTCAGACATCTCAAGGACACCTTACAGAGATTAACAGGAATAAAAACATATAATCAGAATAAAATAAATAATAAAGACATCACAGAAACACAAATTAAAAACAGAATTCAGTCCAAAAACAAAAAATCAAAAACACAACGTGAAGAGAGAGCAGCGGCAGCTAAAGCGCGCCAGCGTCCATTCTCCCTTCACGACAACCATCTTGGACAAAGACTAACAGGATTACCCTACAGACAAAAAAATCATCCCCCCACAATGGATACGACTGTGGGGGAAGGCGCAATGTCCAGTCCCCAACCCCAAGTTCACCCAAAGTCAGGCCTATTGAGGCCACCGCAATTGCCTCTACGGAGGCCTGATGTTCCTGGCCGTTCTCACCGGGTGGTCTTGCCCCGGCGTCGGGAGAGTCCTCTCAGCGGCTGGGCCACCTGGAACGGCCGCTTCCTAGCTGGAGACCGCGGCTTCCGAAGCCGACAAGGCCGCGCCGGTTTGGAGCTCGACATGTCCCAAGTTACACGATTCGCATGATTATTTGATAAAAGGATGTAATTATATTGGATGTTTTAGAAGGAACTGCAGATGCTGGGAAATTGAAGGTAGACAAAAATGCTGGAGAAACTCAGCGGGTGAGGCAGCATCGAAGGAGCGAAGGAAATAGGCAACGCTTTGGGTCGAGACCCATTATATTGGATATTTTCTGTATGTAAGGTTTTTTAAATTCTGAAATCACTTGACAAGCATTAATACTGCTTACCTAGTGTGGTGAGCACATTTAAGAAGTAAGTCTGGTCTTTTTGGAGAGATTAATTTTATGTATAATTTAATAATCACATTGTCACACTGGACCAAATTTATTTTTTTTAAATTTATAAACAAAACAAATTGTTGGAAATACTCTTATGTGGATAGTTTGACTTGAGGAGGGGCCATACAGGACCATGTATTGGGAAACGAGCATGGCCAGAGGACTGGTGTTGAGTCGGAATAAGCATGTGTGGACAGTAATCATAACTCCATAAGTTTTGAGATTATTTGGAATTGGGACAGATCTGGATGATGGCGGGGGGGGGGGGGGGGGGGGGTGTGGGGGGTGTGGTACTTATTTGGGGCAAGACAGATTACAGTGTCATTAGGCAGGAGCGAGGAAGACTAGATTGGGATCAGGTGTTATTGGGTAAATCCAGAGATGACATGTTGGAGTCATTTAAAGGCCAGCTAATCAAAGTGCAGAATTGGCATGTTCCAGTGAGGAGGAGGGATAAGGACGGCAAGTTAAGGGAACTGTGTATGACCCAAAGAGGAAGGAAGTGTATAGGAAAGAACTGCAGATGCTGGTTTACATCGAAGGTAGACACAAAATGCTGGAGTAACTCAGCGGGACAGTCGACATCTCTGGACCATTCCTTCTCTCCAGAGATACTGCCTGTCCCGCTGAATTACTCCAGCATTTTATGTCTACCTTCGAAAGGAAGTGTATGTCAGATTTAAGAAAGTAACATCCGGCGGGATTTATGCAAAATATAAAGCAGATAGGAAAGAGCTCAAGTGGGCAATTAGAAGGGCCCAAAGGGGGCGTGAAATATCATTAGAAAGACATGTTAAAGAAAATTCCAGGGCTTTTTATACATATGTTAAAAATGAGACAGTGACCAGGAAGAAGGCAGGACTGCCAAAAAATAAAGGAGGAAATCAATGCGTGGAGTCGGAGGATGTAAGTGAGGTTCTAAAGGAGTACTTTGCATCGTGTAGGAAGGAACTGCAGATGCTGGTTTACACCAAAGATAGAAACAAATTGCTGGATTAACTCAACAGGACATCTGTATTCATTGAGGAGAAGTGAGGACAGCAATATCAGTTTGAGATTGAGAAGGTGGTGGTGCTGAGACTGAGCTGACATTGACAAGTTGAGGAGTTCTCAGACCAGCTGACAGAGGTAGAATTGTTGTTTGGTATTCTGACCTCCAACTCTGAGGCTGACCATCAGTTCCTTTATGTCGGAAGGAACTGCAGATGCTAGTGTCTGTTCCTTTATCTCTTTATACCTTGTATCAGGCCAATATTTCCCAGGTAATCCCTCATTTCCTTTGATCTTGCCTCCATAGTTTCCAAACAACCGATAACCGCCCTGTCCTCATCTCTGACTGCACTGTTGTGCTGAGGACCTGGCATGAACTGCTGCCCTTGCAGCTAATATGCACAGCCATTGCAGTGCCTCGAAACTAGGGGCCAAGAACCTGGTTTTGATCTCTGTCCTCCTGGTTACCGCTGTGCCCAGAACCTGACATAACCCTCACACTTTGGTGCTCTTATAGCAAAGAATCATCCATCGCTCTGTGTGGAGAGGCTCTCTGTGAGGGCTGGTGTTAGGTGGGCTGGGATGAACAGTGTGGTGGCTGCATTCCTCTTGACACAGTGAGGGCTGGCAAGACCTGTAACTGGCACGACCTACTACGTGTTTTGAGAGATCCAATGGAATCCAGGCAGTCTAATGAAACATGGAGCAGATATGGAGCAGATTAACTCATACACCTCAACCGTTTTGGACTATATAAAATTCTGCACTGACAACATCACTACCCATAAACAGATAAAGATCTTCCGTAACCAGAAGCCGTGGATGAGCAGGGAGGTCAGACTCCTGCTGAAGGCTCGCGATGCCGCTTTTAAATCTGGCGATGCTGAGGGATACAGCTCATCCAGGGCCAATCTGAAAAAGGGAATTAGGAACGCTAAACTCAATCACAAACGGCAGATCGAGGAGCATTTCCAAAACAACTCCGACCCCAGGCGCATGTGGCAAGGAATCAAATCCATTGCCGATTACCATAAAGTTAACACTCCCCCCCCCCCCCCCCCCCCCCCCCCAGACAACGCCTCTCTTCCTGATGAGCTAAACCACTTCTATGCTCGTTTTGACCGGGACAACAAAACTCCAGCCATCAAAGCTGCCACACCCCCGAACGAACAACCCCTCAGTCTCTCCACCTCTGCTGTACAAGGTGCACTGAGCAAGGTGAATGAGCACAAAGCTGCCGGCCCCGATGGCATCCCCGGGCTTGTGCTCAGGGCATGTGCTGGACAACTATCCCAGGTCCTCACTGACATTTTCAATCTGTCACTGGCCCAGGGTGTCGTCCCCACTTGCCTCAAGACCTCAACCATTGTGCCAGTGCCCAAACAATCAGCTTCAGGGAGTCTCAACGACTTCCGCCCAGTGGCACTCACCCCTGCCATCGCAAAGTGCTTTGAGCGGCTGATCTTGGCTCACCTCAAAGCCAGCCTCCCCCCCCACACTGGACCCCCATCAGTTTGCCTACCGGACCAACAGGTCTACAGAGGACGCCATATCGGCGGCCCTACACTCAGCCCTGACCCACCTGGACAGCAATAACACCTACATCAGGTTGCTGTTCATTGATTTCAGCTCCACCTTTAACACTGTCATCCCCGCTAGCTTGATCATCAAACTCAGCGGACTTGGCATCTCCACCTCCCTCTGCAACTGGACACTGGATTTCCTCACGAACAGACCACAGTCTGTTAGGGTCAACAACCTCACCTCCTCCACTATAACACTGAACACCGGCGTGCCACAGGGCTGTGTGCTCAGCCCTCTCCTCTACTCCCTCTTCACCCATGACTGCATCCCTAAGTATGGCTCCAACGCCATCATTAAATTTGCCGACGACACCACGATGGTAGGGCTGATCAGTGACAACGATGAGTCAGCCTACAGGGAGGAGGTCCAGCACCTGGCAGCCTGGTGTGCCAACAATAACCTCGTCCTCAACTCCAAGAAGACGAAGGAAATTATTGTTGACTTCAGGAAGAACAGTGGGGGCAGACATACCACCATCCATATAAACGGGACTGAGGTGGAGCGCGTCTCCAACTACAAATCCCTCGGAATACACATCTCGGAGGATCTGTCCTGGTCCTGGTCCACCAAACTGATCAAAAATGCGCAGCAGCGCCTTTACTTCCTGAGGAGGCTCAAGAAAGCTCACCTGTCCCCCCAGATCCTGACCAACTTTTACCGCTGTACCATCGAAAGCATCCTGACCACCTGCTTCACGGTATGGTACAGCAATTGCACCGCAGCTGACAGGAAGGCACTACAACGGGTGGTGAAAACCGCTCAGCACATCATCGGTGCCCCGCTCCCTGCCATGGATGCTCTCCACCGAAAACGGTGTCTGAGACGGGCCAGGAAGATCATCAAGGACCCTTCTCACCCTAACCATGGACTGTTTGCCCTCCTCCCATCGGGGAGGCGGTACAGGAGCCTCAGGTCTCGAACAAGCAGGATGAGGAACAGCTTTTTCAACAACACACTTACATTGCTGAACTCGGAGTCCCGTCGCTAGATATCTTTGGTCTCTCCATCCACATTGTTAACCAGTACTCTTCTTACTCTAATGTATGCTTGTTCTGTACTTTTTTTATTCCTATCTTGCACTATGACTATGACCAGACGCTAAACTGCATTTCGTTGTACCTATACTTGTATCTGTGCAATGACAATAAAGTTGAATTGAATTGAATATGGCTAGCCCTCAACAGTAGCTGATACTGTAATTGAGGGACAGAGTACGACCCTGAGTACCACATCTCAATAACCACACTGTTTGCCCTGCCCTGCACCAGCAAATCCAACAGCCAGCCTTCCTATGCTAATTACAGATGGAAATCCTAGAGTAAGGTAAAGGGCCTGTCCCACTTACGCGATTTTTTTTGTTGACTGCCGGCACCCGTCATAGTCGCAAACAGGTCGGGTGCCCATAAGAGTTTGTGCCAAGATCCTGACAGAGCAGCGTATAAAGCACTGCTCAAACAGGTGCCATTTTAAATCACAGTGTGTTCAGACTGAATGATTAAAATTCCTGTAATAAATTAGCAGGGTGATGTTAAGACAGAAGCCAGTGTATTGACACTGCTTCCTACAAGCATGTAGAACTCAAAGATTTTATATCTCCTGCAAATTTGCATTCTGCTCTCTTTCCTTTTATCGACTTTTCTACCTCCATCTCAGATGATATGTGAGTGACCAGTTTCTCTTACAAGTCCACTGACTCCTGCAGTTATCATTCTCCCTCCCCCCCCCTCCCGCCCTCCCCCCCTCCCGCCTTCCTTCCCTATCTCTGTCTGTTGTGCAGCAGTGCTTCTGAGTTGTCTTTCTATTTCCTTAACCATATGTTCCCTCCACTGTAGTTAACAAACTGTCCATTCTTTTTGTTGCATTTCTGCTCTCACTTTCCACCGGAGTAACAATAGGGTATCCCTTCACCTTGCCATTCTCTCCAGTTTCCCCGCCATGCTCTACAATTTCCACAATCTTTAATATGATGCCACCTCCAGAGAGAACCGGCCCCTTTCTTCCCCTCCCTCCCCCACTTTCAGCATTTTGAAGGATTTTCCCCTCTGCAGTTCCCTGATTGTGTCATATTTCCACTATTTATCAATCAATCAATCCTCCTCTTGTGATACGTGTGGTAAAGAACTGCAGATGCTGGTGTAAAACAAAGATAAACATAAAAAGCTGGAGTAACTCAGCGGGACAGGCAGCATCGCTGGAGAGAAGGAATGGGTGATGTTCCGGGTCAAGACCCTTCTTCGGACTGGTTAAGGATAGTTTCCCATACAATTGCAGATGATGCACAGCTGCCCTGTTTTCAATTCCCATTTCATCATCCAGATTGGAACATTCCTTAAAGATGAAACAACTATTTACTTGTACATTCAATTTAGTGCACTGCATTCCTACTGGTGCTGTGGTCTAGCGACATTGGAAAAACTAAATGCAGATTGCGTGACCATTGTGCTGAGCATCTTCATGCAGTCAGCAAGGATGAACATCTAACCAGCTGTTTTTTCCAGCCTGCCTTCTAGTTTCAATTTCCAGCAACTGCAGTGTGTTGTATCTCATAATTTTAAGATCAGTTGCAATTAACAAGCTTTCACCACCACTATTTGCATAAGCCTCTATTGGTTTCCACCCATTCGCAAACATTCCTTGTGTTCCCTCTGCCTCAAGGGCCTGTCCCACTTTCACGACCTAATTTACAACCTTTTTTACTCGTGGACATTTTTCATCATACTAGAAAAAACACCCCGACCTACTTGATGCCAGGAGTACCTACGACTAGCATCACGACCTCCTACAACCTATCTACGACCGCGTGACGACCATGCTGCGAGTGTGAGTCAAGGGCAAACTCGGCAGAATTAAGTTGTTAAAGTGGGACAGGCCCTTCACTTTATTGCCTGTGATTAAAAATCTGCATTTTAAAAAACTTTTCCCTAGTTTTGATGAACATTACCTGCTGTTCTTTTTCCACTACTGTTGTCTGACTTGCTGAGTATTTCCAGGATGTCCTGTTTCTTCTAAGATTTCAGGATCTGCAGGGTTTTTTTTCATCCAAGTTATTATTTATAGCTTGGCTCAATGTTAATTGCACACCATAACTGCAAAACATGGAATTTCTTACTGTAAGGCAGTAAACAGCAAACTTTGCTATGTTTACTTCACCACGTCCTCCAGAGATGCTGCCTGACCCGATTAGTTGCTCCAGCACATTGTGTTCTATGAAAGGTTCCAGCATCTGCAATTTCTTGTGTCTCTATGTACAGATAGGATGACGTGGTATTTATGGTAATAGTTTAGCAATGTGTTCAACTACCCGTCCCCCCCCACTCCCTACGAGCCCCAGCCCAAAGCAAGTTGTCAAACTGGATTAATTATTTAGTGAATTTTGGGCTTGCCCAAGTATTAGAGGCTGCATTTCTATAATCAAGGCATCCTGATTCCCTACACTGTGTGGGTTTGATGCAACTCGAATCTCACATTATGAGTCTGAAGAAGGGTCTCAACCCGAAATGTCACCCATTCCTTCTCTCCAAAGATGCTGCTGAGTTACTCCAGCATTCTGTGTCTACCTTGCCATTTCTCATGCATTTTTCACCCACTGCAATATTGCATTTTCAGCACACTTCACAAAGTATTTGTATTTTGGAATTTTGTTACACTCTAGCTCGTTCAGGCAAGTCTTGCTGCTTTGCCCGGGTCACAGTGAACCCACTTTTTTTCTTTGCTTGCCTCTGTTACTACAACATCCATAACATAATGACCTACTTTAGTGAAGTCATCGCCCACCTGCTGTTATAACTTATTGGATTAAACATAGCTTCAAAGTTTGGCTAAATTAAACTGTGATTTTAGGAATACTCCAAACTGTTTAAAAACACTTACAATGTTTAGGGTACACTATTTAAAAATTCACAATGAAATTATCTTTCCAAGCTTTGTATCTATTGTGGAAGTGTAAATTGTTGCAGGCAAAATGAATTGAAGAATAATTTGGAAATTAATTATTGAACTTGTACTGAGCCCTCTGACAATAAATTGTAAAACCGGTATTGAAAAATGAGAATGATTAATAAAGAGGACGATAAATAAAGTTGCAAGTCAGAAGTCATCACATTACCAAATGCTTATCCATGTTGGTCCTCTTTAAGAACCTTGGATGTTGGCAGTTTTGCTTCATGAATAGGTATGCTTAATGGGCCTGTCCCACTTACATGACTTGTTCGGCGACTGCTGGCACCCGTCATAGGTCCTTGCCGGTCGCCAAAATGTTTTAACATGTTGAAAATCCAGCGGCGACCAGAGAGACGCTACGACATGTCGCGGGGTGAAGCCTGTATGGTCGTGAGTAGTCGCCCAAAGAGTCGTACCTTGTTCTGGTCGCCGCTGGATTTTTAACAATCGAAGAAAAGGTCACGTGAGTGGGACAGGCCCATAAGCATGTTCTTGAAAAACTAGGGGATTACAAAATATATAAATATTTTAATTTTGTGAAACTGGGTGCAATATTTCTCAATTTCTTTAGCTGCATGAAGAATGTTCTGGATTAATTTTTAGAGAGTCAGATTAGGTGTTTTATCAGAAGCTATTTATAAAATGGTAAAGCTTATGAGACGCTCTGAATCAAGTATACTTTCTAATACGTTCTTGTCTCTGATCAGGCAACCTATACACAATAAATTGGTGGATGCCAGAGTTGGTTTGCATGGTTATTTTAAATTAAAGATGTTCAAAGACGTAATTAAAAATATATTAACATTTTAATGCATATAACATACGTAACCATATAAACCTAGTCTGAAGAACGGTGTTGCCATGAAATGTCGCTTGTCTATTTCCTCCCCAGATGCTGTCTGACCCGCTGAGTTCCTACAGTGGTTTGTTTTGCTCAAGACTCCAGCATCTGCAGTTTCTTATGTCTCTAAAGATTCTAGTTACTGTCTGTAATATAACTGATGTCCATTAGATTTTCAATGTAGGTATTTGATAAGGAGGGTTGCAAATGATTTAAAATATGATCAAGACGACAAATAATTATCTTTTTCTTTGTGTAACCATAAAACTGTTTGGTTTGCTTTAAATAGGATTATTAGCTGGCAGGTTATTTTACTGCATGTTTACTCCTTTGTGTTGTTCATGATTTTGATTTTCCTGATATACAGTGCCCTCCATAATGTTTGGGACAAAGACCCGCCATTTATTTATTTGCCTCTGTACTCCACCATTTGAGCTTTGTAATTGAAAAAATCACATCTGGTTAAAGTGCACATTGTCAGATTTTATTAAAGGCCATTTTTATACTTTTAGTTTCACCGTGTAGAAAATACAGCTGTGTTTATACATAGCCCCCCCATTTCAGGGCACCATAATGTTTGGGACACATGGCTTCACAGGTGTTTGTAATTGCTCAGGTATGTGTAATTGCCTCCTTAATGCAGGTATGAGAGCTCTCAGCACCTAGTCTTTACTCCAGTCTTTCCATCACCTTTGGAAACTTTTATTGCTCTTGATCAACATGAGGACCAAAGTTGTGCCAATGAAAGTCAAAGAAGTCATTGTGAGACTGAAAAATAAGAATAAAACTGTTAGAGACATCAGCCAAACCTTAAGCTTACCAAAATCAACTGTTTGGAACATCATTAAGAAGAAAGAGAGCACGGGTGAGTTTACTAATCTCAAAGGGACTGGCAGGCCAAGGAAGACCTCCACAGCTGATGACAGAAGAATTCTCTCCATAATAATGAAAAATCCTCAAAACACCTGTCCAACAGATCAGAAACACTCTTCAGGAGTCAGGTGCGGATTTGTCAATGACCACTGTCTGCAGAAGACTTCATGAACAGAAATACAGAGGCTACACTGCAAGATGCAAACCACTGGTTAGCCGCAAAAATAGGATGCACTGGTTACAGTTTTCCAAGAAGTATTTAAAAGAACAACCACAGATCTGGAAAAAGGTCTTGTGGACAGATGAGACGAAAATTAACATATCAGAGTGATGGCAAGAGCAAAGTATGGAGGAGAGAAGGAACTGCCTGAGATCCAAAGCATACCACCTCATCTGTGAAACACGGTGGTGGGGATGTTATGGCGTGTTATAGCCTGGGCTGAAGGTACTTGCTCTTTTATCTTCATTGATGATACAACTGCTGATGGTAGTAGCATAATGAATCCTGAAGTGTATAGACACATCCTATCTGCTCAAGTTCAAACAAATGTCTCAAAACTCATTGGCCGGCGGTTCATTCTACAGCAAGACAATGATCCCAAACTTACTGCTAAAGCAACAAAGGAGTTTCTCAAAGCTAAAAAAATTGTCAATTCTTGAGTGGCCAAGTCCATCACCCGATCTGAACCCAAATTGAGCATGCCTTTTATATGCTGAAGAGAAAACTGAAGGGGACTAGCCCCCAAAACAAGCATAAGCTAAAGATGGCTGCAATACAGGCCTAAGCAGAACATAACCAGAGAAGACACCCAGCAACTGATGATGTCCATGAATCGCATACTTCTAGCAGTCATTGCATGCAAAGGATATGTGACAAAATTCTAAACATGACTACTTTCCTTTACATGACTCTGCTGTGTCCCAAACATTATGGTGCCCTGAAATGGGGGGACTATGTGAAAACACTGCTGTAATTCCTTCATGGTGAAATCAAAATGTATAAAAATGGCCTTTATTAAAATCTGGCAATGTGCACTGTAACCACATGTGATTTTGTCAAATCTCAAATTGCGGAGTACAGAGGCAAATAAATAAATGATGGGTCTTTGTCCCAAATATATGGAGGGTACTGTATTTGGTACTTTTCAGCGGTTTCAGGTGTAGAAAATGTTATTTCCTTGAGGAATATTTATATATTTATTAGTAAGTTCTATACATTTTGTTTCTTACTTTGTAACTTTGTAACTTTGAAAGACTGTTAATGGTGATTGCAGGAACAGCAAATCAGTGTGTATTAAGGAATGTATCAGACAATTTCCTGTAGTTGTGTAATAATATTGTTAATTTATCCAAACTTTCTATGATGCTTGGATTATTTAGCATGCTGGCACAATTATTCCAAAGGGATAAAAAGTTCAACTGAGGCATTGTAATCCAATGTGCCCAATACATCATTTATGTCTTATTCTTATTGTTCCATCTCAAATTTCGCTGATCACCTCCATCATTAATATTTCAAAATAACAATAGACATTTTTTCGAGTACAACACATTTTACAAGCATTGTGTTTGGAATGGTACTCGGTTATATTTTTAATAGAAAGTGAAACATTTATGAAATCCTATTAATTTTTAATGTTATTTTGTTGCAGTATTCATAATGATTAAAGGTGGTGATGGTGTCCAAATGATTTTCCTTAATTTGGAAGATGGTTCTGACCCAAAACATCATCTGTCCTTTTCCCCTGACAGGTGCTGCCTGACCTGCTGAGTTTCTTCAACACTCTGTATTTTGCTAAGTAGGCCATTCGGCTCTTCGAGCCAGCACCACCATTCAATGTGATCATGGCTGATCATCCCCAATCAGTATCCCGTTCCTGCCTTCTCCCCATATTACCTGACTCCACTATCTTTAAGAGCCCCATGCAGCTCTCTCTTGAAAGTATCCAGAGAATTGGCCTCCTCCGCCCTCTGAGGCAGAGAATTCCACAGACTCACAACTCTCTGTGTGGAAAAAGTGTTTCCTCATCTCTGTTCTAAACGGCTCACCCCTTATTCTTATACAGTGGCCCCTGGTTCTGGACTTCCCCAACATCGGAAACATGTCTCCTGACTCTAGTGTGTCCAAACCCTTAATAATCTTATATGTTTCAATAAGATAACCTCTCATCCTTCTAAACTCCAGAGTATAAAAGCCCAACCGCTCCATTCTCTCAGCATATGACAGTCCCGCCATGCCGGGAATTAACCTTGTAAACCTATGCTGCACTCCCTCAATAGCAATAATGTCCTTTCTCAAATTAGGGGACCAAAATGGCATCCAATACTCCAGATGTGGTCTCACTGGGACCCGATACAACTGCAGAAGAATCTCTTTGCTCCTATACTCAACTTCTCTTGTTATGAAGGCCAACATGCCATTCACTTTCTTCACTGCCTGCTGTACCTGCATGCTTGCTTTCATTGACTGATGAACAAGGACCCCCAAATCCCATTGTACTTCACCTTTTCCCAACTTGTCACCATTTAGATAATAATCTGCCTTCCTGTTTTTGCTACCAAAGTGGATAACCTCACATTTATACACTTTAAACTGCATCTGCCATGCATCTGCCCACTCACACAACCTGTCCAAATCGCCCTGCATTCTCATAGCATCCTCCTCACATTCACACTGACACCCAGCTTTGTGTCATCTGCAAATTTGCTAATGTTGCTTTGAATCCCTTCACCCAAATCATTGAATGTATATTGTAAATAGCTGCGGTCCCAGCACCGAGCCTTGCGGTACCCCACTAGTCACTGCCTGCCATTCTGAAAGGAACCCGTTAATACCCACTATTTGTTTCCTGTCTGCCAACCAATTTTATATCCATGTCAGCACTCTACCCACAATACCATGTGCCCTAATTTTGCCCACTAATCTCCTATGTGGGACCTTATCAAATGCTTTCTGAAAGTCCAGGTACACTACTGGTTCTCCCTTGTCCATTTTCATAGAAACAAAGAAACATTGAAACTAGGTGCAGGAGGAGGCCATTCAGCCCTTCGAGCCAGCACTGTCATTAATTGTGATCATGGCTGATCGTCCCCTATCAATAACACTTGCCTGCCTTCTCCCCATATCCCTTGACTCCACTAGCTCCTAGAGCTCTATCTAACTCTCTCTTAAATCCATCCAGTGACTTGACCTCCACTGCCCTCTGTGGCAGGGAATTCCATAAATTCACAACTCTGGGCGAAAAAGTTTTTTCTCACCTCAGTCTTAAATGACCTCCCCTTTATTCTAAGACTGTGGCCCCTGGTTCTGGACTTGCCCAACATTGGGAACATTTTTCCTGCATCTAGCTTGTCCAGTCCTTTTATAATTTTATATGTTTCGAAAAGATTACCCCCTCATCCTTCTAAACTCCAGTGAATACAAGCCTAGTCTTTTCAATCTTTCCACATATGACAGTCCCGCCATCCCAGGGATCAATCTCGTGAACCTACGCTGCACTGCCTCAATCACAAGGATGTCCTTCCTCAAATTAGGAGACCAAAACTGTACACAATACTCCAGATGTGGTCACACCAGAGCCCTACACAACTGCAGAAGAACCTCTTTACTCCTATACTGAAATCCTCTTGTTGTGAAGGCCAACATTCCATTAGCTTTCTTCACTGCCTGCTGTACCTGTAAGCCAACTTTCAGTGACAAGGTCGCCCAGGTTTCGCTGCACCTCCCCCGTACCTAACCTAACCCCATTGAGATAATAATCTGCCCCCTTGTTTTTGCCGCCAAAGTGGATAACCTCACATTTATCTATATTATACTGCATCTGCCACGCATCTGCTCACTCTCTCAACCTGTCCAGGTCACCCTGCAACCTCCTAACATCCTCTTCACAGCTCACACTGCCACCCAACTTTGTGTCATCCGCAAACTTGCAAGTGTTGCTCCTAATTCCCTCTTCCAAATCATTAATATATATGGTAAACAGTTGCGGCTCCAACACCGAGCCTTGCGGCACTCCACTCGCCACTGCCTGCCATTCTGAAAAGGACCCGTTCACTCCTACTCTTTGCTTCCGGTCTGCCAACCAATTTTCTATCCATGTCAACACCCTACCCCCAATACCATGTGCTCTAATTTTAGCCACCAGTCTCCCATGCGGGACCTTATCAAAGGCTTTCTGAAAGTCTAGATACACGACATCCACTGGCACCTCTTCATCCATTTTACTTGTCACATCCTCAAAAAATTCCAGAGGATTAGACAAGCATGATTTCCCTTTCATAAATCCATGTTGACTTGGACTAATCCTTTTACTGCTATCCAAATGCCCCATTATTACCTCTTTAATAATAGCCTCCAGCATCTTTCCCACCACCGAAGTCAGGCTAACTGGTCTGTAATTCCCCGTTTTCTCTCTCTCGCTGCTTTCTTGAAAAGTGGGATAACATTAGCTATCCTCCAATCCATAGGAATTGATCCTGAATCTATTGAACATTGGAAAATGATCACCAATGCGTCCACTATTTCTAGAGCCACCTCCCTGAGGACCCTGGGATGCAGACCATCAGGTCCAGGGGATTTATCATCCTTCAGTCCCATTAGCCTACCCAAAACTATTTCTCGCCTAATGAAAATTTCTTTCAGTTCCTCTACCCCCTTTGATCCTCTGTCCTCCAGTACATCTGGGAGATTGTTTGTGTCTTCCTTAGTGAAGACAGATCCGAAGTACCTATTCAACTCTTCTGCCATTTCCTTGTTGCCCATAATAATTTCACCCGTGTCTGCCTTCAAGAGCCCCAAATTTGACTTTGCTACTCTTTTGCCCTTAGCATATCTAAAGAAGCTTATACTGTCCTTCTTTATATTCCTGGCCAGCTTCCCTTCGTACTTCACATTTTTAGTCCGTATTGCCCGTTTTGTTTCCTTCTGTTGTCCTATGACAGTTTCCCTTCCGGCTACTCTTTCCTAGTTACATCCTCAAAATATTCCAGAAGATTAGTCGAGCATGATTTCCCCTTCGTAAATCCATGCTGACTCAGAGCGATCCTGTTACTGCTATCCAAATGTGCCGCTATTTCATCTTTTATGATTGACTCCAGCATCTTCCCCACCACCTGTCAGGCTAACTGGTCAATAATTCCCTGTTTTCTCGCTCCCGCCTTTCTTAAAAAGTGGGCTAACATTAACCACCGTCCAATGCACAGGAACTGATCCTGAACATTGGAAAATGAACACCAATGCATCCACGATTTCTAGAGCCACTTCCTTAAGTACCCTGGGATGCAGAACATCAGTCCCTGGGGATTTATCAGCCTGCAGTCCCATCAGTCTACCCAACACCATTTCCTGCCTAATGTGGATATCCTTCAGTTCCTCCGTCACCCCAGATCCTCTGGCCACTAGTACATCAGGAAGATTGTTCGTGCCCTCCTTAGTGGAGAAGATTGTTTGTGTCCTCCTAAGACTCCTCCTGTTTTAATTACATTGAGGTAGATGTTCAGAAATCCATGCACATCATGGGCTGAGTATTCAAGTTCATTTTGTCATGCATTTCAATTTTCTAGTGCTCTGTTTTATTACCAAGAAGTAAACTTACCTGGAAATTACTGCAGCAAACAATTATTTCTCTTGTGGTTTCTATGAACGGAACACACCAACAGATAGACACAAAATGCTGTAGTAACTCAGCGGAACAGGCAGCATCTCTGGATGGAAGGAATGGATGACGTTGAAGGGTCTCGACGTCAACGTCACCCATTCCTTCTCTCCAGAGATGCTGCCTGTCCCGCTGAGTTACTCCGGCATTTTGTGTCTATCATCGGTGTAAACCAGCATCTGCAGTTTCTTCCTACACACCAACAGATATATTTTACGACCAGTCTCTTGAAACTTAGAAAAATGCAAATATTTGCAATTTTCTTTGACAGACGATGGACCCCACTGTAGCTGAGATGGGCAAAATCTTCAATGAGGCCATGAAGATGTTGGAGGACACTGAAAGGTTAGTTTGGAATTTTTAACAGATAAAAAATCTGACTTATTTTTCTTGAAAGGCTTTGGAGAGCTTTAAGATTTTCCTGAATTAAAGATGCAAAAGATAACAAAATAATTGTCTTTCAGTGATTCAGGAGCATGTCCACTTAATAACTTAAGGTTGTACAACCACCTGGCACATTTCAAACTCTTGTCACAAATTTGCTGCCAGTGGTTACTCCGTACTCATGAATTTGCATGTTATGGAAGTGGAAGGCCGTTATTACAGGACAGTAAATTAGATTAAACCAGAATAAACTTGTCCTATCAGACTACTTTCAATCATCAGCAAAAATGATGCAGGTTGTAATTAACAGTGCCATCAAGCAGCACTTTACTCATTAATAAATAACCTATTTTCTAATATCGTTGGTGGTTGGGTATCCTAGCTGTGAGGTTAAATGTCATTATAAGCCCCTAACATTTTGGAAAATGTAAACACTTTAAAATAAATGTCTATAAAATGAACTACTGTTTTAATAAAATATCTAAGTGTACTTATTATTTACCAGTAATTAAACAAAACTAAAATGCTGTACATTTTGGTAAAAGGAACTTGCTTTCTTTGTTTTCTTCTCTGCGGTTCTATAGTTGAAATCAACAGGATTGCAGATCCTGTGAAAAGTCAAACCTGGCACCAAATCTAAATATGATCAAGGTACAGCAGCCGAGCACCTTGAGAGATATAGATCTATCTATGTACACTTAGAAACCCTGGGCTTATGGGAAATGCTGGTGGTTCTGTTAAAGACCACTGTTGCTTGCTTGCATAATCTGATCTCTCCTGGTGACTTGGTTGTCTATCAACATTTTCAACACCAGATTCTGATAAATTACCTCAGTAACTTCAATTTTGTCAAATCTCCATTCCCCTAGTTATCAATTCCTTGGCCATAATATGTTTATTCTCAATGTTATTAAAACAATAATAAACACATCCCTGAGGTAATTGTGTGTTGGATTAAATAGCTGTGCAAAAAAATGGGTTGCATCCAATGTTTTTTTTCTTTGAACATTATGGAACTTCTCATTTTTGATATTTCAATGAGGATTGCAAAAAAGTCTTCAAGCATGATGAAAATGTATATCGCAATATCTTTTGCAATTGAATATATTTAGTCAGCTCAGTGTTAAAGTATCTTTTAGTGAAGATGTGCATATGTGTATTTAAATTATTATGCATGAAAACTTGGTAGTCATTCCATTCTTGCAATAACTTTAAATTAAGGACCAATTTTACTGATCAAACTAGGGAGACAGATGAAGAAAAGGAGAAAAAGAAATATGCTAGAAAAGATATTCCTGGTCCATTGCAGGGCAGGTGAGTAATGTTATAAATCATTTGTAATGGTTTGAATTATTACCTTTGCTTTCTTTGGCAATATAGTTCTGTTTCACAATTAGCTTTTCATACAGCAGTACGCTTAATGGAAACATGGCCCAACTATAATTTGATATAAAAGATCTTTTGATGTCAATTTTCACAAAAATACATTTTTATTTGTACCATATTTATTAAATGCTTTCTTTCCAGATTTGCAGATCTATTTATATTTTGCCATACCAAATCTGCAATCTAATTTGTTCTACTTCATAAAACATCCCAGTGCACTAAAGGAAAATGAAATAACCAGACAGGAAAAGGAAGAATTGTGTTAAACAGATTTTAAAATATTTAAGTCGGAGTAGGCCTTATAAAAATGAAAAGATGGCTGTCAATGTAGTTTACAGAGAAATATCTCCGTGTAGGTGAAGTAAATGGCTGAAATAAACAAGACGGCCACATTTAAAAGATAGACAGGATTAGAAGGCTGCTTGTGTTGTGAGGAGGGAGAACATAGAATAGGATTTTGAAGTCTATGTGCAGATAGTGATGGACCAAGCAAAATTGGCAACCAGATGGAGAAATAGGCTTTAGTGTGGAATAAACCTGAGTGCTTCCACCACAATTGGTAATGATAGCGTTTAAACCACTGATACGAAGAAGAATGGATAAGGGAGTGCCAGTGGATGTGGCGTATCTGGACTTTCAAAAAGCCTTGGACAAGGTCCCATACAAGAGATTAGTGGGCAAAATTAGAGCACATGATATTGGGGGTAGGGTATTGACATGGATAGAGAACTGGTTGGCAGACAGGAAGCAAAGAGTAGAAATTAACGGGTCCTTTTCAGATTGGCAGGCAGTGGCTAGTGGGGTGCCACAAGGCACGGTGCTGGGATCCCAGTTGTTTACAATATATATTAACGATTTAGACGAGGGAATTAAATGTAACATCGCTAAGTTTGCGGATGACACCACGCTGGGTGGCAGTGTGAGCTGCGAGGAGGATGCTATGAGGCTGCAGGGTGACTTGGATAGGTTGAGTGAGAGGGCAGAAATGTGGAAGATGCAGTATAATGTGGATAAATGTGAGGTTATCCACTTTGGTGGCAAATACAGGATGGCAGATTATTATCTGAATGGTGTCAGATTCTAAGGGAAGGTGCAACGAGACCAGGGTGTGCTTGTACATCAGGCAATGAAAGTAAGCATGCAGGTACAGCAGGCAGTGAAGAAAGCTAATGCACGTTGGCCTTCATTGCAAGAGGATTTGAGTTTAGGAGCAAGAAGGTCCTAATGCAGTTGTACAGGACCCTGGTGAGACTGCACCTGGAGTATTGTGTGCAGTTTTGGTCTCTTAATTTTAGGAAGGGCATTATTGCTATTGAGGGAGTTCACCAGGTTAATTCCCGGGATGGTGGAACTGACATTTGATGAAAGAATGTGTCGATTGTGCTTGTATTTACTGGAATTTAGAAGGTTGAGAGGGTATCTTTTAGAAATATAAAAAATTCTCAGAGGATTGCAGGTAAAATGTTCCCGATGTTGGGGGAAGTCCAGAACCAGGGGTCACAGTTTAAGAATACGGGGTAAGCCATTTAGGACTGACAGTCAATCATTTCATATTTATGATAATGTCTGTATAAGGTTTGGCTGTAAATCTACATGTTCCTGATCCCCGACCTTCCCAGCACCAACTTCAGCTATACACCGATTATTGATATTTGCCAGGGTAAGACATGAAATGTAATCTAGCTTATAACAACCAGGCACTGCAGAAGAGGGTTCTGGAACAATGTGCGATGTTTATCAACACTTCCAGTAATACACAACAAGCATGCAAATCTGCACCTGATAGCTGAAAGCAGGGACTACGTGCATTTTTGCATTCAATGTTTCTTAAATTAAACAGCCTAATTGATTTTATGGGACTCCATTATGTGCATTTTATCCATTTAAATTTTATTCTTGAAACTTAAAAACTATATTTGCATATAAATCATGTCATTATGAGCAAATGTTAATGGGAGTTAACTGGTGAGAATGACTATTCCTGCTGGTTTTAATCATTTGAAAATTGAAATTTATGGACTTAGATTATTATTATAAAATCCTGACAATTTTTAAAGAGATTTGTATATCAATAAGCCCAAACTTATGTCGTGGATCTCAAACTATCTTTCATTCTTGGAAATACTTCGAAATAATATCCCACATTATGAATATTTCATTATGAAAATATTTATTTTTGGATAGCATCAGTTAGTTTGCTGCAAATTGTTTTTTTTTAATGATATAATACAATGTGAACCCACTCTCATTTACTTTGAAACAGCTGAAGTGTTTTTTATTAATAGTAGCTCCATGAGGAATCTATTTCATGGATTCATTGATATGTACCACTGCAGAATGTTTAGATGTTATATTTAAAAAATCTCTTAAAGGTTAACTACTTTGAACAATGTTAATTATAGTGACAATGCTAGAAACCAAGAACACGTATTGCATAGTTTAGTTTAGAGATACAGCACGGAAACAGGCTCTGGCCCACTGGGTTTGCACACACTAGCACTATCCTACACACTAGGGACAATTTACAATATTTAGTGATGCCAATTAACCTACAAACCTGTGCTTCTTTGGAATGCGGGAAGAAACCGGAGCACCTGTGGAAACGTGGGCACGGGTCGAACGTATAAACTTTATACAGACAGCACCTGTAGTCAAGATTGAACCCAAGTCTCAAACACGGTATGGTTGCAACTCTACCGCTGCACCACCATGCCACCTCAAAGTCAGGAGCGTATTGTTAAAAATGGCATTGCCAATGAGGAAACAACTAATTCTGCTTTCTAATTTGAGTGGGTTTTGTTTAATTTTCGCATGCAACTTTATTCACAGTGGACAGGACATGGCAACTATTCTTCAACTTGTACAGGACCTTATGCATGGAGAGGATGAGGAGGAATCACAGTCCATTCGGTAAGCAGTAACACTTTTATACTATATTTTCCAAGGGGCAATTAGGCTATTGTTTTCATGTATTTCAGCTGTGCATTTAAAACATATTATTTTGTGCCTGGAAATGGAGAGAGATTTTTAATTATTTCAGCAAATGATTTGTAACGCTATAGAATTCTATATCAAATCCAATGAAACACTGTGCAATCACACAAATCTATTTGATGGCAAAATGTTGATCATTTGAAGCATTTTAAAACAAAAAAAATCAACTTTTCACAATGGCAGACAGAAATTTGCATAAACCCTATTGCTTATCTCTTCACCTAAATGGTGTTGCAGAGTGTGGTTCGATAGAAATTGGAACTTCATCGGTTTTGCCACATTAAGTTAAGGAAAATGCTTTTTATAGTCAAATATCTTTTAATGGAAAATAAATTGGGATGAATGGATGTAGTGATCACATTTAATCAGCTTATCTAGGTGCTCTAGTTTGTGTGGATGATCACCAGCTAATAGGTAGCACCATAATTTTAGTTAATCAGAAAATAGCAATCATGGAATTTGGTTGAGTGGAATCAGTGGAATTCATTGCCACACACTGTTGTGGAGGCCAAGTCAATTATTTTTAAGGCGGATATTGACCGATTCTTGATTAGTAAGGGTGTCAGGGGTTATGGGGAGAAGGCAGGAGAATGGGTTTGAGAGGGAAAGATCGATCGGCCATGATTGATTGGCGGAGTAGACTTGATTGGCCAAATGGCCTAATTCTGCTCATAGAACTTATAACTATGTTTACATTTTCTTAAATTTTAGATGGAAGGCTTGGTACAAAGAGGATTTTGACACTGATTTCTGTTTCTACTGCATCTATTTGTGCAGAAGGCTTTGCCAGTGTCTCAGAACATGTTAAGATAATTTCTGAAATATTCCAAGAGAGCTATGCTGAGAAAAACTAGTCTCAACTGGTTTATTCGATGTTTTGGCTTTAAACAGATGCAAAAAGATTCCAAAATTAATTTATAGAGGATATGACATCAATGGAATTATGTATTTCTAGTGAACAGTGCAAGGAGTAAAATTCATGTTGCTGATCAGCACGGTCATTTAGCACTGTTCGACCACGAGTACTTGATGTTGCTTCTAAAATATCCCCAGTGAAGAAGACAGGAGGAAAGGAAACTGCCCTTCAGGAAAGAAATTCTGTCACATTTCAATGACCACTAATTTGAATATTTTTACATGGCGAACCTACATAAAGTCATTGTTGTAGAATATATGTTACTCTCCAATTGCTAGTGTATTTTGTTTGAACATATTTACAATGCAAGAAATTTTCGTATTAAAGTACGGATCTCTGTATTCAATAGATTACAGAATGTTGGTGAGCAAGGTCATATTTCGTTACTGGGACATAGTTTGGCAGCATATATTTCTGTGCTGGACAAAGAAAGATTACGAAAATTGACCACAAGGATATTGTCAGATACCACACTCTGGCTATGCAGACTTTTCAGGTAAGTTCTTCACATTGCAAAATTCAAATAATTATGTACCGTCTTTGCTTAGTAAGGTAATTAAATAGCAATGTGGTACAGCATGTTGCATTCTTACACTCTGTCGCAAGGTGATAGTATTCATGTTTATTTCTTTAAATTCTGCTGTTAGACCTATTGTAAATAAAAATGCATTTTACCACAGAAATTTGAAAAATTTGTGCAACTTTCCTTGTGATCTACTGGAGAAAATTGTTGTGAACCTATAATGTTCTCATACACTAACTTCTAGAGAATTCCCTCTTTTTTGTAAAATATGAGAAGTGTTTTCAAAGCAAACTAAACTATGTTCATGAAAACAAAGTAAACAAATTGAATGTTAAGTTATTTTAAATCTAAACATTGTGAAACAATTACTTTCAGATTTCCAAGTTTTTTTTTGGAAAGTACACAAATACAATCCTCAAATTGGAACATTCTTTCTAAAGTTATACGCTTTTTATTTATTTTGTGTGCACTGAAACTAAATTAGTTGATTAAAGTGAGGATAACATAGATCAAATTAATTATCCCTTTGATAATTGTCATTTACATTTAGTTGTAAATCTAGACTTTGATGTAGATTTACATGCATTAACAATTAGCTCTTCCACAGCTCTGCTGCATTTGAGTACTATATGAAGATTTGCTGATATAGATCTGATCTTCCATGTAAAATATTGCTTCATATCATTTGTCAGAATGCGTTGATTTGTTTAACAAATTTTCAATATAGCTTTAAAAGGAAATTAATTTGTTTAGTAAGTGAATCTTTATCATATCAGATAAAGAGTTGTGATAATCTGTTTTTTTAATTTAAAACAGAAATCTGTATGAAACAATATAATAATGGTTGAGCTCCTTATGTAGTTAGCTAAACAATTTCACAGGCTTTTAAAGTGATGGAAGACTTTTATAAGCCCGGCAAGATGCTTTTTGTCATGGAGAAACCAATGATGAAAAATAATTTAGCATATTACTAAGAGGTAGCGAAAAATGTTGAAGAATGTAATAAAGAGTATATATCATACCTGGTGGGCACCCTCACATCTTTTCCAGTTCTTACTGTAGCCTGCAACAAAATCAGCCTGAAACTTCAATTTGAGACAAGATCACTTTATGTAAAACAGATGTTCTCATTCACACTTTTGCATTAATAATTCATCTAGTGAGTG
Source organism: Amblyraja radiata (assembly GCF_010909765.2). NCBI lineage: Eukaryota > Metazoa > Chordata > Chondrichthyes > Rajiformes > Rajidae > Amblyraja > Amblyraja radiata. The sequence goes on from NC_045977.1 coordinate 5,311,493, forward strand.
ATCTTCGAGGCCCAGGCACTTTTTATCACAGCATCGTAAAAGATCTCTCATCACTTCATACTAGTTAATGGTCAATTGCATTACATGCAGAAGCCAAGACCGAGCATGATGTATGGAAGAAGCAAATGTCAAGAGCAGAGATGAATTGGACCAGGGTCCATTTATGTGATTTAGAATAACTGTATTAAAGCACTATTATTCATCATGTTTATAATACTTTGATTTTCTGCTATTTATAGTTAAATAATACAGCCCTTATCCATTTAAGAAGTTGAAAAATAGTTGGTTGGAGCATAATTTATATTAAAAGTGCAATGCCATAAAAAATTGGAGTGTAATTACAGAATTTTTATCCGTTTGCAATATGATTATCGACTGAGGATTTTGTGCAGGAAGAACATTACAAATTGTGGATATCATCCCAGAGTGTGCTTTGCAATTTTGAAATCTATATAATTGTGAAATATTTTAAAAATTGAAAATAGCAGATCGAACCATTCTTGTGAAAAGATTTAACTAGGAAGTGAAATTTGGTAGAGGTGAATAACGTAGAAAGCATTTTATCTGGTTGCATCACAGCATGCTTTGTGAACATCTCCATCCAAGACCGCAAGAAATTACAGAGAATTGTGGACGCCGCCCAGACTATCACACAAACCAATCTCCCCCCCCCCCCCCCCCTTCCGCTGACTCCACTCACACCTCACGCTGCCTCGGCAAGGCCACCTGCATAATCAAGGACTGGTCTCACCCCAGTCACTCCCTCTTCTTCCCTCGCCCATCAGTCAAGAAGTACAGAAGAGTGAGAACGCACACCTCCCAGTTCAAGGATAGTTTCTTCCCAGCTGTTATCAGGCAACTGAACCGTCCTATCAACAACTAGAGAGTGGCCCAGAGCTAGTCCAACCTCATTGGAGACGCTTGGACTATCTTTAATCGGACTTTACAGGACTTTACCTTGTATTGAACGTTATTCCCTTTATCATGTGTATGTACACTATGGATGGCTCGAATGTAATCATGTATAGTCCTTCTGCTAATTGGTTAGCATGCAACAAAAGCTTTTCAATGTCCCTCAATACACATGACAATAAACTAAACAAAGGTGTAGTATCCTAATTAAATTGGAAATGGGAACTTAAATTACTGCTGCAAAGTATTAATGGTTGTTAGAAAAAATCGTGAGGAGATAGCTACAGGAGGGGAGGTGGGACATATTGATCAAGGATATATTACAATTATTAAAAACTGAGTTGATGAGATCTGGAATATACACCACTAATTGTACTTAATGGAAGCTGTTGGAACTTTTAAAAGGAAACTGGTCATATACGTAGATGACTCATTTGAAAAGCTATTGGGGAAAAGACAGTGCAGAATTAAACCATACCAATCTATATAGAAGACTATAGATAGGCAAAGTGTTCAAAATGGTTTCCATCTGTTTTATAAAATAATATAATTTTGTTACATATCCCCCTGAGAGCAAGAATAATTCAAGGCGGTATCTTCAGGTAATGCTGCCAATCTGGTTTCCAAATTTGCCATCTGCCTTCATACATTTCGATGTTGGGGGATAGTTTGACACTTAGTAAGTGGGTGAGAATTCATCGCAGGCAGTTTGTTTGAGCTGTAATATTTAAAGTACACGATTGTGAATTACAATCTACATTTTGTTGTTCAGGTATGACAATGGGTCTGCCTATTATCATGAAGATGATCGTGAAGGTGTGGTGAAAGTCTCCAAACTCATTATTCACTCAAATTATGAGGATTACGCAACAGAAGGTTTTAATGTCTTACAAAGAAAAATGCCCGTCCTCTATATTAGTGCTGCCAGTAGAACCGGTCTGGGCCAGTATATCTGCAACCAGGTAAACATATCCTCAACATTGTGCAAAATGATAATTTAAAAGGAATTAATTTTGGTTTAGCATGTAATCTAAATTAAATGTGAATGGACACAGTTGTGTATGAGAAACCATTCAGTGTATTCTTATGATACCTTCTCTCCTATTCATTATTTGGAAACATACATGTTTCCATTTCTGTATCTGAATATATTCTATTACTTTCTGTAGACGAGCATAATGTAGGGAGTAATATGATTGTGACAATACATTTGCATCAATACGGCCTCATGAAGCTACAAAATTGTAAAAGAAAATACTCTGCAAGAATATACCTTAGGAAATATTTGCAGCAAATAACTTGGCTTGGATTTGCTGTCTGGCAAAGGCATACATGATCTCCAACAACTGACCACAATTACAGGTGCTCCAACAACTGACCACAATTACATAGCCTTGAAAATAATTTCAAATATAATGATTTAGTAACATTGAATTAGTGGCATTTGTCAGAAATTTGTGATTTTCAAGAGCAAACAGATGAAAAAACACAAAAAATTATATGCTGGAAACATTGAAATATTTGCACACGTAGTACAGCAAGAACTATAATTTGTATTTTAATTATTATACATAAAGTGAAAGTTTGGGGCATTAACATGATCAAAGGAGAAATAGAACTATTATGAACAAACAGTAAACATTCTATTCTAAAAATAATACTTAAATGTTTTTCTGATATATCTTGCTTGTGAAATTGGAATGAGATTCCACATTTAAATTAAAAATATATATTCCAAAAGTTAATTATAATGGTAATTATTGTTTGATTAAGGCTGAGTATTTTAATTATTTTTTGCAACCCAATTATTAGTCGACAAACAAAAAGTGAAGTTCAAGTCGGCTACCACTGATGGACAGCAAAGTTCCATGTCAAACTTCAGTTGCTCTAAAAGCTATAAATGATTCTGCATTTGCATCAGGAACACCATAGTCTGCAGAAGAGCAGGATCAGTGATGACATCTTGGAGTATTTAACTAAGTTTATGCAGGATATGGAAATTGCTATCAATCTTACACAATAATAAGAATACTGATAATTCGGGCAATGAACTAAATAAAGATAGTGACACTTTTTCAACCCAAATGAACCTAACTGAAATAACTTGAGAGTTTTTCTAAAGTACTCAAATTATGTATTCATTCAGGTTTCAGAATCTTTGCCTCTTTGCAAAGTTAGTTTATTTGTGACAGCACTAGATGGCCCTGCCTCTGTTAAAGTTTGTAGTTTTAGTTCCAGTAAATGGCCCATATAAAATGTACGTGAAAGACACATCCTGCCACCTGCTTTTCCTCTGCACTCCATTTCCCAGAATTTCGAGATGTGTTCTGAATGGCGACAAGTCCTGAAGTGATATGATGCAGACGACTAATACCATCTGAGAATGTTTTTAAATTTACAGTTTTAGAGATTATATAGGTACTAATCCAATTTCCCAACAACACATAGCCATTATGCCATGGCATTTTAAATAAATCTTTAATGTTATGAAGTTGTCTGCTACCACGCCCATAGAAATTAGTATCAGGTTTCAAATACCTTCTTGGGAGGGAGAAGGGAAACTCTTCCTTGTGTCCCATCTCAGTTTCCTACCACTAATTTTATACCTATGCCCTTTGATTGTAGACATTCCTGCTAAAGGGGAAAAAAATCATTAACTGGCCTTATCTATGTCCTTCATACTTTTGTGCACCTCAATCAGGTCTCTGTTGCCCTTCTCTGTGAGGAAATAAACAAAACCTGCTTAGCTGTTCTCTTCATTGTTCAAGTACTGTATCCAATGCAAATTCTTGATAAATCATCTCTGTACAGTTTCCACAGCAATCAAATCTATTAAAAAAAAAAAATAAAAATAAAAATTGTGATATAAAACACTAATAAGTAAAAACACTAGAAAGTTAATGAATAATTAAAAACACTGCTGCAAAGTAGTATGTTTTAAAGTAACTTTCAATTAATTTTAGAACAATCATTTTAATTTATTTTTCCCCATTGATATCCAATCTTTACGTTGTGTACAATAATAATGTGATTTATTGGAACTGTTCTGTAGTGAGTGCAAATTTTTCAGATCAACCCAATTATTGCCACCTGCTCAGTTCCTTTACACTAAGTTTCCTACTTATATTTCCACACATTGAGCTAAATGCAAAAATCTAAACCATTAACACTAATCCTGCAAAACTCCAAGTCCTAGGCTTCGGTAATTGACAGCACTTATGGAAATCCATAACTTTATAAAACAGAAATATCTGACAAGATTCTAAATAAAAGCTTTTTTTAGAAGACTGATGTATTCTTGGTTTCTTGATCCTCCAAAATATTCCAAATGGAATTTAAACTGGAGGTTTATGAGAAGATGGGGATAGGCAGTATATTGCAACTTAATCTTGTGTTTTTTCCCCCTTGCATTTAGCTTGGTCTCCCCATTTCCTGTATGTGTCGTGTGCCTTGTAACACCATGTTTGGATCTCAGCATCAAATGGTAAGTTTTTGATTTGATATAAATTGGTAAGTGGAAAAGGAAGGCAGATTATTATCTGAATGGTGTCAAATTAGGAAAAGGGGAGGTGCAACGAGACCTGGGTGTCCTTGTACATCAGTCACTGAAAGTAAGCATGCAGGTGCAACAGGCAGTGAAGAAAGCAAATGGCATGTTGGCCTTCATAGTGAGATGATTTGATTATAGAAGCAAGGAGGTCCTACTGCAGTTGTACAGGGCTCTGGTCTCCTAATTTGAGGAAGGACATTCTTGCTATTGAGGGAGTGCAGCGTAGGTTCACCAGGTTAATTCCCGGGATGGCGGGACTGACATATGACAAAAGAATGGGTTGACTGGACTTGTATTCACTGGAATTTAGAAGTATGAGAGGTGATCTTATAGAAACACATACAATTCTTAAGGGATTGGACAGGCTAGATGCAGGAAAATATGTTTCTTATGTTGGAGTCCAGAACCAGGGTTCATAGCTTAAAAATAAGGGATAGGCCATTTAGGACTGAGATGAAGAAAAAATGTTTTCACCCAGAGAGTTGTGAATCTGTGGATTCTCTGCCACAGAAGGCTGTGTAGGCCAATACGCTGGATATTTTCAAGAGTGAGTGAGAGTCTGCTCTCACCCCAGCCACAGACTCTTTACCCTCCTCCCATCCGGGAGGCGCAACAGGTCTCGCCAAATGGCCTACTTCTGCATCTGTTTTTTTATGTTTCAATGAATGGGAATTTGTATTTGGATTATATTTTTAATCCACATCTGTTTTGGGTAACTCCATTAAAGTATCACCTAACCCGAATAGTTGAGATACTTGTGCACCGTCTGGGAGCAGCTGAATTGCTAATCACATACCTTTCTTTGGTATTGATTGCGAAGTGGATATGTAAACTTTGTTCTACTTTAGTGATTTTATTATTTATTGCTTAACAGGATATAGCTCTATTGGAAAGGCTGATTAAAGATGATATTGAATGTGGAAAGCTTCCTCTCCTCCTTGTGGCAAATGCAGGTATGTTGTAAGAACCGCTCAAAGAATATAATGTAGTCATTGCTGCCTTAATTACTTGTGCTTCCCAGTGATATGCAAACAAGAGATGGAAGATGCTGACAACTGAAGCAAAAAAAACAGTTAAAGGAACTCTACATTTGTCAAGTGCAATTTGGTGTGGGAGGTGCGGGGCAAGGGATCGCTTCCAAAAGTGAAGAATGTAATGTGAATTAAGGGAGAATGGTAGGAATGGTACTTTCAGTATCTTTCTTTTCCCAAATTTGGAGCACTTTTATTGCCATCAAGGTAAGTTAGTTGATTAGACAAGCCCCAGCTTTTCATGTGCCACTCATCTCCTTAAATCCCTGTCCACTGTATTCTTTACTCTCACCTCCAAGTATAGGAAATAAAGTATTTGTCAATAAAATACATCCTTTAGTTATCTGTTGCTCTGCAGGTTTGTCTGCAACCTTAGCCTGTTCTCATATCTCTTTCACTTTCTCCCCTTTCCATGCTCAGTTTGAAAATTATACCCAACTCCACAATTGATTACATCCCCATTGGCTCTTTATAAATAGTATGAATTGTCTCACAATCTTGCACAATTGTCAGTACCTTTCATAATTGCACCATTGAATCCTTGATCCTTCCATCTCCAATTTCCTCTTTTCCTTGAGTCTTTGCACATATTGTCACTTGCCTTTCTCACAACCCCACCTGGGATTATTTAATTCTGTACTAACAACTCATTGAGATCCATAAATATCCTTTGTGAAAGATTAACTACACCATCCTTCTGCACTATCTGTGTATCTTCGTCCAGTAGACAGGGATGACTTGGTTCCACTCTTACTCATTTAATTACATTGTTGTTCATCACTCGCCCTCAAGTATGACCATGACATCTAGTCAACAATGTTATAATGTAAATAGAGATGGATGATTAGACAATATGAGCTCAAAACTTTCACACAGGTGGCAGAGGTGAGGAATGCGGTAGCATCCGTGGAATCTTGCCATTTGAGATCCTCTTTGCTGTGTCCATCCAAGCTTTTTCATTCAATCATGGACAACTGATGTTCAACAATGGTGCAGAGGAAATCATTACTTTTTAATTTATTCAGAAGATCCAGAATTTATTGCCCATGTCTAATTACATCAAAAGTGAATGACTTGCTAGTTCATTTCAAAGGATAGTGGGCAATTAAGACTTGAGTACATGCAAGGTCGGGAGTTAATAGAGACCCATAGAATTGACATGGAAACATGCCCTTGTTCCCGTTGATTCCATGCTATCCATCAAGAGCCCATTTATGTAATTCCAGCACCAATGCCATTTTATTCTTGTAACATTCCCATCAATTCCAGTACCCCCTCCCCCCTATATTTTACCGCTAGTCTATAGACTTGGGCAAATTGTCTGCACATTGCTGAAAAGAATCTCTGATCAGGTGGGCAGAATATGTTAAAAGAATGTCTGGTGACAGAATGCTCTGCCTCTTGCTGCCTACACCATGTTTTGTTTTCAGCCCCTCTCTTTAAGATTGTCCTTGTATCTCCTTACCATCCTCTACACCATCTGTGATTTAACATTTGGTAATTCCTTGTAATGACCCAATGAGAATAATGCGTTATTTTTGTCACATCCTTAAGGGTGCTGATTAGTTGATCTTCTGGCACATGATGTTGTACATGACTAGAGTGCTTTAGTTGGTACTTATTCACTGCCGGGTATGTAGGCACCATAGATAGCACTGATGGTTATCAGCTCTGGAATCTAGAATTGAGGAACAGAGTGTCTTTGTTTAAACATGGTTCACAAGCACGATAGCCTATTCAAATAGGAAGGCTTTGTACTGAATTTTAAATTAGAACCTTCACTGTGATCAGATCAGCAGAAGCTGCTAATGGGGAACAATTTGATATGGTATTTAAAATAAAACACGCAGACTTTAAAAAAAACTTTATTTTAGGCACACCAGGTGCAGGACACACGGATAAACTTCTACGCTTGAAGGAACTCTGCAGTCAGTACAAGATGTGGCTGCATGCAGAAGGGTAAGCATAAGTACCTCTGCCAAGTTTAATGTGATGTCTTTAAATAATGTTGCTCCATGAAAACACTGCACATTATTATTCCTTGTAGGTAGGAAATTACTGAAATGGTTGGTGAATTATGCCCCCATCCCAAGCAAACTGGTGTGGAACTACTGTATCTCTAGATTAAATGGGGAAAGAATAGGCAAATCTGCACTGAGATTAGTATTCTAACAAGTATCCATTTGTTATTGATGTGATTGTAAAAAGGTAAAGGCACAGAATAAAGCCATCAGCCTTTTTAGAAGTCCACATACCCTACTTCAATCAGATTGCTGTCATTACCCTTTGTTATCTGGTCAAAAAAAATCAGAATGGGCTGGTTAAGTAACATTTATCTTCTCAAGTATGTATAGTGATCTTCTCATCCCAAAATACATTCTCATTCCATCCCGTTCCCTGTCAATGTATAATATTACTCCTCCAATTATGATCCCACTCTTTTAGAAAGCCATAATTGAATGATTCTAATCAACTTGTCAGCCAATGTATTCCTGATGCCAACCACTTGTAATGCAAAATAAAACATTTATTCCTCATTGTTTTTTTTATCACCCACCTTAAATCCTTGTGTTCTGATTCCTGGTCCTTTGACCAATGGGAATATTTCTAATTATCTTTTCTATGTACGAGGATCTTAGGATTTTGACCAGTTGGGCAGGGGGGCTGAGGAATGGTTAATGGAATTTTAAAATAGAGGTTGCATTTTGGGAGCACTAACATAGGCAGAACCTGCACGGTGAAAGCTAGTGTTGTAGAGCAGAGGGATTTGGGAGTACTGCTACGTCGTTCATTGAAAGGAGCAGCACAGGTAGATGGGGTGGTCAAAAAAGCTTTGGGCTTTATCGAAGTTGAGCTGTCATGTTGCAGTTGTTTAAGACGTTGGCGAGGCCGCATTTAGAGGATTATGTTCAGTTTTAGGCACCATGTTATAGGAAAGATGTCAAGTTGGAAAGGGTGCAGAGAAGATTTACGAGAATGCCTGAGCTATAGGTAGAGGTTGAGCAGGCAGGTACTCTTCCTTGGAGCGCAGGAGGATGAGGGTTAATCGTATATAGGTGTACAAAATCATGAGAGGAATAGATCAGGTGGACGCAGAGTCTCTTGGGACTAAGTTTACCTTGGGGAATCGAGAATCAGAGGACATTGGTTTAAGATAATAATAACAATAATAATAAATTTTATTATTTATTAAGATTAGGGGAAATTTAATGGGAACCTGAGGGGTAACTATTTTAGTCAAATTGATACATGGGTACATGGTTAGGACGGCTCATAAGTGATAGGAGCCGAATTAGATCATGCGGCCCATCAAGTCTACTCCGCCATTCAATCTTGGCGGATCTATCTCGCCCTCCTAACCCCCATTCTCATGCCTTCTCCCGTATTAATCAAGAATCTATCTTTTCAAGAATCTATTCCATCGAGTAGCCTCGCCAACAGTCTGTCTGTCTTTTCGTCTTTTTTGTTATTTTTAGTGTGTTTTAAAAGTTTGTGGTAATGTTCTCTGGTTTGTTTTATGTGGGGGTGGGCGGGGGAAACTTTTTTCAATCTCTTACCTTGCCGGAGATGCAATTGTTTTCCGGATCGTATCTCGGTCGCTCTGCAGCCTAACATCATGGAGCTGGCAACCTTGCTCGGGACTGACTTTGAGCCCCACCGCGGGGACGTGGACTTGCCATCGGAGCCTGCAAAACCTTGCCTGGGGTCGACTCTCTAACCATGGCCTGCGGATTTCATTATCGAGGAGCCCGCAGTCTCATGTAGAGACCGATATCGGGAGCTTCAAATGACGCAGAAGGTTTCGACCAGCCCCGACAGGGGTCCGATGGCCTGGCGCGGGGGAGCTGATCACTGGCTACGGGAGCCAAGATCGCCCCATTAACAGAAGGCTCCAGTCTCCTGACCATGGGAGAACAAAAAAGGGAAGAGTGAACTTTTTTCTGCCTTCCATCACAGTGAGGAATGTGGAGGAGTCACTGGTGAATGTTCATGTTAAAATGTATTTTGTGTGTTTTGCTTTTTATTGGTATGACTGTATGGCAAATCAAATTCCTTGTATGTTGCAAAACATGGCTAATAAAGTATGATTATGATTATGTTCTATCTCTGCCTTAAAAAGATCCATTGACTTGGCCTCCACAGGCTTCTGTGGCAAAGAATTCCACAGATTCACCACCCTCTGATGAAATAAATTCCTCCTCATCTCCTTCCTAAAGAAATTACCTTTTCTTCTGAGGCTATGACCTCTAGTCCTAGACTCCCACAAATGGAAACATCCTCTTCACATTCACTCTATCCAAGCCTTTGACTATTCGATAAGTTTTAATGAGGTCCCCCCTCATTCTTCTAAACTCCAGCGAGTACAGGCCAAGTGCCATCAAAAGGTCATCATATGTTAACCCACTCATTCCTGGGATCATCCTTGTAAACCTCCTCTGGACCCTATCCGGAGCCAACAACTCAGATATGGTGCCCAAAATTGCTCACAATACTCCAAATGTAGCATGACCAGCGCCTTATAAAACCTCAGCATTACATCCCCGTTTTTGTATTCCAGCCCTCTTAAAATAAATGCTGGCTTTGCGTTTGCCTTCTTTACTACTGATTCGACTTGCAGATTAACTTTTTGGAAATCCTGCACCAGCACTCCCAAGTTCCTTTGCACCTCTAATTTCTGAATTCGCTCCCCATTTAGAAAATAGTCCATGCCTTTATTCCTACTACCAAAATGCATGACTCCACTATATTCCATCTGCCACTTCTTTGCCCACTCTCCCTGTCTGTCCAAGTCCTTTTGCAGAGTCCCTGCTTTCTTTACATTACCTGCCCACCAGCTATTTTCGTATCATTCGCAAACTTGGCCACAAAGCATTCAATCCCCTAATCCAAATCATTAATATACAACGTGAAGAGTAGCGGCCCCAGCACTGACCCCTGCAGAACTCCGCTAGTCACTGGCAGCCGACCAGAAAAAGCCCCCTTTTAGAGGGATATGGGCCAAACGCAGGCAGGTGGGACTTGTGTAGATGGGACATGTTGACCGGTGCAGGCAGGTTGAGGCTGTTTCCACACTGTAAGACTATGACTCTACCACCACATGTTTTCCCCAATATTTCTCACACATCTTCACTCAATCTTTCCTCTCTAATGAGCTAAATCTCATTTATCACAAGGTTTGAGTTTCTCAACATCCTCCATAATATATATATATATATATATATATATGAATTACCCTCAATAATAATGAAAACAGACTCAAATATTATTGTTTGAAAGTTTTGAAATTGCTCTCGACATGGAGTCTCAGCAATAAATCCAAAAACAACAATATCAGTCTGGGGGAAAAACTGTCCCTTGGGCTCCATTTTCTGTTACTAAACCAATTTCTTCATAATAATAATTATAATAATAATAATAACTTTATTTATAGAGCACTTTAAAAACAACCACTGTTGCAACAAAGTGCTGTACATGACTAATCATGAACAAAAAATTATTACAAGACAATAAAAACATTAAAAAAGAGAGTAAAAACAATAAAAAACATTAAAAACACAAACAGGCTGCTAATCTCCCTTTTTAGGGTAATAGAATCAAACAGCACGGCAACACTTCGGCCCAACTTGCCCATGTCGACCAAGCTGCCCTGTCTATACTAGTCCCACATGCCCATATCCGTCTAAATCTTTCCTGTTCATGTACCTTTCCAAAGGTCTCTTGTTGTTATAGTATCTGTCTCGACTATGATGTCTACAATATCTCCACTTTAGTGTCATCTGCAAACTTCCCAATCCTACCTTGTACATTCCCATTCAAATCATTGATATAAACCACAAACAACAATGGATCCAGCACAAATCCCTAGGCACAGGCACACCACTAGTCACAGTCCTCCATTACAAAAAACAACCTTCCACCATCATTCTCTGCTTACTTCTGTGAAGCCAATTTTCTATCCAGTCGGCTAGCTCTTCCAGGATCCCATGCAATCTAACCTTCCACAGCAGCCTCCCATGTGCAACCTTATCGAACCCCCTGGCTGAAATCCATAGAGGCCACTTCTACAGCCTTGTCCTCATCAACCTTTTTGGTTACATCTTTAAAAAATTCAGATTCCTGAGACACAATCTCCCACATATAAATCCATGCTGATCCATTGATCCATAATCAATCTCTGTCTATTTAAGTACATATACAGTACCCTCCATAATGTTTGGGACAAAGACCCATCATTTATTTATTTGTCTCTGTACTCCACAATTTGAGATTTGTAATAGAAAAAAAATCACATGTGGTTAAAGTGCAGATTGTCAGATTTTAATAAAGGCCAATTTTATACATTTTGGTTTCACCATGTAGAAATTACAGCAGTGTTTTATACATAGTCCCCCCCCCCCCCTTTCAGGGCACCATAATATTTGGGACACAGCAATGTCATGTAAAGGAAAGTAGTATTTTGTTGCATACCCTTTGCATGCAATGCCTGTGATTCATGGACATCACCAGTTGCTGGGTGTCTTCTCTGGTTATGCTCTGCCAGGCCTGTATTGCAGCCATCTTTAGCGTATGCTTGTTTTGGGGGCTAGTCCCCTTCAGTTTTCTCTTCAGCATATAAAAGGCATGCGCAATTGGGTTCAGATCGGGTGATTGACTTGGCCACTCAAGAATTTACCATTTTTTAACTTTGAAAAACTCCTTTGTTGCTTTAGCAGTATGTTTGGGATCATTGTTTTGCTGTAGAATGAACCGCTGGCCAATGAGTTTTGAGGCATTAGTTTGAACTTGAGCAGATAGGATGTGTCTATACACTTCAGAATTCGTTATGCTACTACCATCAGCAGTTGTGTCATCAATGAAGATAAGTGTGCCAATACCTTCAGCAGCCATACATGCCCAGGCCATAACACCCCACCTCTATGTTTCATAGATGAGGTGGTATGCTTTGGATCTTGGGCAGTTCCTTCTCTCCTACATACTTTGCTCTTGCCATCACTCTGATATAAGTCAATCTTAGTATCATCTGTCCACAAGACCTTTTTCCAGAGCTGTGGTTGCTCTTCTATATACTTCTTGGCATACTAACCTGGCCATTCTATTTTTGCGGCTAACCAGTGGTTTGCAACTTGCAGTGTAGCCTCTGTATTTCTGTTCATGAAGTCTTCTGCGGGCAGTGATCATTGCCACACCTGACTCCTGAAGAGTGTTCCTGATCTGTCGGACAGGTGTTTGGGGATTTTTCTTTATTATAGAGAGAATTCTTCTGACATCAGCTGTGGAGGTCTTCCTTGGCCTGCCAGTCCCGCTGCAATTAGTAAGCTCACCAGTGCTCTTTTTCTTCTTAATGATGTTCCAAACAGTTGATTTTGGTATGCCGAAGGTTTGCCTGATATCTCTTAACAGTTTTATTCTTGTTTCTCAGTCTGATAATGGCTTCTTTGACTTTCATTGGCACAACTTGGTCCTCGTGTTGATAAAGAACAATAAAAGTTTCCAAAGGTGATGGAAGGACTGGGGGAAAGACTAGGTGCTGAGAGCTCTCATATACCTGCATAAAGGCAAATAAACACACCTGAGCAATTACAAAAACCAGTGAAGCCATGTGTCCCAAACATGGTGCCGTGGAATGGGGGGGGACTGTGTATAAACACGGCTGTAATTTCTACATGGTGAAACCAAAATGTATAAAAAATACCCTACAATAAAATCTGACAATGTGCACTTTAACCACATATGATTTTTTCTATTACAAATCTTAATTTGTGGAGTACAGAAGCAAATAAATAAATGTTGGTTCTTTGTCACAAATATTATGGAGGGGACTGTATATCTTATTCCTTAGAATAGTCTCCAGCAAATTGCCTACCACAGACGTTAGACACATTGATCTATAGTTCCCAGGCTTTTGCAACCTTTCTTAAATAGACACAATATTAGCCACCCTCCAGTCATTCAGCACTTCACCCATATTTAAAGGATTCATATATTTCAGCCAGGCCAACTGCAATTCCTTCTTTAGCTTCTTGGCTAAGAGTGGATGAAGCTTTGATTCTCCCTTGTGGGGCTGTCTACATATTGCCTGAAGAACTTTCCGGAACACATTTGGCAAATTGTACCCCATCTAAACCCCTTTGCACTATTGACAGTCCCCGTCTATATTGGAGAAGTTCAAAATCCCCTTCTATGACAATCTTATTAGTTCTGTAGTTGCCTGCAATCTCCTGGCATATTTGCCCTTCTAATTCCCATTCACTATTTGAGGGTGTATAGTACACACCCAACAAGGTTAACATCGCCTTTATATTTCTCGGCTCCACCCATATAGCCTCACTGGACGAACCATCAGTAATGTCATCTCGGACTATCGTGACATTCTCCTTGATCAATAAACCAACCACCCCTCCTCTTCTACCCCCACCTTTATCTCCCCTGTAGCACCTGGACACTGGAGCATTATGCTGCCAGTTTTCTTCTTCTCTTCGCCAGGTTTTCATAACGGCTATTACATCCCAGGTGCACGTACCTATCAGTGCCCTGAGTTTATCTGCCTTGCCATCAGGCCTCTTGTAGTAAAATACGTGCAATTCAATCCAACAATCCTTCGAGCTCCTGCCTATTTCTGTCCACTGAACTTTATTTCATCTAGTGTGTTTTATTCAGTTTGTTTCAGATTTGCTGGTAATGCATTGTGTGATGTTTTATAAAACTCCTTTCAGAAGTCCACAGACACCAATCAGATTGCCTTCATTGCCCTTTTGTTATCTGATCAAGAAAATCAAATTGGGCTGGTTCTATAACTTTTACCTTTTTACAAGTTTGTATAGTAATCTTTTTCCAAAAAATGTCACTAGTCTCTGGTTCGTAGCTAAAATCACTTTTTTTTGTATTACAGTGTTAATTTGGCCACATTGACACTTGGTTATGTTTCATCATCTATACTGGTTAGTATCATTTTCAGTTTGTGATCTACATCTAGGTTAATGCATTTTTAAAGAGCATATGATCTCCAAAGGCATTTGGAATTTCACTTAGTTCTGATATATGTAAAAGTGCTGGTTCCAAAACAATGCACTAGGGACCAAGTACTGTGTTGCTTTCAGAAAGCTTTGAGAACAAACCTTGTTTTCAATATAGAAATTAATCCTCAGAATATGACTTTACCTTTTGCATGGGTTTCATTAGATTTATTATTTAAATTCATTGAGCATTGTATAAGATTGTTCAGTGCGGTTTTCAACTCTTTCTAGGCTGCAACTAAATGTGACAGCATGACCTTGACTTTAGGACCTTGGTTGGGCCTCGCAGCTGTGCCTGCAGTGACACTATATAGACAAGAGGATCCTTCGCTGGTGAGTGATTATTTCAAGATGCATGTGTAAAGAAGTTAAGAATTTACAAAAGCAAATAGGTTCCTATTCTGTAATAATGAGCAACTTTGAATTTATTGACCTAAATAATTATTTGTGTCAAATTTTTGACTTAAAAATCCTGAAAAAATATCCATAATGCTATAGCAAAAAATATATTTCAAAAATAAACTATTAGCTTCCCTATTTAGAAGATTGTTCAAAAGCCTTTGAAGTCATAAATATGTCTTGTGCTTTGATTATTTTAGTCTCTAGCTGCGGGCCTCACCACAAGTCAGCCAGTTGAGAAACTTCGGGCTTTGCCTCTCTGGCTCTCTCTGCAATACCTGGGACATGATGGGATAGTTGACAGAATCAAGTATGCTTCACAGCTGGTAAGTATTAACATCTTTCAGCCTGATTCCTACTCATTTTGGCAATGATAGAAACATCAATGTGGTGCTCCAAATCTGATTTAAGTGAGCGTGTTCATTCTGTGCATTATCTTTTGGATGACAACGATTTGAGCTTCAAATTAATAGGTCAGGCAGACTTTGATAGTATTTGTGAGAAGAATCATTGAGAAGGTAAAAATAGTACTTTGATCAGATATTCTGCGCAATCATATTTGATGTACTATTTTAACTGCAGTTCAGTGGCTTTCCCATTTCCCATAAATCCACCAGTATTCAAAAATCTATTGATCTTATTTTGGCCTGGGAAATTACAAAGATTCAATCTTTTAAATTAAGAAGTTCCTCTCTAACGTGGTATAAAATGGCAGATCTCATAATCTGATACTGCTTGGTTCTAAACTCTCCCAGCATTTACTGTTGGGCAGCCTTGGAATTTATTATTTTGATTAATTCTCCCTTCATTCTTTTAATCTCTAGGGAATACTGCCCAAGTCCATTTAATATATTTTCTTAGGGAAATCCCCAGTTCCCAAAAATAAGTCTTGCCTTAATAGGAAATGCAATGAAGACAAGAAAATGTTTCCTTATGGAGACTAAAACAATATTTTCTCCTAATAATATTCTGTTTGCCTTGTTCATATTCCTTGCACATATTTAGTTTAATTTAATGATACAGCGCCATAACAAGCTCGTCAGCCCACCGAGTCCGCACAGACCAGCGATCTACGCACACTAACACTATCCAACAGACTAGGGATAATTTCCATTTACAGAATGCCAATTAACCTACATACCTGTATGTCTTTGGAGTGTGGGAGGAAACCGAAGATCTCTGAGAAAGCTCATACAGGTCATGGGGAGAACATAGAAATTCTGTACAGCCAGCTCCCGTAGTCAGGATCAAACCCGGGTCTGGCGCTGTATGGCAGCAACTCTACCACAGCGCCATCACAGTGATTTGTACTGCCTATGTCATTTTCCAGCTTCTTCCTGAAGCCACTTCCCCTTCCTAACATATTTGGTGTTATCAGTAAAGTTGGATTATATACTCTGTACCTTCAATTAAAGCTCTCACAGAGATACATAAGGCCCAAGCACTGTTTATTGTAGTCCCCCACTAGTTTCAGCGTGCTGTGCAGAAAGTAATGAGTATATTCCTTCTAATTTCTGTCATTACTCTCTGTTCCTGGTAATAGATTACCTCCACCCCTTCCCAACAATCCCAAGAACCATTTTCTTGGTTTAATAATCTTTTGTCACTCTGTAAACTTACTGAAAATCTAAATGCATGAAATTCCCTTTTTGTGGGTGGGTGAAAGTTACAATGACAGGGATCTCTGTCCTCAAATAGGCTTCACCTAGCTATTAAATGATTGGACTATTTCATGTTTATGTTCTGCCTATCATCTGTATGACCATCACAAATGAGAATATTAAAATATTAGGCCTGTATACAGTGGATGTGGAGAGGATGTTTTTTCACTAGTGGGTGCGTCTAGGATAAATTTGTGAGGTCAGTGCTGCCTCTAAAACTCTAATTGGACGTTGGAAGATGAGATGCTCCCCTTGAGCTTCATTGGAAGACCATAGCTGGAGAATGATTTGTGGTGCAGTCAGGGTTAAAATGAGAGGGAAGTGGAAGTTTGGAGTGTTTGCTTGGGGATTGAATAAAGGTGTTCTACAAAGGAGTTGCATGATCTGCTTTTGTTCTGCAGAGTAGAAGAAAGCATGTAGTGAGAAGTGAGTGTGAGACATTGGATCAAAAGCAGCAACACTAGTAAACTGCTGCTTCACATGAACAAAACGTTTGGTTCCCTGTACAGTGGGGTTGGAGGAGCTAAGAGGGCAGGTAGGAAAATGGAAAAGTGAAGCAGATGCCTTGAGACCATTCCGTTTGGAATGTTGTAAGGAGAAAAGGGATGTTGTGTCCATTGGTGAGGGGAGGGGGGAGAGAGATGAGGGATAAAGTATAGGAACAGAAACAGATGCAAATGCACACCCCATCAATTTGTGTAATTTGAGAAAGAAATGACCCAATTTGACATCTCTTATCCTGAGAATCCTCAACATAAGCTGGAAGAACAGTAACTCATTGTCTAACTCTTAGTAACAGGAACCCATAGTCATTTTTAATTCCATACTAGACTAAGTGGGACCCGTTGGGTCCCATGTTCACATGGGATGGCTGGTCCCCCGACGCAATATTCCACCTCTCCACCAATTCCAATATTGGTGGCCAGTGGGGCGGCTTTCTGGAGTGCTGGTATGGGTTCTTGGGGTGGCAGCTCAGTCCCTCAAGCCCGATCTGCTGGCAGCTCACTCACGGCTGGTGGGCTAGCATTTGACTCATGACTATTCCTTGAAATTCCATTTCAAGCAGGGTGCAAGGCCAACAAATTCAAGTGCAGTTTCTTACCACTATGAGCAGGGTGCAAGGCCACCGAATTCAAGTGCAGTTTCCAACCACTTCAAGCAAGGTGCAAGGCCGCCAAATTCAAGCGCAGTTTCATTCCACTTCAAGCAGGGTGCAAGGCCACCAAATTCAAATGCAGCTTCATACCATTTCATGCAGGGTGAAACCACCATAAAACCACACAAAACACCGAACTCACAGTTCAGTAGACATTCAGTGTGTTCAGTTGATTCACAGCTCAGACAGAGTCGTGACCTCTCCCTCCCCCATCATGCAGAGACTGAGCCACACCCACACTTCCGGGTTTTATAACCCCTCCCACTCCCACTGGAAAAGGTGTGGCTTTCATGGCGTGATTGACAGGAAAGAGATTCTCAACATTTTATAAACACAAATAACGCTTTTATTTTTCATTGATGGGAAGAATTCTCTGCACCTGCTCAGCGGAGGGGGGACTGAGTAAGATGGCCAAAAATCACAGCCGTAAGTGGTAGCGATTTATCTAAAATCAATATACAGTGCAAACAGGAAGTAAGTGCATTTGCAGTAGTGCCTTTTAACTTCAAGCCAAAGCACCCAAGCCACCATTTGCAGTTAGTGCCTTTCAACCAAGCCAAATAACCCAAGCCACCATTTGCAGTAAGTAGTGCCTTTCAACTTCAAACCAAAGCACACAAGCCACCATTTGCAGTAAGTAGTGCCGTTCAACTTCAAGCCAAAGCACCCAAGCCACCATTTGCAGTAAGTAGTGCATTTCAACTTCATGCCACCATTTGCAGTAAGTAGTGCCTTTCAACTTCAAGCCAAAGCACCCAAGCCACCATTTCAAAGGTATCAATCAAAGGTATTGTATTGGTCACATTCACATACACCTAGGTGTAGTGAAGTGAAATGCTTCTTGCCATTTTGCAGCACATAAAGAAGGAATACAGACATAACATTAATAAAAGTTTTAAACATAAAGAACATCCCCCCACAATGGTTCCCATTATGAGGGAAGGCACAAAGTCCAGTCCCCAACCCCAGTTCACCCATAGCATTTGCAGCAAGTAGTGCCTTTCAACTTCAAGCCAAAGCACCCAAGCCACCATTTGCAGTAAGTAGTGCCTTTCAACTTCAAACCAAAGCTCCCAAGCCACCATTTGGAGTAAGTAGTGCCTTTCAACCTCATGCCACCATTTGCATAAGTAGTGCCTTTCAACATCATGTCACCATTTGCAGTAAGTAGTGCCTTTCAACTTCAATCCAAAGCACCCAAGCCACCATTTGCAGTAAGTAGTGTCTATCAACTTCAGGCCAAAGCACCCAAGCCACCATTTGCAGTAAATAGTGCCTTTCAACTTCAAGCCAAAGCACCAAATCTACCATTTGCAGTAAGTAGTGCCTTTCAACTTCAAGCCAAAGCACGCAAACAACCATTTGCAGGCAGTGCCTTTTTACTTCAAACAAACCATATTTTCATTTTCAAACCACATTAAGGGGACTCACAGTTGTGTAGACATTTGTTCAGTGCTATTCAGAGCTCAGAGAGACGTGACCCTTGGCTGCATCCATCTTGCAGAGACTGAGTGAGGCACACCACTTCCTTGTTTTATAGTCCCTCCCCCTCCCTCCAGCAGGGGCAGCAGAGAGACTGGTGAATTAAAAAAAAACATTAATATCTCTCTGATTTGCTAACGATGGGAAAAATCCTCCGCACCCGTAAGGCGGAGGGGGGCTCTGAGCGAGGTGGCCAAAAATGACGGCCGTAGGTGGCGGCGTTCTGTCGGAAATCGCAGCACAGTGGGCCAAAAGCGGTCAAGATCAGAGTTTTAGTAATATATAGATTAACTGCATTATTAGTAATTTAGTGATTAATTCTCCATTCAGAAATTGTCACCTTGCATGTCACTGCTTTAGTAATTTTGTATCGCCTGTATTCCACACTTTCCCATTCTGGTCTTATTTTTCCTAGCCTTCCTATCCGCCTTTTCTACATTTTAAATCATGTTTTTCTTTAAGAAGAAACTCAAATGCTGCTTGACCTGTTAAATATTCCTAGCATTTTGTATGCCTTCCTACTAGCCTTTTTCAGTCCATGTATAAGGGAATCCAGATCCCTCTGCACAGAGCTTCCTCATCTTTCACTATTTAGCTAACATACTTTTTTTCTGACAATAGTAAACAGTTTTACATTTGCCTCAATTGTGTTCTGTCTGCCAGATATTTGCCCATCAATTAAACCTGCCTTACTCGCTGTACAGCCCCCTGTGCGATCTTCACATCTTTCTTATCTTTGTGTGTCATCAGCAAATGTAATGATCATGCCTACAGTATTTTCATTCCAAGTTGTGCAAAGTTGAGTTCCAGCATTATACCTTGTCAGACAAAAAAATATTAATTTATGCCTACCTTTCTTTCCCAATAGTGAGCTGATCTTCCATCTCTTAATTTTTTAGAAAAACTTGGGTTTCATTTCATATTGTTGATATCAGTAGGTAACTTCCTTTAAATACTGGATAACAAATTCTGGAAATGTATTTTTTAAACCATTCTTCAAAAAGCAGCTTGAAGTTTGTTTGTAACGAGGCATTCAGCAGAAAAGATTATTTTTAATGTCAAATTCGGTCGGCTCTGCTCCAATGATGAATGAAATAATATTGCTCTGTCCACGGACAGTGCAGTCAATTTTCGGCATCTTTTCAAAGTCCTTTTTTTAGTTAACTGGATGCAGCAACATGGTATGGGTTACGCAGTTGGATGTTGATTGGGACGAAAGGGAGAATCACATTCCATTTTACAGCAACCTGATTCCTTTAACACCACATCTTATCTGACAGTAATTTTGGCTCCTTTCTATTTTTGGACGAGTGAGGAATATCTCGCCATTTTTATTGTAACTCACTCTTGATTACAAACCAGAATATAAAAAGCATTGCACTGACGTTTTTCAAATACACCTACTGATTAAAAGTAGTTGTATGTGTATGATTGTTTTTGAAATTCTATTCACCTTCTGGGTGTAACCATTGTGGATGAGGGTGTGGAGTGATAATTGGAGTTTCAAAGGTCAGTTTTGGGAACTTTACCCAATGTCTACAAATCAGAAGCTCAAAGCAAAGCTTACAAACATCATCAATTTTGGGAAGTATTAAATCTGAATAGAATACCAAAGAAGAATTTTTTTTCAGAAAAAAAGGTATAATTGACAGATAACATGTGGTAGGCTTTTTATCATCATTACTTATCAGGAAGACTGGCTCCGTCCTGGGGGCGGGGTTGGACTCATAGGAGGTGATTTTGGAGGGAATGCTCTTCAATCTGCGGAGCATCTTGTGGACTGAGGAGTACTTTCAGCAACAGACTGGTTCCACCAAGATGCAATACAGAATGCAACAGGAGATCTTCCTTCCCTGTGACTATCAAACTGTTATAACTCCTCCCCCTTCTGTCATGGGGTAGACTGACACCCCTTCCCCACCCAATCTTTGCACATCCCCAATCCTTTCCACTCGTCACTTTAATTTCATGTTTCATGTACCATGTGTTTTTTGACTGTTGGCAAATCAATTTCCCTCCTGAGATAAATAAAGTTATATTGTATCGTAGTATAGCAGATAAGAGAAAAATGTTGCAGCAGTGAATAGTGAAATAAGGAGATGTCTAGGAATAATGGATATCACGTTTAATGAGTACTGCTGCTATGGAATACTAATCAAAGCAAATTGTAATTAGCCAAAACTTGACAAAGTGTCTCTGTCACACAGGAGGCTTGGTCCCGCAATGCAATATTCCACCACTCACCCATAGCCCCCAGCTGCACAGGCGCAGCTCATTTCCCCTCATCCCTAGCAATCTCCACCCTCCCTCTTTTTTACCCTCTCCTCCTCCCCTCCCCAATCCTTCCCTCACCTCTCTCTTCTTCTCCTTCCCCTACCCTCAGTCACTCACTCCCTCCATAACGCTCCCCACCCTACCCCCCTCCTATCACTATCCCCCATCTCCCCCACTCCTCACCCCCTATTCCTCCCACTATCCCTCCTCACCTCCCCCACTGCCCTCTCCCTCTATTCCCCACTCCCTTACTCCCCCACTTCCCACTCCTCTACTCCCCCCTCCTCACCCTCTATTCCCCCTCCTACCCCATCCTCCCTCCTCACATTTGCCCTCTTTTTTCCCCTCTCCTCATCCCCAAATCCATTCCTCACCTCTCCCTCTCCTTTCCCCTACCCTCAGTCACTTCCTCCCTCCATAACTCCTCTCCCCTCTCTACTCCCCTCCTCTCCCTTTATCCCCTCTCCACCCCCACTCTCACTCCCCAGGATCTCGAGGTTGCCACTCCTCTCCCTTCTTGCATGCCCCGGAGGAGCATCAGCCGTCGGCACCCTCAGAGCCAGGCCTCAGTTCAGCCCAGAAGCACCAGCAGCTACGGCCGCTCCGGCGTGTAGGTGGGAGGGGGGAGAGCTCAGAGAAAGATGGGTGAAGAGCCATGGGGAAGAGGGTGGTATCACAGGGGAGGGGGCAGGAGCCAGCGAGGGGAATGGTGGAGCTACGGGGCATTGCGATGGCAGTGCGTTTGGGACTCACAGTGTGCGCTGGATGCCCTCCTCCGCTGGGATCAGACTCTCTGCTTTCCGTTTAGTGACATTGCCGCGCTGCGGTGCTGCTGCTGGGGGCGGGGCTGCATGGCATTGCGATGGCAGTGCGTTTGGGACTCACAGCAGGCGCTGTGATCAGATGGGATCAGACTCTCGGCTTTCCGCTTAGTGACATTGCCGCGCTGCTGGGCTGCTGCTTGGGGCGGGGCTGCTTCGGGTCCCTCCGACAGTGCGGTTGGAAACCTCCGGCCATCCTCAGCTCCAGTAAAGACGCAATGGCGCAGGAAGAGGCGGACTGTCCCAGGGAGTGACAGGGGAAGAGACTAATCCGAGCGGCGCTGGAAGGCAGGAGCAGAGATCGATCTGCGCACGCGCGGTTTTTAAGATTTTTAAACCTCGCTATCTTTGATGACACTCAACTGAACGAAACTTGGTGGACTCGCAGCATAGGAGAACGATGAGTGAACTGGTGAAAAATCGTAGCGCTATCGCTAATGACCGCCAAACCGGAAGATAACAAGATCAAAGTTTTAGTTATGTATAGATAATGCCATAAATGGAAGCAAATTGCACAGTGATCAGGTAAATCCTTGAATATCATGTTCAGTTTTTTGTCTTTGAAGCGCAAGCCTTAAAGCCCTTGGAGGTCAGGCAGAGGGATCACTTAGCTAATCCATACTACTAGAGAGGCTTGAAAGGAAAAAGTACAAATTTGGCCCTTGCAGCATCAAGAAAATGAAGCAATGTGTAAATTGGCAGGCAAGTGCGGGAAATCGAGGGATTGGGATCTCGTGCACGCAGATGGGGTCAATTTAACTACACACCATGTTCAGTATAAACATTGTGGGTAAAGATTCCATTCCTGGCTGTTCTGTTCTATGTTGCGCTCTCTTCCCTTCCCCCATATCCCCCTACAATCAGACTCACAAAGGGTTCTGATGCAAAATGTCACTTATCTATGTTCCAGGGATGCTGCCTGACCCGCTAAGTTACTCCAGCACTTTTTATCTATAATTTGTAAACCATCATCTGCAGCTCCTTGTTTCTAATTGTGGAACACCAGGTTAGTTGAAGTTAGGCAAATGAACAGACATAAAAAGCAACGGGCAAACTTTAGTGGTTGAATGATATTTTACTGTCACCAGTACTGAAGTACAGTGAAATTATTTTTTGCGCACAGTTCAATACTAGCATTATTATACGTAAGCACATCTCGGGTATTGTACAAGTGTATAGAAATAGTACATTGAGAAAGTATAGAGTTGCCAGGTTTGGCGCCAATTTCAAGTCCCAGTAGTTGTGGGTGTCGAGTTCTTAACCTGCCCATGAAGGCCCGAGGGCCTGGTGGCCTTGTATGGTCGACCAGGTCAAGCATAGTCATCGGTGTCCTCCACTGCTCTGTGCAGCTGTAGGTCACGTCTGGCCCACGCACTCAGCCTCGTGGAGCGATGCTGATCCTGCCGATGTAGGAGTTGTATCCAGATATTCCTCTTCCTCAGAACGCCACATTCCTCGGGGCCACATTCTTAACAGAGAGTAGAGAGTTTATGATT
Source organism: Amblyraja radiata (assembly GCF_010909765.2). Lineage (NCBI taxonomy): Eukaryota > Metazoa > Chordata > Chondrichthyes > Rajiformes > Rajidae > Amblyraja > Amblyraja radiata. Next base: position 5,335,289 of record NC_045977.1, read on the forward strand.
TTGGTTTTGGCTCCATTGTCTTGAGGATGTGTTTTTATTTAATACTGTTGGTTTGGATTCTGTCTAGTTCACACATTTTAATAGTTTGTCAACATCTAAGGTAAAGACAACGAGGCATTGAACAATGTTCCCTGTTATATAAAGTAATAAACTTTGTTGGTAAAATTGGAGAGAAATCAAACCGGTAACAATTGTTTTTATTTTTCAGAGCCAAAGGTTGCTGGAAAACTTAAAACAAATAAGTTTCATCAGAACCTCGGTATGTATTGTACTTTTATTTTTTTTCTCTTTGTTGGCAAATAGAAAAGCAGTAATAGTGCTATTGCAGCATTCGTAGCATGAACAGTTGGATTAATATCCTTAGGGTTAACAGTAATAATTTAAATGTTTATTTTTAGTTAATTAGAATTTATACTAGTTGCTATTGATAAAGGAGATCAATTTAATTTTGAACCAATTTTCTGTCTGTACTCTTGAAATAACATTTGTTTTAAGAAAGCACTTTTCCAAGGTGTGATGTCAATTCAATGTAACTTTGCGCAATGATGGGCAGGAAAAAAGTTATCTTTAAATGCATCATTTCTTTCAGTATTAGCTTTGCACTCCAGTATTTCCTTGTGCCTAACTTTATTTGATTCTGGTTGAAAATCTTGGGTTAATTGACAATTGCTTAAATTGTAACTTCAAATGAGAAATGGGTAATAAAATAGCCTCAAATTTGCTGAGTGAATCTCAAAACACTATTTCTGCAATATTGCCCAGGAAACTTGGTGCCTGCTAGTTTGTAAGCACTGTAGTTATCTTGCTAAATGCTTTGCGAACAAAATGCATGAATGTGCTGCTTTTAATGTTTTATACTTTAAGATTTGTGGATATGGTTTTAGTCTTCAGTCTAAACATTATTTTTCTGCAGTTTGGAAGTTTATTTTAAAGTTTAAAAAAAAATAAACTTAAATGCTACTTGTCAACAGCCATAGTCCACTTTTTACAAGAAGGAAATTTCTCATCTTTCTCCTTTTTAAGGTGATTGAGGCTACAATGATACACTTCAAAAAAATAGATATAGATTCCTCGTGTATATTTAAAATGAAAGTGTATAATATATTTTAATTCCATTTTAAACATGAAAGGAAAATACTTGTCATCAACCTCTGGGTACATTTTTCATGATGAAATGTAACAATCACATGCCTTTAAAATTACATATAATACTATAAAAAAGCAGAGAGCAGACATTTGTTGACATTGATCCCAAGGAAGTGAATTAGAAAAGGCAAATTAAAAATTGATCAAAGAGAAAATGAATAAGGAAAGAGAAATTTAATTATGAAATTTCATGGGATTGGATCTTGGCAAGCTATCGGTTTTAGCTTGAGGCTTAGAAAATGGTTCAAATAGTGGAAATCAATGTCCACGTGAGAAAATATAATGTGTGGAAGTTACAGTGAAGTCTAAGGCAAGGCTACATTGAATTATAATGACCAGTAAAATCAGAACATTTAGATTTGGACTATTATTATCACCTGTGCTGAGGTACAGTGAAAATCTTTGTTTTGCGTGCTATCCAAATAGATCAGATTGTATGCATAAATACAATCAAGTCAAACTCGAGGTCATAAGTTAGAGCAATTGGGAAGATATAGACTGTAGATCAGCATTCTAGCGCATCAGTTCCATTGACTATATCCAACGTTCACAATGGAGTAGAGGTGTAGCCGACAGAACCCTGGGTTGAAGCCTGATGACAGAGGAGAAGGAACTGTTCCTGAGTCTGATGGTACATATTTTGAAGCAGTCTTGTCTACTTGTGCCCCAATATTTGTAATGGGTGCTACAGAACAGCAATAAATGAGACTTGGAAAGCCATGGCATGTCTAGGTTTTAATCGAGTGAAATGGCTCTATTTGTTGAGGAGAATTTGCTGTTTTTTTAAGAAAGTACTTTTGAGTACAATATGTTGACTTTTAGTTAATACACAACCGCAGATGTCAAAAATCATTTTATTTATTTGGCGACAGATCATGTATTCAGATATAATCATAAAAATAGTTTGTGAATAATTTTCTAACTTATAATGTTAATGTTTATAATAAAACTGGTCTTGCCGAATCATTCCAGGACATAATCAGCACACCCAAGGAACTGACATTTACTGGAAAATCTGTAGGGAATATCTTGGGGAATATTTTGGCAATAGTAGGTGGGATTAAAATATCACTGGCTAAATTGTTTATGCTAACTTGCATCCAGTTCTCTTTGAAACATTAATTATATGATGCTAAAAGATGTAAAGCTTACATGATCCATTCCAATCCAGATATTTGTGTCGTTTGGTATATTTGTATCCTACAGAATATTACTAGTTGCCATGTTCATAAATGCAGCAATTTCAATTGTGATTATCTGCTGATGGCAAGGATGCTGTTCAGTGTGGCTTACATTAACGATAACAGCATACGTTATAAGATAGTTTGCTGTAGGTTGCTTTTCAAGATAACTGCTAATTGGAGAAAACGTAGGCCATTTTTCAACAAAGAAAACTGCTCTTGCAGTTATCTTTTAGTTTTCTGATACTCTTATCCTGCCTCTTAGATTCTAATTCGGCCTAACCAGACTAGATGAAATATTTTTTCCTTGTGAGAATAAGTTTGAATATCTCAGTTCAAATGCATCTGATCCTAACTTGATATTGACTTGAATCATTTTGGAAAATAAGTGTTTTTAAATGATTTCATATGTATATTAGCTTCACAATTTCAATACTGCTGATTATGTATTTCACCCTACCACACCAAATAGCCTTTTGTGGATAATTGATGAAGAGCCTTCAAACCACCAGTACCACAAAAGTATCTCAGTTTGAGCATGTACTCTTAAGTGTCGTTTGTCATTGCAAGAATACATTGGTATATATTTTGCAAATACAATGCGGAAATCTTTCGGATTATAATGGATCATGTGCAAATTATTCCCATTGGCTGTTGTTCTGTATACTAATTATACTTTGAATGCTCAGGGTGTTAGACTTTCTACAACTTGCTACATGTGCACGGCATAGCATGCATGTAATAGAATATTCATTTTATTTTGTGAAAAAAAGATTGAAAATATGTTACTAGTTGCATGGCAATGAAGGGCCTTTGACATATTAAGGAGCATTGTGAATGTGTGCTATTAAATACTTTATATAACAAAGTACGGAGTAACGGTCGATAACGGGTCTGTTAATCCTTTGCCTTCAATGTGTTTAAACACAAAGCACATTGTGTCAAAAATTGACTTTTATCTGAGATTGCAGATTAAGTGGATTCCTATGTTTTTTATGTTTTAAAAAATTATTTAAAATAATTGGTGGACAGTCAGAGCCTTTTCCCCAGAATGGAAAACCACTCAAAGTACAGGGCATAACTTTAAGGTGAGAGGGGAAAATGTTAAAGAAGATGTGCAGGGTACATTGTTTACACAGGGTGCTGAGTGCCTGGAATGTGCTGCCATGGTTGCTGGTTGAGGCAGATATGAAAGAGGCATTCAAGATTTTGGATAGGCATATGGATATGTAGGGAATGGAGGGGTATGGATTATGCACAGGTAGATAAGAGAATATCTTGGCAACACGTTCAGCTTGAACAAAGTGGGTTGAAGGGCCTATTCTTATGATTAACTCTTCTATGTTTAAATGACTATTTAAATTTTTTTATATTTTATGAAAAACGTTTAACTTTATAGCACCAGCACTCCCAAGTCCCTTGGCACCTCCGATTTCTGAATTCTTTCCCCGTTTAGAAAATAGTCTATGCCTTTATTCCTACTACCAAAATTCCTACTCCACACTTTGCCATGCTGTATTCCATCTATCACTTCTTGCCCACTATAACTTTTGAACACTACAATGATTACATGCCTTTATAGCGTATTTAACAAAATCCAAAGATGCATCCCACATAGAATTGGAATAAAGATGGAAACAGATAATTGAAGAATGGGTGATTGGGGGAAAAAAAGGATTTTTGTGCTGTTTTAAGGGAAACACAGAGAACATGGGACCTGAAATGGAAGTTTCCAAGAAAAGGGAAAAGGAAGGGTGTGAAGAGAGGTTTTGGAGCTGGGATCAGTGCCTGATACAAACAGGTAGGGGAGTGGAGGAACAAGAATAGAAGAAGTTACAACGAACCATGGGGAAATTGAGGAAGAAATATTTTTAAATTACATGTTGACAGAAAACAAGCCCACAAAGATTAGCGATAGGCAACGTAGGCTGGAAATAAGGTGACTCTGTTTCTACAAAATAGAAGAGGCATAAATAGAATCTACTCCAGACATAATCAGAGTTTTGGCAACAAATAAACATTTTATGCAATTGAAATTTTTTTATAATTTGACTACTTTTTTGAAATAATGCCGTTTGATAATTTGACGTAGTTTTGAAGCTTTTTGGGCTGTGACGCATACTAAAAGGGTTTGTTGTTTATAGATTCATTTTTCACTGGCTTTCTTCGAGTTTCCTCTTTCCTTCCAAGGGTCAAGTCCTAAATCTTGCTATATTATTTTTCCATTTTCCTGCCAAATTCCTTTCCGTTCCGTTCCCATCTTTTCTGAAGACGTTATTCCTTGCTGGATGCCGCTCACCCTCTGGTACTTCGTCCAATTGGCCCTTCATGTGTGAGCCATGATGGTGAGTGCCAGCAGGTTAATTAGTTATTGGAAGCATCACAGTTTGATATTGTCTTCACCTGAGGTCTTGCAAAGACTGCTGAATAGCTATGAGGAGCAGCACATTTTGGCTAACCCTTTTAAAATCAAAATCATTGGAGCTGACTTGTATGCCTTTGCAATTTTACCATCTGAAATCTGATTTGGCTTAGGATCAATGATCTAACTTTATAATCCTTCAGTGATTAATTCCTAACGTATTGGGAAATCCAGAGTGCTGCTATGTATTATTTCCTCTTATCCCTGCTTTAAAAAAAAATTAACATTCTGATTTGTCTGTTTTCTATTCCTCAACTGACCTACTCATTGTTCTAGAACTGACACCCACATTACTTCCCTGATTGGCTGACACTTGCTTTTAATGTGGTTCTTTGAAGAGTCATGTTAGGTCATTAGCAATGAACCTACACATCATGCAAGTGAGTTTCCTATGAATGTGCTTAGTGCTCCATTTGATCAACAAACAAACTCTTTGAATGTGCTTAATTGGCTGCCATTCAGTTATCTAGTTGATGCTACAAGATTAGCTGTGGCATATGCTGTTTAGTAAAATGGGAGATCAATTTGGATATCAGGGATCATGCATGGATGTTACGTCTGTAATAAGGAACTATAAAATAATACTGACTGCAGCATCTTTTAAGTGTTTTTGAACTCTTCGAATCAAGCATGTTCACCAATGCATCAGATTTTGTATTGTTTTCAGTCTTTTATCTTCTCATTGGAAACATAACTCCCAGAAGTAGAAAATGTCAAAGGCTTTTTATTTTTACTTTTGCACTGTATTTTGCTGCTTCGTGTTTGATGTAAGCATTGAAGTTGAATGAAAATAACGTTTATTATTAGAAATTGGTTTATGGACTCTCCACCTTTTACAATGAAATCAAAATAAGAGTGCACTGTGCTTTGTAGAGAATCAGACACAGAGAAAAATATTTTTAATAGTGAAAATTCGCCTTTAATATCAATGGGATTTTTTTAACACTAAAGAGCTTTGGCACTAATTGATAAATAATTTCTGTTTACAAATTGTGCCTCTTTATTTGAATCAAATAATTATGTCCATAAACCAAATATTCATAATCTTATTTATTTTTCAATGATGGGAACATAATATTTGTTTTCATTATAATTACAAGGTTGAAGATGAATTCAACTCTCCAGTGGTAGTTTTCAGATTTGTCAAGGAACAGCAAAAATCTGGTAAGAAGTCAGACACGAATCATGCTTAGTAGTCTTTGTTCAGTTCATTTTATCTCTATAACAGCCAGTTTAATGCTCAAAGTTCAAAATAGAATATTCATTCTGTTTCAGTCTGGCTCAATGATCATTCACTTGTCTCTATATTAGGCTTTAAGACCATACCATAGAATGATGAGTATGTAATTTAGATTGCTACACTTGTAGTAGTGAGAATTGTCAGCAGTGTTGTCATTTGGTTGAGGTGTGAAAGCTCTCTGTGTTTCTTGGTACAGGATATCTGATCATGTCATATCATGCGCTCTCTGGTATTACTATTTTGGGTACATTTATCTTTCCTGTGGTTTTAATTTGGAGGCTATGTGGAACAACTTCAGTTGTACAATTTCAAGCATTGTTCTGTTGGTTTAGGGGAAATGCAATCATTTATTTCGGATTGCAATGTTTTGTGTGTTCCAAGAAAAGTGTGCATGTATACACAACCTCAGAAATGCAAAAACTTGGATAGCGATGAGGTGTGAGGATTGGAGTTGTTTTAGTTATTTCTGCCCACTGGTTACGTACCAGCTTCTCCATATTTGTTTCATCAAAGACTTTAGAAGGATTACATCCTTGCTTTCTTAATCTTCTGTACAATTAAGGAAAGTAATCCCAATTTCTTCAACAGACCACAATCTGAGGATAGGTGACAAATCATCCTCTTCGATAATCCTCAATACAAGTGCCCTACAAGAATGGATTCTCAGCCCTCTTCTTTACTCCTCATAAGCCCAAGACCGAGCAGCCAAATACAAATCCAATTCAGTTAACAAATTTGCAAAGGACACCACCTTAGTGGGCCAGATATCAAATATTGATGAGATGGAGTACAGGAAGGAGATTGAGAGCCTCGTACCCTTGCGCCAAGACAATAACCTCTCCCTCAGTGTCAGCAAAACAAAGATTGTGATTGATTTCAGGAAGCGAAGAGGTACACATACTCCTGTATCCTAAGAAGACTTAGGGATTTCAGCATGTTCCCAACATCTTTCACCAACCTCTCGAGATGTGCTATAGTAAACATTTTATCGAGATGCATCATAGCATGGTTCATGAACAGCTCCATCCAGGACTGTAAGAAATTACATGAAGTTGTGGACGTAGCCCAGACCATCACGCAAACCAATCGCCCATCGACTCCCATCGACAATTCACACTGCCTGAGCAAAGCCACCAACTTAATGAAGGACGAGTCTCACCCTGGTCACTTCCTCTTCTCTCCTTTCCCATAATGCAATAGGTACAGATATGTGAAATCACACACCTCCAGATTCAGTTTCTTCCCATCTGTTGTCGGGCAACTGAACCATCCTATCATCAACTAGAATGCCTACCATCTATCTGATTGGAGACCCGTGGACTATCCTTAATTGGAGATAGACACAAAAAGCTGGAGTAACTTAGCGGAACAGGCAGCATCTCCGGAGAGAAGGAATGGGTGATGTTTCGGGTTGAGACCCTTCCTCAGACTGGTTAGGGATAAGGGAAACGAGAAATATAGGTGATGATGTAGAGAGATAAAGAACAATGAATGAAAGATATGCAAAAACGTAATGATGATAAAGGAAACTAGCTGTTAGGTGAAAACCTAATTTAACTTTACTTGGCTTTATCTTGCACTAAACGTTACTACCTTCATCCTGTATGTGTACACTGCAGACAACTTGATTGTCATCATGTATAGTCTTTTCGCTGACAGTATGCAACAAATAAGCTATATAATAAACTAAAACCAAAAGTACATTGTCATATTCTGCACTCTCTCCAAATCTACCACAGTCTGTTATTAGCATCTGGGGCCACTACTGTGCCTGCTGTTCTTCAGGACTGCTGTTCGTCAGTCTGAAGAAGGGTTTCGGCCCGAAACGTTACCTATTTCCTTCGCTCCACAGATGCTGCTGCACCCGCTGAGTTTCTCCAGCATTTTTGTGTACCTTCGATTTTCCAGCATCTGCAGTTCCTTCTTGAACAGTTCTTCAGGACCACTTCAGTTGGCTCCAGGAGGGGTTTCTTTTTATTTCTTACGGCTGGACAAACTTCCTGTTTGTTCAGTTATAATTTCCTTTTCCAAGCATTTTTTAATCTTCAACAGGCATGCATGTACATGCACCTTATCTAATCTCAAACTATGAAATTGCCTTCCACATCTAAGACATTGTCACGTAGTGCTTCACCTTTAAATAGGCTTCCATTGTGTCTCTAAAATCAAGCTAGTTGGTTGCCATGAATGAGCCTCCCCCCACAAAACCCATTGCTATTGATTGGTCCAATTTGTTGGAGGGCTTCATGTTCATCTCATCCTTTTGTGGGATGTGAACACTTGCATTGTAAACATTCCATTTGCCCTCCTTGTTTCTTCTTTAATATTCTTTGTGATATTCTGATTTGATTACTTCAGTTTTCTCAATCCAAATTGTTGTGCTCATCTATGCTTTACTGCCTTTATCTTAACCGATAGCTGTTTCAGTTAATTTATTGTCACGTGTACCAAGGTACAGCAAAAAGCTTTTGTTGTGTGCTAACCAGTCAGCGGAAAGACCATACATGATTACAATTAAGCCATTTGCCGTGTATAGATACAATGCCGACCCATCATTCTTGTCCCTGCATTGCACTCAAACCTTCAATGCTTCAAATATTACTTCTAAAGTTTCTATTTTACATCAGCATAACCCTACTTCCTATCTAATTTGCCTGATGTTATAACCCAACATTGTGTCTTGGGCATGTATTTCCATTTTTCACCCCAACTATGGAAACTTTGCCATCATTTGCTCGGGGTTCTTTTGAAATTCTATCTTTTTCCAAGATGCTCTTTCATTGTCTTTTCACCAAACTTTCTGTTATTGGCACTGTCCTTTTCTGGTGTAATTTTCAGTGAACATAAGGTTCTTAGAATATCGTTCCTTATTTCTAAATTAGGGGTGAAGAATAAAAACAATCGCTATGTTAATAGCTGCATACAGAGTGCATTTTCTAAATTTATATTTGAAAACACATTAAGGCACATCAATTGTTTGATGGAACAGTGTTATTCCATTGCTTTTTGCAATACAATTAAAAATCATGCATGGAAACGTATTTCATTGTATAAAAAGTATTGATCGGTCCTTTGGAAGTTCACTTCTTTTTTTAAAAGGTTGGGAATTTTGTTGGGATAAATGGCTTACGGTATTAAAGTACAAGTTATGCAATCTTGGTTGCTCTGTATGGGTAGACAAGATGTAAAGTCAATTGCATTAGTGTTTTTAGTTGGGGAAAGAATAGGCTGCACATGATCAATCTGTACATCAGCCAACTCTAAACAATTATTTCAGAATTCTTTCAGAGGCTGTAATCACCCTCTGGAATTTGTAAGTTATTTAATGTATTTCATGCCTACTTCTTTTGGATCAATGAACAAAAAATAATATTGTAATTTATGCCTGCCATTGGCAAAATGTATTCATATCCAGCTTCTATAACATACTCAAGGATGAAATGTTTTAAAGGAATGTTGACTTTAAGACTGATTGGTACATATTTCACACAAACAAATATCTGAAATAAAACATTTGTTGAAAATAGTCAGCAGATAAGGCAGCATCCATGGGGAGAGAGTGAAAGTAGGTTAACACTTATAATTGAAGACTATCATAAGGAATAGTAAAAATTAAAGCAAAACAGAATTCATGATGATGAGTGGAAGAGGGAATGAAAGGAAAGGTTTATGATAGGGTGGAATGCAAGTATTGCCAAAGGAAAGAAATGTAAATGCTTAAAATACCGATTCCCTGAAAATATTGAAAATGAGCTGTTACAGCTCAGATGTACCTTGATAGATAATGATTTTCAAGCTTACATTGACCCTGATTAGACTGGAATGGAAAAATCAAGTGATGGGCAACTATAAGCTCTGGATTGGCATGCCATTCTTTGTTAACATTTGTTTTGGGGATCTGGGTATCGGTGCCAAGGTCAACATTAATTGCCACGCCGAACTACAAGCTGGCCTTGAACCTCTGCAGTCCTTCTGGTCAAGGTAGTTTAGTTTAGAGATACATGGCAGAAACTGGCCCTTCGGCCCACCGGGTCTGCACCGACCAGCGAACCCCACACATTCACACACACTAGGGACAATTTACATTCATACCAAGCCAATCAACCTACAAATCTGAACGTCTTTGGAGTGCGGGAGAAAACTGAAGATCTTGGAGAAATCCCACGTGGTCACAGGGAGAACGTACAAATTCCATACAGACAGCACCCATAGTCGGGATCGAATCCGGCGCTGCAAGCATTGTAAGGCAGCAACTCTTAATGCTGTTCCGCCCTTGCGTCTTTGGAGTGTGGGAAGAAACCGAAGAGGAGGAAACCCACGGTTACAGGAAGAACGTATAAACTCCGCACGGACAACAGTTGTAGTCAGGCGAAAACTGACTCTTCAGTTTTGATAGTCTTCAATTATAAGTATTAACCTACTTTCACTCGCTCTCCATGGATGCTGCCTTATCTGCTGACTATTTTCAGCAAATGTTTTATTTGAGATATCCAGAACCTTCAGTCCTTGTGTGACCAAATACCTAATTATACTAATCTCATTTACCAGCATTTGGCCTGTAGCCTTCTATGCCTTGTCAATTCATGCGCTCGTCTGGTTAGTACCTACATATTGTGAGAGTATTATTTCCATCAACCATGCAGACTGCATTCCAGATCCCTCTAGATGAAAATATTCATCGCATTACCTCTAAACCTGGTCTCCTAATCTGAGGAAAGACATTCTTGCCATAGAGGGAGTACAGAGAAGGTTCACCAGACTGATTCCTGGGATGTCAGGACTTTCATATGACGAAAGACTGGATAGACTCGGTTTGTACTCGCTAGAATTTTGAAGATTGAGGGGGGATCTTATAGAAACTTACAAAATTCTTAAGGGGTTGGACAGGCTAGATGCAGGAAGATTGTTCCCGATGTTGGGGAAGTCCAGAACAAGGGGTCACAGTTTAAGGATAAGGGGGAAATCTTTTAGGACCGAGATGAGGAAAACATTTTTCACACAGAGAGTGGTGAATCTCTGGAATTCTCTGCCACAGAAGGTAGTTGAGGCCAGTTCATTGACTATATTTAAGAGGGAGTTAGATGTGGCCCTTGTGGCTAAAGGGATCAGGGGGTATGGAGAGAAGGCAGGTACAGGATACTGAGTTGGATGATCAGCCATGATCATATTGAATGGCGGTGCAGGCTTGAAGGGCCGAATGGCCTACTTCTGCACCTATTTTCTATGTTTCTATGTTACCTCTTACCTTAAACATATGCTCTCTAAACATATGCCCCATGCATCACTGCAAAGGGCAGTGGTTTCACATCTATACCACTCATTATTTTGTATATCTTTTATTGGTACCCACTCCTCCCCTCTTCTTCCTCCACTACAGAGAAAGAATTAGATTAAGAAAATTTGACAAAAACAAACATCTGCAGAGGTTCTTAGTGACTTTTTAATCTTCTAATTACCAATTTCAGCGGCAAATAGTGCTCAGTATCAAACTGCTGCAGCTCAGGAATCCATGAAAGACACCAATGAAAGTGAGATTGATGATGCACTGAATCGTTGGGTAAGAACCTTATAACATTTGTTTTATTAAATTTGCTTGCCGTAACGTAAAATGTGTTAAAAATTAGTATGTTTCTGGAGCAATTAAAACATTGAAGAGATTCAGAATAAATTCATTATCGCTTTATACTCATTCACCAAATTACACTCCATATTTCTGCCGACAGTTAGGAGAGCAGCTCGGACGCTTGATACCGGCCAGTGGTATAGATGTTGTAGAACTGGAAGATGAGGGTGTCTGTATACGATTTAGTCCATTGATGGCAGCAGCAGGTGAGTGAAGAAACTGCAGAATGTTTGCCACCTAGTGTAAACATTGCTTATACATGTTTTTGGTCCTCTTGGGTAACAAAGTTTGGGCCTGTTCTGCGATTTTGGTAATTCATTTTTACTAATTATAAAATTAAAGAAGGCACTTGAGAATTGAGAATCTTTTGTTTGACAATGTTGAATGTCTGAACGATTTTTTAGACATATAACTAATCTGAGTGTGACAATACCAATGCATTTAATATACTGGAGCAATGAGAATTTTATTTTCCCAATAAAGTGTTGCACGTTTCATACTTCTAAAATAATTGAATGGACATTTCTCTGGTATTATGTAATACACCGCTGCCAGTCATCTACAGAGTTTAACTTTTTTTTCACTAGTTTTGAACACCAAGCCAGAACATGTGGACCAATTGGTTGAGCATCTGGAAGCAAAAATCCCAGTTCTAATTAGCACCTTACAACTTCGAGAGGAATTTAAACAGGAGGTTTACAGGACGGCTGACCTTTCATACATTGAAGATCTGAGTTGGCCAGGATTAGGCGCTATACGGTAGGCCTTACAAGATATGTTTAACCAGAAATATTTTCCTTGGAAGTTGCCTCTGAGAATATGCATGGTTGCAATTGATTGATTGAAAGATACAGCATGGAAACAGTCCCTTCAGCCCGCTGAATCCAGTTCGACTATCCGTCGATCACCTGTTCACACTGTTTCTGTTATCCCATTTTCTCGTCCACTTCCTGTACACAAAGGGAAATTTTACATAGGCCGATTAAACTATAGACCCTCCTGTCTTTGGGATATGGGAGGAATCTCAGCATCAGAACAAACCCACACAGTCACAGGAAGAACATGCAAACTCCACACAGACAGCACCAAGGGTCAGGATCGAATCTGGATCTCTGGTGCTGTGAGACAGCAGTTCTACCAGCTGAGTCACTGTACAGTGATAATTAAAACAACAAAAATGTAAAGACGTACACAAGCCAAAATATTAATACAATAGAATATGAAGTTAATATAAACTACAATGCTGCTCTGATCAATATAAATTACAAAATTATCCACGATCAATATAATTAAATACTTGGAATACCAGAAATTTATTTTTGTTTCCACATATATGATCGTCCTTTTTCTGGTCTGCTTAAAGATGAGATCTAGCGTCATTATAATTACAGTTCCTATGATCTTTGTTTTATTTTATTATTAAGTTCTCATCTTGAAGCATCTTTTAAAGTGTTTATTTTCTGCATTTTTTCCGAGCTTGCTTGTGAAAATTTCTTCTCCCCCTCAATTGGCACTTCTCACTCGTGTTTCCCATTGCAATTCACTCTCATGTGGATCCCTGCTAACCAATGCTTAAAAATAAATCTGAAATGCTAGCTTTGAACAGCTCATTTGTTGTCTATTAGATGAGTTCAAATTGTAATGCTGAACTATGTAAAATCACTTCAGGTATGAAATTGGCAAAGAAGACCCGGACCCTGAAAAACACTTAATGAAGATGGAAAAAATCGCCACTGGATTGCTTAAGAAATTGAAGGAACTTGACTCCGATCTATTGTTCTCAACAGGTTAGAATATTCTACCTGTATAAAATTTGTATACCAAATCAGTTGGGAAATGGGCCAAACGCAGGTAAATGAGACCAGCTTAGATGGGGCGTCTTGGTCGGCATAGACAAATTGGGCTGAAGACCCTGTTTCTGTGCTGTATAACTGACTAAATGGCACATGTGCTAGTACATAGCAAGGTAGTAGTTACTTAACTGCCCTAATATCTAGAGACTTGTGCTGATCATGGAGAAACATCAATTTGTGTTTATACACAGTCAGGGCACCATAATGTTTGGGAGACATGACTTCACAGGTGTTTGTAATTACTCAGGTGTGTTTAATTGCCTCCTTAATGCAGGTGTAAGAGAGCTCTCAGCACTAGTCTTTGCTCCAGTCTTTCCATCACCTTTGGAAACTTTCATTGCTCTTTATCAACATGAGGACCAAAGTTGTGCCAATGAAAGTCAAAGAAGCCATTATGAGACTGAGAAACAAGAATAAACTATTAGAAAAATCAGCTACACCTTAGGCTTACCAAAATCAACTGTTTACAACATCATTAAGAAGACAGAGAGCTTACTAATCGCGAAAGGACTGGCAGGCCAAGGAAGATCTCCACAGCTGATGACAGAAGATTTCTCTCTATAATAAAGAAAAATCCCCAATAAGAAAGAAAAATCCTTCAGATCAGAAACACTCTTCAGGAGTCAGGTGTGGATTTGTCAATGACCACTGTCCGCAGAAAACTTAATCTACAAAAATACAGAGGCTACACTGCAAGATGCAAACCACTGGTTAGCTGCAAAAATAGGATGGCCAGGTTACAGTTTGTCAAGAAGTACTTAAAAGAGCAACCACAGTTCTGGAAAAAGGTCTTGTGGACAGATGAGACAAAGATGAACTTATATCAGAGTGATGGCAAGAGCAAAGTATGGAGGAGAGAAGGATCTGCCGAAGATCCAAAGCATACCACCTCATCTGTGAAACGCGGTGGTGGAGGTGTATGGCCTGGGCATGTATGGCTGCTGAAGGTATTGGCACACTTATCTTCATTGATGATACAACTGCTGATGGTAGTAGCATAATGAATTCTGAAGTGTATAGACACATCCTATTTGCTCAAGTTCAAACAAATGCCTCAAAACTCATTGGCTGGCGGCTCATTCTACAGCAAGCCAATGATCCCAAACATACTGCTAAAGCACCAAAGGTACGCTGAAGAGAAAACTGAGGGACATACGCTAAAGATGGCTGCAATACAGGCCTGGCAGAGCATCACCACAGGAGACACCCAGCAACTGGTGATGCCCATGAATCATAGACTTCAAGCAGTCATTGCATTCAAAGGATATGCAACAAAATACTAAACATGACTACTTTCATTTACATGACATTGCTGTGTCCCAAATATTATGGTGCCCTGAAATGGGGGAACTATGTATAAACACTGCTGTAATTTCTACATGGTGAAACCAAAATGTATAAAAAAACAACTTTTTTTTAATCTTACGATGTGCACTTTAACCACATGTGATTTGTTTCCATTACAAATCTCAATTTGTGGAGTACAGAGGCAAATAAATAAATGATGGGTCTTTGTCCCAAACATAGAAGGCACTGTATGTGAACAGAGATCTTCTGCACAATGTGGTTCAGAGCTTCATGCCTTGAAATAACAATCAGTCACTTTGTGCAAAATTATTAGAAAGTGTAATAAATGCTTTCAAAACTCCAGTAGGTCTGGTTTGGATACAATTCTATATGAAGCAATGAGCATATAATTGCATGTAAGCAGATATGATAAACTATAGTATGGGATGAGTTAGGATGAAAACATCATAATCTTGCATCCATATAACCATATAACAATTACAGCACGGAAACAGGCCAACTCGGCCCTTCTAGTCCGTGCCGAACACTTATTCTCCTCTAGTCCCATCTACCTGTACTCAGACCATAACCCTCCATTCCTTTCCCGTCCATATACCTATCCAATTCATTTTTAAATGATAAAATCGTACCTGCCTCCACCACTTCCACTGGAAGCTCATTCCACACAGCTACCACTCTCTGAGTAAAGAAGTTCCCCCTCATGTTACCCCTTAATTCTCAAGTCATGTCCTCTTGTTTGAATCTTCCCTACTCTCAATGGGAAAAGCTTATCCACGTCAAATCTATCCCTCTCATCATTTTAAAGACCTCTATCAAGTCCCCCCTTAACCTTCTGCGCTCCAAAGAATAAAGACCTAACTTGTTCAACCTTTCTCTGTAACTTAGTTACTGAAACCCAGGCAACATTCTAGTAAATCTCCTCTGTACTCTCTCTATTTTGTTGTCATCCTTCCTATAATTAGGCGACCAAAATTGTACACCATACTCCAGAATTGGCCTCACCAATGCCTTGTACAATTTTAACATTACATCCCAACTTCTATACTCAATGCTCCGATTTATAAAGACCAGCACACCAAAAGCTTTCTTTACCACCCTATCTACATGAGATTCAACCTTCAGGGAACTGTGCACAGTTATTCCTAGATCCCTCTGTTCAACTGCATTCCTCAACTCACTACCATTTACCATGTATGTCCTATTTTAATTTGTCCTGCCAAGATGTAGCACCTCACACTTATCAGCATTAAACTCCATCTGCCATATTTCAGCCCACTCTTCCAAATGGCCTAAATCTCTCGGTAGACTTTGAAAATCTACTTCATTATCCACAACACCACCTATCTTAGTATCATCTGCATACTTACTAATCCAATTTACCACACCATCATCCTGATCATTGATGTACATGACAAACAACGGTGGACCCAACACAGATCCCTGTGGCACCCCTCTAGTCACCGGCCTCCAACCTGACAAACAGCCATCCACCATTACTCTCTGGCATCTCCCATTCAGCCACTGTTGAATCCATCTTGCTACTCCACCATTAATACCCAACAATTGAACCTTCTTAACCAACCTTCCATGAGGAACCTTGTCAAAGGCCTTACTGAAGTCCATATAGACAACATCCACTGCTTTACCCTCATCAATTTCCCGAGTAACCTCTTTAAAAAAATTCAAGAAGATTAGTCAAACATGACCTTCCAGGCACAAATCCATGTTGACTGTTCCTAATCAGACCCTGTTTATCCAGATGCTTATATATATTATCTCTAAGTATCCTTTCCATTAATTTGCCCACCACTGACGTCAAACTAACAGGTCTATAATTGCTAGGTTTACTCTTAGAACCCTTTTTAAACAATGGAACAACATGCGCAGTACGCCAATCCTCCGGCAGTATTCCTGTTTCTAATGACAATTGAAATATTTCTGTCATAGCCCCTGCAATTTCCACACTAACTTCCCTCAATGTCCTAGGGAATATCCTGTCAGGACCTGGAGACTTATCCACTTTTATATTTTTCAAAAATGTCAGTACTTCCTCTTCTTTGAATCTCATAGTTTCCATAGCTACTCTACTTGTTTCTCTTACCTCACATAATTCAATATCCTTCTCCTTGATGAATACCGAAGAAAAGAAATTGTTCAATATCTCCCCCATCTCTTTTGGCTCTGCATATAGCTGTCCACTCTGACTCTCTAATGGACCAATTTTATCCCTCGTTATCCTTATGCTATTAATATAGCTGTAGAAACCCTTTGGATTTACTTTCACCTTACTTGCCAAAACAACCTCATATCTTCTTTTAGCTTTTCTAATTTCTTTCTTAAGATTCTTTTTACATTCTTTATACTCCTCAAGCACCTCATTTACTCCATGCTGCCTATAATTATTATAGTTCTCTCTCTTTTTCCGAACCAAGTGTCCAATTTCCCATGAAAACCATGGCTCTTTCCAATTTTTACGATTTCCTTTCAACCGAACAGGGACATAAAGATTCTGTACTCTTAAAATGTAATCTTTAAATGTCCTCCACATCCTTCCCATCAAACAAAATGTCCCAATTCACTCCTTTTAAATCCTTTCGCATCTCCTCAAAGTTAGCCTTTCTCCAATCAAAAATCTCAACCCTAGGTCCAGTTCTGACCCTCTCCTTAATTCTATTGAAACTAATGGTATTGTGATCACTGGACCCGAAGTGATCCCCAACACATACCTCCGCCACGTGACCTGTCTCATTTCCTAACAGGAGGTCCAGCACTGCCCCTTCTCTAGTAGGTACCTCTATGTATTGCTGCAAAAAACTATCCTGCACACATTTTACAAACTCCAAACCATCCAGCCCATTTACAGAATGTGTTTCCCAGTCTATGTGTGGAAAATTGAAATCTCCCACAATCACTACCTTGTGTTTACTACTAATATCTGCGATCTCCTTACATATTTGCTCTTCCAATTCTCGCTCTCCATTAGGCAGTCTATAATACACCCCTATATGTGTTGCTACACCTTTCCCATTTCTCAGTTCCACCCAAATAGCCTCCCTAGACGAGCCCTCTAATCTATCCTGGCAAAGCACTGCTGTAATGTCTTCCCTGACAAGCAATGCAACACCTCCACCTCTTGCCCCTCCAATTCTATCACACCTGAAGCAACGAAATCCTGGAATATTTAGTTTCCAATCACAGCCCTCCTGCAACCATGTTTCACTGATCGCCACAACATCATACTTCCAAGTGTCAATCCTGGCTCTAAGCTCATCCACCTTTCTTACAATGCTCCTAGCATTAAAATATACACATTTAAGAAACTCAACCCCATCGTATTCTCTGTTTATTATCTTTTTCTTCTTTCTCCCCTACATTTTGTGTCCGAGTGCTATCCTTCTCTGCCTCCTGCCTCACACACTACTAGCTTTCCCTATTTGAGTCCCTCCCCCCAACTGTTCTAGTTTAAAGTCTCCTCAGTAGCCTTTGCAAATCCCCCCGCCAGGATATTGGTCCCCCTCGGGTTCAAGTGCAACCCATCCTTTTTGTACAGGTCGCACCTTCCACAAAATAGGTCCCAATGATCCAGAAACTTGAATCCCTGCCCTCTGCGCCAGTCCTTTAGCCACGCATTTATCCTCCACCTCGCTCCGTTCCTACTCTCACTGTCGCGTGGCACAGGCAGTATTCCCGAGATTGTTACCTTTTCGGTCTTTCTCTTTAACTCTCCTAACTCCCTAAATTCTCCTTTCAGGACCTCTTCTCTTTTTCTACCTATGTCATTGGTACCTATATGTACCACGACCTCGAGCTCCTCTCCCTCCCATTTCAGGACATCTTGGACACGTTCAGACACATCCCAGACCCTGGCACCACGGAGGCAAACTACCATCCGGGTCTCTCGACTGCGGCCACAGAATCATCTGTCTGACCCCCTAACTATAGAGTCCCCTATTACTAATGCCCTCCTCTTCTTTTCCTTACCCTTCTGAGCAACAGGACCGGTCTCTGTACCGGAGGCCCGGCCGCTGTTGCTACCCCCAGGTAGGCTGTCTCCCCTAACAGTACTCAAACAGGAGTACTTATTGTCAAGTTGTACAGCCACCGGGGTACTCTCTAGTCCCTGCCTGTGCCCCTTGTCCCTCCTAACCGTGACCCACTTGCCTGGCTCCTGTGGTCTTGGAGTGACCACCTCTCTGTAACTCCTCGCAATGACTTCCTCGCTCTCCCTGACCAGACGGAGGTCATCGAGCTGCTGCTCCAGGTTCCTAATACGGTCCCTTAGGAGCCCCATCTCAACACACCTGGCGCAGATGTGGACGTCTGGAAGGCTATCAGATTCCTTGACCTCCCACATCTGACATCCAGAACAGTAAACTGCCCTGGCACTCATACTCCCCTCTTACCTAGGATACAATACAAAGTACAATACACTACAAACTGCTGGAAGAAATCAGCAGGGATCTGACTCCCAATCAGCAGCTTCCTCAAGCCCACTTGTTTTGAAATGCGAATGGAACGTTGCAGATTTTGGTACTCCTCCCTCTGCGATCGCTCCGACGGCTCTCGGGCCTCTGTAAGCAACAAGCCCCGCGCTCGAGTTTAAATCCTACCGCTCGAGTGCAGCTCCTCCCTCTGCGACGGCTCTCGGGCCTCCTTGAAGCAACAATCCTGCATGCGGATTACACAAATTATATGTAATCCAAGAATGTTTAGATTGGTTGTACCAAACTGAAGAAGTGTTCATATGATTTGCTTATTATCATGGAAACGAAGCCCTTGTATATTTGCATAGATTACTTGTAGGAAAGGGGAATGCCCTGGCTAGTGATATATAGGCACATTGTGTTTGATTTATGGGTCTACGACCTTGTTTATTTAATATCAAGACCATTACACGTTGTATTTTTGAAATAACAGACTCAAATTTACACCTGATTAAATTGTTTAGTTTACACATTTTTGAATTACATGCAGGAATTTTTGAATTAATTTCAGGAATGTAACCCCCATGTAAAAAGTGAGGTGTCTATTTAATATTATGAAAATGTATTCACTTATGGGATATTATTGTAGCTTTTGCCCATTTCTTAGCTCGTACAGTTTTTAATATTGACTATGATACTTTGAATCTGCAGGGCCCGAGTTTGGAGGGGAGAAGAACAGCATTTATATTGGCATGGTAACCGACAATTTAGATATCCCAGAACTTGTGGTGACCATTGCGGCCACAGGCAAAGAAATAGAAGAAAGTTCAAAGGTCTGTACAACAGTGTCATTTGTCCTTTGTCAACAAAACAAATTTTATCTGATAGGAAAGATTTACTTTTTCAAAACTAAATTTTGTGCATTGATGTCCATAACATTATTTGTCATTTTGTTTAAAGATGTTGTACGGTTATGTGCTTTTAAAATTGATAGTAATGATCGTCAAACAAATCTTACATAAGCATATGCTGCCTTATTCAAACCTTTGTTGCACAAATACAGCCTGAGAGCACCCTGGACAGTAAACATGTCCACGCTGCCTTCCCAGGTGCTGCGAAACCTTGCTTCTGTCCCATTCAGCCACTTGCCGCTCATATAGCCCTCACTGCACGCATGCTAACTGCTCCAGTGAATCCACAATACAACTCAAATCCAGCAGAAGTGGGTGGGAGCAGGAACAGTGTTGTGGAGGTGAGCATTCTTCCCTCCTATAGGCATGTGGGTCAGACTGCTCTGTGCAGATTGTCCCATATCCAGGTAGAGGTGGATGACTAGTTCTTGAGTATTATTTCATGCTCGTATCAGTACAGGCACAATGAGCTGCAGTGAGCTTCCTCCCAGATGTAACTCTTATTAAAGACCAGGAAGTATGTACAAACTTGAGAATGGTCAGAGTGGAAATGCATCCAGCTTTCTGACTTGAAGTGGGAACTGTTTGGAATTGGAAAATGTAAACAGCTCTCTTTTTGTTGTAAAGACAAATATTTTATTTTTCAAAATGGCTTGGAAACAATAAAATTAGTTTCTCATGAATGACCTTAAGAAATAGTTTGGATTGTAATACCAAACTTCTGCATTAGGACTAGTACAGCAAATCGTGGCCGGTCTAATTGTGGACCTAAACTCCTCATTTGTCTATCCCTGTAACTTTTCGCATGCATGCTTCTTATGAATCTAACTACGCTTTCTTAAAAAAATATTCAAAGATTCTGCTTCCACCATTTTTTTTTTTTAAGTTCCAAGGAATCACTGCTCCTTGAGAGAGAATTTTCTACAATGTGTTAAATAATTAATTTCTTGTGTCCAATGTCTTCTTCAAGTTCAATGTATTAACTTAATGCATTATGATCTTGGTGAATTATTTGTATATAATACACCCTCTTTACAATTCCTCTTTAAGCGCATCCTCTTTACAATTACAATACGGTAGTGTTACACTAAAGCAAAAACTGATCAAATCTAGCCACAGTGACGAGGGAACACGTTAGCCAATTTCCTATTAATCTTCTCACTGCAGCTTGTCTGTCCTGAAAGAGTGATACGTTATCCACAAAGAATAAATATCAACGGTAAACACAAAATGCTGGAGTAACTCAGCAGGACAGGCAGCATCTCTGGAGGGAAGGAATGGGTGACGTTTCAATCAGGTGATGTCACCCATTCCTTCTCTCCAGAGATGCTGCCTGTCCTGCTGAGTTACTCCAGCATTTTGTGTCTACCTTTGATTTAAACCAGCATCTGCAGTTCTTTCCTACACAAGAATAAACGTCAAACTTTAAAATTATGACATATTATAGTAACACTGCTGACCAGCAATCAACTGACATTGCACTCCGTGTGCTGCTGTGGGATACAGTCAAAGCCAATAGAGGCTAACAAGAAAGGGTTAAAGTACTGTGCAGAAGGGATCAGCAGTATCATTGGGAAAACAGATTTGGATTCTGAATCTCTTAAGCAATGTTTCAAATTAAGGAGTTTTGCATGTATAGATCCTGACGGCAGTCTACATCCCGCCCCATGCGGATATAAAGCTTGCTCTGAATGAATTCCACTATCAACAGCCTCGACACCAAACACCCTGAAGCCCTGGTTGTGGTAGCCGGAGATTTCAATCAAGCTAACCTTGGGGAGGACCTACTACCAAAGTATTACCAGCATGTCTCGTGTCCCACCAGAGGCCAGAACACCCTTGACCACTGCTACACGTCAATAGAAAACACGTACTGCATTGTCCCTCGGCCACATTTCGGGAAATCTGATCACCTAGCCGTGCTTCTGCTCCCTACCAACAAACTAAAATCGAAACTGGAGGATCCAGTACAGAGAGTTGTTAAATGCTGGTCAACGAACACGGGTGACATCTTATGTGACTGTTTTGAGTCAGTGGACTCGTCCATATTCAGGAATTCTGGAAATCTGTGTTCTGACAAAGACAATCCGAGTGTTCCCCAACCGGAAACCATGGATGAACCGCAAGATATATTTACAGTTGAAGGCCAGGTCCATTGCATACAAGTTAAACAATCCTGCAAGAAGGCCTGCTATGATCTCCACAAAGCCATCAAGCCACTAAACTTCCCAGTATAATCACTCAGCCAAACGAAGAATGTGGCACGGTCCAAATACGATAACAGGCTGCAAAATGATGTTAGACAACATCATTGGTGATAGTGCGACCCTACCTGATGAACTGAATGCTTTCTATGCTTGCTTTGAGCAGAAGGCCAACAGGGTGATGACACCCATCCTTTCAGACTCATGTGTGCCTCTTCACAGGGTCAATGTTGCAGAGGTTAAATCGGCCATCCTGAGGATGAACCCACGGAAGACAACTGGCTGAGACGAAGTTCCTGGCTGCGTCTTAGAAGTCATCAGGAGTATTCACGGACATCTTCAACCTCTCCTTACGCCGTTCTGATGTACCCATCTGCTTCAAGAAGACCACCATCATCCTGGTGCCAAAGATAAGGTGGCACAGTGGTAGAGTTGCTACCTTACAGTGAATGGAACGCCGGAGAGTCGGGTTCGACCTCTACTATGGGTGCTGTCTGTACGGAGTTTGTACATTCTCCCTGCGTGGGTTTTACAATACCATGCAATACCGTTTATTTGTCATTTGAACCTCACATGAAGTTCAAACAAAATTTGGTTTCTGCAGCCATACAAGAAAAGAACCAAGACACACACCAACACAATTTACACAAACATCCATCACAGTGAATCTCCTCCTCACTGTGATGGAAGGCAAAGTCTTGTCTCTCCATTCCTCTCCCGAAGTCAAAGTCAAAGCCTCCAGCGGGCGCTAGCAAGTCCGCAGCCATTTGAAGCCGCGTCAGGCGATGTAAGGCCCTGCCCCGGGTCTTGATGTTGGAGCCCCTGGCAGGCGCTAGCAAGTCCGCGGCCATTTAAAGCCGCGCCGGGCGATGTAAGGCCCCGCTCCAGGTAACTCTCAACCCCGCAATTCGGGCGGGAGAAGTCGCTGTTGCCGGTGCTCCGCGAAGCAGTCTCCCACCGGGGACCCGCGAGCTCCCGGTGTCACCATCCACCGGAGTCGGGTCGCAACAGCGCGCCACCGCAGCTCTCCTCGCTCCGAAGCTGGCCAGCTCTACGATGGTAGGTCCGCAGCTCCGCAGGCTCCGTGACTCGAGCTGTCGTTCCGGTTGGAGGCTGCTCCACGGTGCTAGGCCCCAACGGCAACGGAGACCCGACAGGGAAAAGGTCAGGTCTCCGTGCAGGGAAAAGATTTAAAAGTTTCCCCCATTCATCCCCCGCCCCCCACACATACAGTCAAAAACCCACCACAAACATAACACTCTACAGGACAATAAAATTAAAAAAGGCAGACGGACTGCAGAGGCCGCTGCGACGTCGGTCACACCGCCAACCCATTAATCCAAGAAGTTTGGTTTCCTCCCATGCTCCAAAGACATACAGGTTTGTAGGTTAATTGGCATGGTAAATGTAAAAAAAAATTGTTCCTAGTGGGTGTAGAATAGTGTTAATGTGCGGGGATCGCTGGTCGGCGTGGACCCGGTGGGCTGAAGGGCCTATTTCCAAGCTGTAGCTCTAAACTAAACTAAAAGCAAGACCTCATGCCTAAACAACGACCATCCACTGGCCTTGACATGCACCATCATGAAATGCCTTGAGAGGCTGCTTGTGAAACGCATTAAAGTCAACCAAGCAGCGACCCACTGCAGTTCGCCTACTGCCACAACAGGTTCACGGATGATTCCATCTCCCTGGCCCTATATTCATCCCTAGAACACCTGGATAAGAAAGACACCTACGTCAGACTCCCAATCATAGACTACAGCCCAGCCTTTAATACCATTACACCATCCAAGCTTATCACCAAACGGACGGGACTTGGTGTCAGCACTCATCTCTGCAACTGGATCCTCGACTTTCTGACCAAAAGACCCCAATCAGTGAGGATAGGGGACAAATCATCCTCTAAGATATTCCTCAACACTGGTGCTTCGCAGGGCTGCGTTCTCAGCTGCCTTCTTTAAGGTGCTGTCCCACTGCGGCGACCTAATTGGCGAGTTTAGAAGAGTTCAGGAGAGTTTGTAAAAAGTGTCATGTTGAAGACCTCCTTCGACCATGTAGAAGACCTCCTTCGACTATGTTGAATACTAGCTTCGACTAACTTCGGGAAAATTGGACACCGAATAGTGGAGAGTGAAGACAACCTCCTTCGATTTCCTTCGACTATGTTGAAGTCTATCTACGACTACCTTTGATTACCTATGAATAACATGCCGACCTACTTCGACTAAACCTACGAGTAAAAAAAAAAAATTATTTTTTTCATGGCGACCTTTTTTTACTCGCGGGCTTTTTTCAACATGTTGAAAAACACTCCGCGACCTAGCTGAGTCCTCAAGTACGCGGGGACTACTATCGAGCATGAAGGAGAGTTACAAGGACCTTGTGTCGACCATGCTGCGAGTATGAGTCAAGGGCAAACTCTTCTGAACTCTCGGATTAGGTCGCCACCGTGGGACAGCCCCTTTACGCCTTATACACCCACGACTGTGTAGCCATGTAAAAATCTAATTCAATTTACAAATTCGCAGACGACACCACCATTATGGGTCGGATATCAAATAATGATGAGACGGAGTACAGGAAGGAGATTGAGAACCTCATGTCCTGGTGTTGAGACAACAATCTTTCCTTCAATGTCAGGAAGACAAAGGAGATCGTGATCGACTTGAGGAAACAAAACAATACACCCACCCCAGTTTGCATTGACGGTGCCAAAGTAGAGATGGTTGGAAACTTCAAATTCCTAGGAGTCAATATCACCAACAACTTCTCCTGGACCTCCCATATTGAGGCAATGGCCAAGAAAGCCCACCAACGCCTCTACTTTCCTTAGAAGGCTGAGGAAGTTCGGCATGACCCCAACAACTCACCAACTTCTACAGATGCACTGTAGAAAGCATTTTATCAGGATGTGTCACAGCATGTTTTTGGAACAGCTCCATCCGAGACCACATGAAATCGCAGAGAATTGTGGACGCAGCCCAGACCTTCACACAAACCAACCTCAGTTATACCTCAGGTAGTCAAAAGTGCTGGAGAAACTCAGCGGGTGCAGCAGCATCTATGGAGCGAAGGAAATAGGCAACTTTTCAGGCCAAAACCCTTCTTCAGACTGATGGAGGGGGAGGGGGGGGGGGGGTGAAGGGAGAAGAAAGGAAAAAGAAGGAGGAGGAGCCCGAGGGCTGAGGGAGAGCTAGGAATGGGAGGAGACAGCAAGGGCTAACGGAATTGGGAGAATTCACTGTTCAGGCCACCGGGAAGCAGACTGCTCAAGTGGAATATGAGGTGCTGTTCCTCCAATTTCCGGTGGTGCTCACCCTGGCCATGGAGGAGGCCCAGGACAGAGAGGTCGGATACGGAATGGGAGGGGGAGTTGAAGTGCTGAGCCACTGGGAGGTCAGGTTGGTTAATGCGGACCGAGTGGAGGTGTTCGGCTAAACGATCGTCAAGCCTCCGCTTGGTCTCACCGATATAGATCTGCTGACATCTAAAGCAGCGGATGCCATAGATGAGGTTGGAGGAGGTGCAGGTGAACCTCTGTTGCACCTGGAACGACTGCTTAGGTCCTTGAATGGAGTCGAGGGGGAAGGTAAAGCGACAAGTGTAGCATCTCTTGCGGTTGCAAGGGAAAGTGCCCGGGGAGGGGGTGGTGCGGGAGGGAAGGGAATTGACAAGGGAGTTACGGAGGGAGCGTTCTTTGCAGAAAGCAGACGAGGGGTGATGGGAAGATGTGGCGAGTGGTGGAGTCACATTGGAGGTGGCGAAACTGATGGATTACTTGTTGTATGTGCCGGCTAGTGGGGTGAAAGGTGAGGACTAGGGGGACTCTGCCCTTGTTGCGAGTGGGGGGGATGGGGAGAGAGAGCAGTGCTACGGGGTATGGACACTCAGTTATACCTTTTGCTGCCTCGGCAAGGCCACCAACTTGATCAAGGACGAGTCACACCCTGGCCGCGCCCTCTTCTCCCCTCTCCCATTAGGCAAAAAGTATAGAAATATGAAAGCACGCACCTCCAGATTCAGGGACAGTTTCTTCCCAGCTGTTATCAGCCAACTGAACCAGTCCCGAAGAGAGTCCAGAGAGCAGTCCTGAACTACTATCTACCTCATTGGAGACCCTCAGACTATCGTTGATCGGACTTTATTGGCTTTATCTTGCACTAAACATTATTCACGTTATTCCCCTGATCATGTATCTGTACATTGTGAATGGCTTGATTGTAATCATGTTTTGTCTTTCTGCTGACTAGTTAGCACACAACAAAGGCTTTTCACTGTGCCTCTGTACACGTGACAATAAACTATACTAACTAAAGTGGTCCGAAAGTACCACTTCAATTAAATAATTTTGAAATTTGAAAGTTTACTTAGAGATAGTTACAAATCGATTCTTTGTACTCCGTTTTCACTCTGGGCTGGACCGTGGCTTTCTCTTAGTTGAATTAGTCTGCGGGGTGAGCATATTTAAAGTATCTGATAACCAATGGTGCAAATAAATATATGAACATTTGATGTCCATAATTCTCCCATCTTTTATTTATTTTGAAGTTATTGGAGAACATGACTGAGATAGTCCGAAAAGGAATTGTTGAAGCAGAGCAACAGCTGCAAAAGGCCAGTGAAGCTAAACTACTTGAAGAGGTAGGTACACATACTATTGGCTTAAACGTGCCACATTTTGATGAAATATTTAAATATATGGAGTTTTATCAACTGTTTGAAAAATTCTGCAAATGTTGGGGAAAAAAGGAAAAAAACAGCTGAAAATACTAGTAGATTAGGCAGCATTTGTAAGGAAAGATTCATTGTAAAATCATGTTCTCCACAGATTCTGCTTCACCTGAGTGTTTCCTACATCTATTTTTTATTGGACACAGACAAAATTGGTATCAATGCAGAATTGTGCTTTTATTTAGAAGTATGTATTTTTACATAATGGAACTTGTTTGTATCATTTGGGTTAAAATCTTCGAAAAGGCTCCCAGGAAAAATCACCTTGGGCTGGTTTTGTTACAAGATACAAAGTGTAGTTCCTGAACCATGCCCAGTGTTAGATCATTGCAAATTGAAACAAGATTTTGTTTCCCATTTCTATCGTGCTCCTAAATGTCCTAAAATTTAAACACCATAAGTCTATAAATTTATGTTGCTCTCATCCCATTCCAGAGGAGCAAACCATATAATTCAGGAGCCACAAAAAAATTATTTTTATTTATAGAAACTGGTATCCATAATATAAGCACAGCTTCCATAAACTTCAGGTGTCTTTTTACACACCCTAAAGCAAATATTCAACCAATATTAATTTCAACTCGTGCATCATTTTTCTTGTGCATGTAATTTTTGAATGTTTAAAAATGTTCTCTGACTGCATCGGAATATCCACGTGAGAGCATTATTGTAAATAGTTCATTAGTCTGGAATTATTTCAGCTGAATTGTTAAGACTATTTGCTCTTGGCCAAAAAGTAATTCTGCAAAATAATTACTTTTTGGTCAAGAAATGTTAGTCACAGGACAGAATAATGATTAAACAATTTCATCATCTCAGAGAAGAACCATTCATTATTGCTGCACATTAGAATTTAATGTAAAAACGTGTTCATTTTTAATGCTAGTAACGATAGTTAACCTGAATTTACATTTTAAATGCATCAAGAGAATTAATAATGGCAATTTACTTATTAGTTAGTCATACAGCACAGAAACAGATTCATTGGCCTATCTTGTCTAAGCCGACTAAGATATCAGAGTTTATACCATTTGTTTCATATCCTGCAACACATTTTAGCCCATGTATCTGCCAAAGGTCTTAGGTCCTCCAGCAGCCCTTGCCACCACCCTGTGTAGAAAAAGCTACCCCTCTGATTCCTTTAAAATGTTTCCCCTCTTGCCTTAGATCTACGTTCCCTAGTTTTAGATTTTCCTGTATTCTTGGAAAAAGACAGACCATCCACCTTATCTACCTCACTCATGATTTTCATGCCACTTAGGTCACTGCTCAACTTCCTACGCTCCAGGGAAAAAAGTCTCAACCTATCCAGCCTTATTATAACTCAAGCCTTTAGGTCCCAGTAATAGCCGTGCAAATTTTCTGCATCCTTTCCAGCTTAATGAAATGTTTCCTACAGCAGGGCAACTAGAACTGTGCACAGTGTACCAAGTGTAATCTCTATGATGTCCCACCACTATCAATGAAGGCATGCATGCCAAACACCACCTTCACCACCCTATCTACATGTGCCGTCTGTTTCAAGGTACCCTTGGGTTTCTCTGTTCCACAACAAACTGCATGCAGGGCCATAGCGTTTACTGTGTTCATTTTACCCTGGTTTTACTTGTCAAAATGCAAAACCTTGGTCTTGTAAGAGTTAAATTACAATTAGAGTTGCTGACAGCAAAATAATTTTTACGTTTTAAGTTGGAAAGGACCAGGCCAAGTTCACAAGGCAAAATACTGTTTATCTTTGTGCATTTATGGCTATTTTTCGTGTTCTACTTTTGAAGGGAGTTCTGCGACAGATTCCTCTAGTTGGCTCAGTGCTGAACTGGCTGTCTCCAGTACAGAAATCCGTTAAAGGGAAATCATTCAATCTTTCAGGAGGTGAGATATAAGTTCTGTTCCACTGTGAATATGTTTCCGTTATATTAGTCTTATAGGTATATTATTCTAGTCTTAAAAGTATATTTAAAGCTTTCTACTCATTGTGTCTCAATGAATAAAATATTGTAACACTTAAACATAGAATCTAAATACAGTAGACAATAGGTGCAGGAGTAAGCCATTCGGCCTTCGAGCCAGCACCGCCATTCAATGTGATCATGGCTGATCATCTCCAATCAGTACCCCGTTCCTGCCTTCTCCCCATATCCTCTGACTGCTATCTTTAAGAGCCCTATCTAGCTCTCTCTTGAAAGTATTCAGAAAACCGGCCTCCACCACTCTCTGATGCAGAGAATTCCACAGCTCACAACTCTCTGTGTGAAAAAGTATTTGTTCTTAAATTGAATGATTCTGGTGAATATATAATTTTAATTCTATCCTTTATCATAAAACTTCTGAAAACAGAAACAAGTTTATCAAAGTTTTTTCCTCCAACCCCAAAAACCTTCTTGGTGCCTAGCCCACTCCAACAATCACATTATGGGCCTTAGGTGACGTTTTAGGCGATTGCAGAAGACTATGCAGTCGCCACATGTTCACGGGTAGTGAATTTTTCAACATGTTGAAAAAATAGCGGTGACCAGAATGAAGCCGCCATGGAGAGTAGCGAGAATTTTCGTGCCGTAGGTGGGTCGCCAGGAGGTCGAATGTTCTTGTGGGTTGTAGCCGGTGCTGACCGGTGAATTTCATTTGCTCATTGGGAAAACAAAACGCAAGCAGTAGTTTTCAGAACCAAGGATAACCGACCGGTAATGTTAATGTTTGGTCGGTTATCTCAGGCTTCTTAGAAGTTGTCTCCACTCCTTCTCCCCCCTCTGTCTCCCCCCCCTCCCTTTCAAAGGACTTACTGTACACTGTGCTTTAGCCGTCTTAATTACAGCGCCACCTTCTTGTTCTTCGCGGTGTGTGTGCATCACCTTGGCGTTGCTCCGTGTGAATTTCTCTCAGACAGTGCTCCCCCCGCCTGCATAACAGGCTGGTGAAGGAAACGATGTGTGTGTGTGTGGCACTCTGACAGTCGCCGTTCCAGTTGCCGGTTTTTGAGGCGACTGCCAGCAACTTGACAGTCGCCGGCACTCGCCTGAAAAATGGCCTAAGTGGGACAGGCCCATTAGTAACTGTCTACAGCCTCAATCTCCGACATCCACACTCAAGGCAAGTCTAAAGCAGTAAATTGGTGTGAGAAAGAGCCCATATTTAACTAATTTACGGAATCTACACTTGTGAACCTTGTTGTTCAAGTTTGAATTGGTTAGCGTTACAGATCAATAATTAGATTTTATCGTGAAATTAAAGTCGTTTGGTTTATTTTAGAGATACAGCGCGGAAACTAGCCCAGAGTCTGCACCAACCAGCGATCCCCACACACTAACACTTGTTCCATACCAGGGACAATTTTTATATTTATACCAAGCCAATTAACCTACAAACCTGTACGTTATTGGAGTGTGGGAGGAAACCAAAGTTCTCTGAGAAAACCCACTCGGTCACCGGGAGAACGTACAAATTCCATAGACAAGCACGCGTAGCCAGGATCGAACCTGAGTCTCTGGCACTGTAAGGCAGCAACTCTACCGCTGCGCCACCGTGCTGCCCAGTGGTTTACTTATGTTTTCATTAAAATAATTATCAGGAATTCAAAATTGGACTATGGATACTAATAAACTTTCAGCAAGGATTTGAGATTTCAAACACAAATCACAACCTCCCTCAGCAGGTAAACATGCCAAATGTGAATGAAGTGTTCATGGAAGAACCTTTTGGGACCAGTAACCACTGTCGATTAGGTTTAACATAGTTATGGATAGGGACAAAGAGGGCCCAGGTGTTAAAATGCTAAATTGGGGTACTGCCAACTCTGAGGGCATGAAAGTCTCGCTCATGTTGATTGGAGCAGGATGTTTGAGGGGAAAGGAACATCAGCCAAGTGGGATGTTTTTAAAAGTGTGCTCACATCCCTCTTTGAGTGAAAGGCAAGACAAGCAAACTTAAGGAAGCTTGGCTGCCGAGCAAAATTGGGGCATTGGTCAAGAATAAGAAGGGCACATTGGACATGTATAGATAGCTGGGATCAAGTGTATCCCAGGAAAAGTTTTGGTAACTAAGGAGCAAAGTAAAAAAAGAAATCAGAAGGGCAAAAAAGGGGCAAGGAGATAGCGCTGGCTGATAGCATTAAGGACAGTCCCAAGATATTTTATAAATTCATAAGGGGGTAACTAGAGAGAGAGTCGGACCCCTCAGGAATCAACTCTGTGTGGAGCCACAGGAGATGAGCAAGGTTGTCAATGAGTAATTTTACTCTGTATTTACCGAGGAGAAAGACAGGAGGGTGGAGGAACTTGGGGCAGTCAATGGAGGTGTCTTGAGAGCAATCAGTGTTACGCTCAAAGAGGTGCTAAAGGTACTATCGTGTATGAAGGTAGACAAATCTCCAGGGCCTGACCAGATATATTCGAGGACATCCATAGGGAAAATTACAGGAGCTCTGGTTGATATTTACGAGTCGTCTTTAAATGCAAGAAAGATGCCGGAAGACTAGAGGGTGACAAATGTTGTGTCTCTATTCAAGAAGGGCTGCAGTGAAAATGCTGGCAACAATAGGCTGGTGAACTTAACATCTATAGTCGGAAAGTTACTAGAGAGTATTCTGAGGGATAGGATATGCAGACATTTAGACGGACAAGGGCTGATTAGGGATAGTCAGCATGGTTCTGTACGTGGGAGGTCGTGTCTCACAAATCTGAGTTTTTTTGAAGACGTGACCAGAAAGCTCGAGAAGTTGGATATATGGACTTCAGCAAAGCATTCGACAAGGTCCCGCATGGTTGGCTGCTCTGGATGGTTAGTATGCCTGGCATTCAAGGAGAAATAGAAATGGATAGAAAATTGGCTTCATGGAAGGATGTAGATGGTAATGGTGGAAGGTTGCTTCTCTGACTGGAGGACTGTGACGCTGGTGTGCTTCAGGGTTCGGTGCTGGGCCCGTTACTGTTTGCCATCTACATCAATGATTTGGATGAGAACATACATGGCAACATTAGCAAGTTTGCAGAAGATACAAAAATGGGCGATTTTGTAGATGGTGATGATAGTTGTGAAAAATTGAAGCAGGATCTTGATCGATTGGCCAGGTGGGCTGAGGAATGGTTGATAGAATTTAATGCAGGGATATGTGAGGTGTTGCATTTTGGGAAGTCTAATATGGGCAGGACCTACACAGTGAATGGTGGGCCTCTGGGGAGTGTTGTAGAACAGAGGCATCTAGATGTGCATGTGCATGGCTCCTTGAAGGTGGAGTCGCAGATAGATCTGGTGGTCAAAAAGACTTTTGGCACATTGGCCATCAGCCAGTTTATTGAGTATAGAAGTTGGGAGGTCATGTTGCAGATGTATAAAACATTGGTGAGGCCGCATTTAGAGTATTGTGTTCAGTTCTGAGCACTGTTGTCAAGCTAGAAAGGGTACAGAGAAAATTTACGAGGATTTTACCAGGACTAGAGGGTGTGAGCTATAGGGAGAGGTTGAGTAGGCTGTGACTCTATTCCATGGAGCACAGGAGAATGAGGGGTGATCTTCGTAGGGTGTATAAGATCGTGAGAGGAATAGATCGGGTTTTGGAAGAGAATTACATTGAGGCTGCTCCTCAAACTGTGGAGCATCCTGGACAATACAGCTCACCCTGTTCATTTCACTCAGTCAGACTGAGACTGACTCCCCTCTCCAATCTTTGCACATCCCCCCCAGCACTTTAAATTAATGTTTCAGGTATTTTGTGTTTTTATGATTGTTGGTAGATTAATTTCCCTCTTTGGATAAATAAAGTTCTATCGAATCATATACCACACTCAAGCTCTGTGAAATGTATCAGTAAATGAGTTTCCTGAAGTTTGCTGTACAGGTTTGCACCAATTTTAAATTGTCAAAATATAGCAACTATAATCGAACTACCAGTTCTGCCACTTACTTCAACAATTTGCTTTGCGGGACTAGATATGTAGCCCTCCATCAGTAAATGGATGTTACTCTGTTTAAGCATTATCATGCATAATTACGATACGATAGAACTTTTATTTATCCCAGGAGGGAAATTGATCATGATCAATTGATATTTCATGAGAACAATAATCATACAAACCGAGTGTTATTTTGGTACAAGATTGCACTATTTAAATGTTAAGAGTACAAATATTTTGTTTTGCTTTATATGCAGCATTAGCTAAAATCAAAAATGTTATCGTGACTTTGTTTATCTGTAAATTGTTATTGCATTTAGTTAAGCATAAGTACTGCTTAATTGAAAAATAAATATAAAGATGGCGCATAGAAGCTTGAAATCACATACCATCAGACTTGTGTAGGAAGAAACTGCAGATGCTGGGTTAAACTGAAGATAGACACAAAAAGCTGGAGTAACTCAGCAGGTCAGACAGCATCTCTGGAGAAAAGGAATAGGTGACATTCTGCATTGAGACTGAAGAAGTGTCGACCCAAAACGTCACCTATTCCTTTTCTCCTGACATCGTCCATAGAATTGGTGCAGTACCATGCTGTGAACAATATTCTGCACTCTAACCTCTCCATTGCTCTACCTATCGTGCTAGAGTTTGACGATTGTATTTATGCACACAGTAAACACTCGTTATTACTCTTTATAAGGGATTTTAGTTACAGAGGACGGAGCGTCCTCACAGTAATCAGACACCACTGTCCCTAAGCACACAGGCTGCCAGTATACTGTGGGAGGTCATAGAAATTGACAAGCAATTGCTTCAATCAACACTTGTGCAATGCTGAAGGACACAAAGTGCTGGAGTACCTCAGCAGTCAGCATCTCTGGAGAACATGGATAGGTGATGTTTCGGGTTGAGACCCACTAATGGATCGTGCTGCACATCCGGCCGCCCCAAGGCCGAGACCCGCAGCACCGCCGGGAGATGCAGTATCAACATTCACCTTCTCCCGTCTCCGGGAGCACCGACGCTGGTGCTGACCCTCACCACCACTCCAGCTACTTCCAGACCATTCGTACCAACCTTCATCGTCAGGCTGGACAGCCATCGCCACCCCTACCCCAGCCACTTCCAGGCCAGACCCAAGCCAGGCTGCTGGGGCCGCCCCCCACCATCCCCCCAGGACACTTCTAGGCTGGACCTTCTGCTGCCACTGCCAGCCCACAGTTTCCTTGGCCACTTCCAGTCTGTGCCTGCCGCTGTCGCCACCAATCCATACCTCTGACCAATAACTGATCCTCACCTCTTCCCCCAGCCACCAGTGGGCCAGGGCCATCAACTCGCCTGAATTGCAGGCTCACTTCCATACTGAGTCTGAAGATTGGTCTCTGTCTGAAACGGCAATCATCAGTGGTTACGGGGAGAATGGGCTGAATGGCCTAATTCTACTCCTATCACATGGTCACCTGTCCATGTTCTCCAGAAATGCTGCCTGACCTGTTGACTCTAGCACTATATGCACTTTGATATATTAACCATATCTGCAGTTCTTTGTATACTTGTGCAATGATACTTTATTACTTGGTAATCCCTTACTACTCTGTATTGCAGACAATCAGCAATAATGGACACCATCTCTCCCTCCCACCCCCATGGTCAATCATAATGAGGGTTTACTGTAGTGTTCGCTGATCTGTTTTAACAGCATGTAAAACAAACCTTTTCACTGTACCTCAGTACATGTGACCTAAACCGATTTGGTTTATTTATTTAGTGTTTAGAGATACAATGTGGAAACAAGTCCCTTGGCCCACTCACTCACACACACCGATTTTACATTTATACCAAGCCAAATAACCTACAAACCTATGTCGTCTGGAGGAAACCGAAAATCTCGGAGAAAAACCATGTGACGGGGAGAACATACAAACTCCGTACAGACAGCACCTGTAGTCAGGATCGAACCCGGGTCTCTGGTGCGGTAAACCACTGTGCCACCCTTTGTTTAAAGAATAAAACAATCATCATAGAACATAGTACAGCACAAAAACAGGCTACAATTTCTGTGCCCAGACCAGCCTGCACATTATCCATATTCCTCCATATTCCCCCATCCAAAAGTCTCTTAAATGCCACTATTATATCTGCCTCAGCCACCACCCATGTAAAAAAAAAAAACATGCCTTGCATATCTTTAAATGTTTCCCCTTTCATCTTAAAGCCATGCCCTCTTTGTATTTGCATTTTCCATCTAAATAAAATGGTTCTGATGGTCTGTCCAATCTATACCTCTCATAATTGTATATACTTCTATCAGATCTCCCTGTAGCCTCCAGCGTTCCAGAGAAAACAACCCAAGACTGTTCAACAGCTCCCTCTAGCTAATATCTTCTAACTAATCCAGATATCATTCCGGTGAACCACCTCTGGACCCTTTCCAAAGCCTCCACATCCTCTCTACCAGAAACACATTTTAATTAGTTAACTCTTGTAATAAAAGACCATTTGTGAGGGGGAGAGAGGGGGGGATTTAACTGGTGCCGATGGTCTGCTATTACCAAGGTATTATCATTATATGCAGTTGAAACAAAGAATTATGGATGATGGTTTACACACAAAAGGTACAAAGAGCTGGCATAACTCAACAGGTGAGGCAGCAGCGCTGGAGAACATTGATGGGTGACTTTAGTGAATCAATCAGCTCAGTTATTCCAGCACTCAGTTGTTTCACCTTAAAACTAAAGAGGGCAGCCACGGTGACGCAGCGGTAGAGTTGCTGCCTTACAGCGCCAGAGACCCGGTTTGATCCCAACTACGGGTGCTGTCTGTACGCAGTTTTACGTTCTCACCGTGACCGTGTGGGTTTTCTCTGAGATCTTCGGTTTCCTCCCACACTCCAAAGACGTACAGGTATGCAGGTTAATTGGCTTGGTAAATGTAAAAATTGTTCCCAGTGTGTCATTGGGTGGCGCCTCGCCAGCAGCGTTGTCAGTCATTTCAAATTTTTTGTTTTTTAATGTGTCTAAATGTATGTGTTAATGTTTCTCGGTATGTTTTTATGTGGGGGATGGTGGAGAAGAATAGGGGGGAAACCATTTCCAGTCACTTACCTCGACGGGGATGCGACTATTCTCTTGGTCGCATTTTCGCCGCCCTTGCGGCCTAATAACTTGGATTGGTGCGGCCTTTCCCGGAGATGGCCAAGAGCTTCAGCACGGGCTTCCATCGTGGAGCCAGAAGAAAGGCTCCGACCGCCGGCCTGCTGACTTTAACATCGTGAGGCCGTGGTCTGCAGAGCTTCTAGCTGCGGCTGTGGCGTGGACTTACCATCCTGGAGCCAGGTATCCTTTGCTGGGGATCACCAGAGAAGAGCTCCGACCGCTGGCTTGCCTGCAACCTATAACATCGAGAAGCCGCGGTCTCCGGTAAGAAAGTGGCCGATTCGGGCATTCCAAGTGTGTTCCATCCGTCCCGCGTCAGAGCTTCGATATCCCGACGAGAGGGCCTGTATATCGGCCCGTCCGTAGCGGTGACTACGG
This sequence comes from Amblyraja radiata, assembly GCF_010909765.2. NCBI lineage: Eukaryota > Metazoa > Chordata > Chondrichthyes > Rajiformes > Rajidae > Amblyraja > Amblyraja radiata. Next base: position 5,371,753 of record NC_045977.1, read on the forward strand.
GGGGGGGGGGGTGGGGGTCAAGGCCCCAAACACGGGTGAACAAAAGGAGGAAGACTGACTGAACTTTATTGCTTTCCATCACAGATATCACTGTGGTGGATGTTTATCTTGAGTTCTATCGTGTACTAGACTAAGTGGGACCCGTTGGGTCCCAGCATCACACGGGAGGGCTGGTCACCAACGCAATATTCCACCTCTCCACCAATTCCAATACTGCTCGCCAGTGGGGGGGGGGGGGGGCTGTCTGTTGCGCTAGTATGGGTGTTGCGGATCGAAGGTACTGGTTTCCAGAAGGCTAGTATAGACATTGTGGGCCGTATGGATGCTTAGGCAGGCATCCAACTGTTGCAACGATTTAAAAAGCCAAGACAAACAATTGGGCTGCAGCCACCCGACAACCAAAATTCATTTTGTGAACACAAACTTGTCAAAAAGGCAAGGCAAACAATTGGGCTGCAGACACCCGACAACCAAAATTCATTTTGTAAACACAAACTTGTCAAAAAGGCGAGGCAAACAATTGGGCTGCAGACACCCGACAACCAAAATTCATTTTGTAAACACAAACTTGTTACAAAAGGCGAGGCAAACAATTGGGCTGCAGACACCCGACAACCAAAATTCATCTTGTGAACACAAACCTGTCAAAAAGGCGAGGCAAACAATTGGGCTGCTGACACCCGACAACCAAAATTCATTTTGTGAACACAAACTTGTTAAAAAGGGCTGTAGCCACTTTACAGCCGCATCGAGGGGACTCACCGTGGAGTAGACATGCGTTCAGTATTATTCGCAGCTCAGAGAGCAGTGACCTTCTCGCTTCCTGGTCTGGCAGAGACAGAGAGGCAGGACACTTCCTGGTTTTATAGTCCCTTCCCCTGCCGCCAGCAGGGCAGCAGAGAGAATGGGGAATTTTGTAAAAACATTAATATCTCTCATTTTTCATCGACGGAACAAATCCTCCGCACTCATACGGCGGAGGGGGGCTCTGAGTGAGGTGGCCAAAAATGATGGCCGTAGGTGGCGACGTTCTCTCGGAAATCGCAGCACAGTCGGCCAAAAGCGGTCAAGATCAGAGATTTAGTAATATAGATTGTGTTCTTTTAATTGTATGGCTGCATGGTAACGCTAATATCACTGTACCTTAATTGGTGCATGTGATAATGTGAACTTGAACTTGTAGGATAGTGTTAATGTGCAGGGATCACTGGTCAGAGCGGACTCAGTGAGCCGAAGGGCCTGTTTCCACGATGTATCTCTAAACTAAACTAGGCATCGATGCCACTGGTCTGCACCAGCAAGCCCTTCTTCACCCACCACACGGATAGTTTTTGATGCAGCTATTGTTGCGACTCGTGTTGCAGCCCCTGCCGACAGGGCTTTCTTTGGGCTGCCACTACCAACTAATGCGCTCGGTCGCCGTGTCTGCTCTATTGTCGTTGTGGCTGTAAGTGGCCGGGGAGGCAGTGTGAGCTGGGCGTGGTGTTGGCAGGGCTGTCCCCTATAACCAAATTCCACTATGAACGGGTACAACGAAATTTCGTTCAGACCGAAAGGTCTGAATGACAATAAAGGAATCAAATTCAAAACATTGAACCAGGGTTATTTACTGTACTAATTTTACCCCTTTTAAATTATTGGCCATTTCAATGTAAGTATTTTGAACTATTAATGGGGGGCATTTATATTCATAGTATAGATATCCAATTTTTTAATATTTGGCTGGGAAAGAAGTCAATTGAATTTGTATACTGATATTAAATTATCCTCTAATTTAAACCTCAATGCATTTTGCGATTTTCCATATTTATAATTTCTCCATTTCTATTTTTGTTTCTGATCAATATGTCAGGTTTTCTGGAATCAACAGAAAATGTGTCTGAAATGAACGCCCAGACATCTGGAGGAACTCCAGCCACAACTCCTACAGTCGATCACACTAAACACAAGTCACCAGGTATGCTTTACTATCCACATGCCACAGTCTTAAGTATGTTAACGTTACAGATCAATAATTTTATTTTAAAGTCAAAGTGGATTACATCTAATTTCCTTGATTTAACATTTCAGTGTTGTCCCTCCAGTAAGTGAGATTCTCTTTATACTCGCTGCCTCGCCTGCTGGGTGTTTACATCATTTTGTGCTTGGAAATAAAACATAAATCTGATCGAAGAATGTTATCAATTTTGATTCTGTAACAAGTATAGACTAGAATTTGTAATTTAACTTGTGTATCTTTGCAAATCTTTAAAGTCTGAATAATTTCCCAGCATAAACATTGCACTAAGAATGCTTATTGTATGTCTTTATAGGACAGAAAATGTTTAGAAGGTCTTCCAAGACTTCTATTTCAGATGTGATCAGCGAAACCTCTTCAGTGAATCACACAGACGAAGTAGAGGAATCTGAAGCCACCCATGAAATAACTAGACTTGAGGTGAAAATGATATCAGCAAATATTCCAATGCTTTCAAATGATAATTTGGAGCTTCCTTCAGGCTGTGAGCCAGAAAAATCTGATACAAATGGTATCGACATAGCAGAAGTTCAGCCAAGCTCTATAACAGAAGCTGAAGATGTGGAGAAAGGAAGTCTTAGATAAAATGAAAGACACACCTTTGTAGCAGGAAGACTGCAAATTCAAAGAAAGCACACGTCCAATATTTGGGATAAAATGGAATCTTTAAGCGAACTGTGCCATATAATACTACATGCAGTAAGGATACTACTGTTGAATGCCTTGAAGTAGGATTTGCACATGACAGTGACATGACTAGGAATTTCATGTCTGTTTCCTGCTGCCAATTGTAATTGAAAGTTTGATTTTAATATTGATCTCTAATGGAATCTGGGAAGTGGGATGAATCTCAAGTGCAATTGTTTTGTTTTCTGTAGAGTGTGAAGAAACCTATAGCTTTCCTTCCTACATTGCAGTAGAATGAAGTATGCTATTGTCCCATGAACGGGTTAGTTTGTAATCATTTAAAATTAGTCAAACTTTATTGCTGTTAATTTTGCACATTGGTGATTTTGTCCTTTAACTGTATACCCATTCTGTACATCTTAATTTAAAGACGATTTAAGCTTCAAGCAAGAAGTTGTTTGGATTTTTAGTTCAAAATCAAATAAAATGTTTAATAAGTGAAATTCAACCTCATTAAAGTATATACTCTATGGAAGTGCATTTCATTCCTCTTTCTGCTGCTTCACCAATATTGTTGTCTGCAACCAGTTCAGGTGTTGATGCAGGGGAGTGGCAATCTTCAAGAATAAATCAGAATGCCGTTCTCAACAAAGTATTTTTATTTTTCATTATAGATGCTAGTTTCAATAAATTAACGAATTTCCATATGGACCCATCTCCAACCTCTGGCATAACAACATTGAAAAACTAAAGCCTCACAGGAATACTTAGTAGCAAGTCATTTGAATGGAAATATTAATTTTGTTGTATGAACTGCCAATCCTTTGGGTTCAACTTAATTAGAAGGAATAAAACCATTATAGACGAGTAGCAGAAATGTTTAAGTAGCATAATGGATCCTTTCCCAAAAACCAGCTGCAGTTTTTTTGTAGATCCTAGACTCACCCTTAGGAAATAGTGCCTCTTCTGGAGAGGTAGTCAGAAATTGGAAAATGTTCTTCAAGTGCTTTACAAAGTGTGGGGGCTCAACTACAGGAGATGTTGAAAAATACTGTTCAAAAGAAACACAACATGAAGAAGGTAGTTAGATTTGAATATTTACATCAGGACATTGAACTGCTTATGTTGAGCAATTTACTGTACCTGTAATATTCTATGGTCAGGCTGCTGTAACCAGAATTCAGCAGTTGGAAATGGAATCCACTCATACGGTTCAATCTGCATCTGTTCTGCTTTTGCATCATAAATTGATATCATCTTTAAAGACAAAACAGATAAACGCAGGGTCATTTCTACTTTGCCATGCCAGCCCACTTCAGGTAACTAAAATCATTTAGTTCGAAGCGACAAACTTACAGAACCTCCCAGAAAAGTCCGAGCAGCACGAACATCCTCATCTGGACCTCGGTCTGGGAACGTTGCTTGAAAAATCTCTCCAGTTTTCACATTTACAGCTGCAGGAAAGTTAAGCATTGCAGTAATTGGTTCTTGAGTTACTTCATTGATTTATGGAGCTGTCAATGAATGTAGTTGGAGAGCATTTCTAACCCAATACTCAAACAAAATGGAAATTACTCAACAATCACTTGGTTAATTATGAGCAGCGGAACCATGTTGAAATACAGAGATCCAGCATCTGATAATATTTATGCTAAAAACACAGTGGGAGATCAAAAGAATTGTTGTTTGGGCAAGGAGTCATCTTATAATACAAAGTGGTTCATAGATGGATGGAAATGTACTCAGTGCCAAATGGTTCTTTGGACCCCATTAGGAAACATAGCATCCAGCTGTTAAGGTTCATATCAGCAGTTGCTGCACAGCTCAGGATACTTCAATGGAATTGTGATGCAAATGAGGGTGAAAAATGCAACAAATACTTACCTATTCCATATATCACAGGCCAGTGAACATTTTGCTTCTTTGTGTCATTCAGTTCTGCAAAGGAACATTTTACAAAAAAAAATTTGACTCCTTGGTCACACATTTTCAGCTAGTAAGTGAGGCACAGACATAAGTAATTTAAAAATAACAACTAATCTCACCTTTCAGGACTTCGAGAGAATGAGTGCAAGTACTCTGAATTATAGTCACACAATAAGCATACAAAACAGCTAACTATTTGTACATTGCAAGGTCCAACTATCAAACAAAGAATGCAATATGATTAACGTACAAGAGGCCCAGTGACATTTTGCATAGGTCAATGTTATTTTTACATTTTAAAACAGCATTAATGGTTGATATTTCACAATCATTGAATTCCAATCCATTATTCTTATAGCAAGATAAACTAGTTTTACCTGTTACGCAGTAGGTTTCCAAATGAATGTTCTCTGACTGACTGTTGAAAGCTTCTACAAATTAAGAAGAGGTAAGCATGATGTTAAATCAGGTTTCTTAAAGACCGATTTTTGGGTTATTACAGTATGCAGACCTCCAACGTGCTCCTCACAGATCTTGAAACGTCCAGATAACCAGGTGCCAAACTGCAGTATCAAATTAGTGACAGAACAAACATCAGCTTAGTATATAAAATGGTCCTCGCCTTTGATAATTCTAGACAGGTAACAAGATTTGAGTTACCGTTCATATCAATGAGCAATTTCTAAACATTGAAGATGTGTGGTTTGAAAATACTAGACACGTCATGCAGTACAGAGTGATAAATTAAAAAACAATAATTTGTGTACCAATATTGGAACAAGTTTTTCTTGTGAATAGCTGAATCTTTCAGACCAGAAACTAAACAATGCAACAGAAAAATGTCATTCTGCCCATTGGGTTGTCATTTCTCCCCTTGAGCAAATCATCATATTCTCTCTATTGAGTCTGAAGAAGGGTCTTGACCCGAAATGTCACCCATTCCTTCTCTCCAGAGATGCTGCCTGTCCCGCTGTTACTCCAGAATTTTGTGTCTACCTCTGATTTAAACCAGCATCTGCAGTTCTTTCCTACACATCGCATTCTCTCTCATGCCAATCAATTCTGCTGTGATTCTCTTGCAACCTCCCTACACTAAAGGATAATTTACTGACGGGCATGTTTTAGGGAGAAAATAAATTGGAACTCGCAGCAGAAGCACATGCTATCATTGAGAACATCCAAAGTCCAATAAACAGCTTCTAAAGTCTAAAGTCACAATCAAATTCGAGTCCCTGGAACATCTAATACTCTGCAAGGTATTCTCTTTCACATTTTCCAATTACCAACCTATCTGAGGGATGATTGACATTCAAAAGTTAGCATGTCTTTTTTTAATATGGAAAGAAACCGGAACATCTGATCAGACAGAATACGTAAACTCGACACATACAGCACTGAAGGTCCAATATCTATAACGTTTCCCCAACACTGTGGAATATCTAGTATGTTCAAGAAAGAACCGCAGATGCTGGAAAAATCGAAGGTAGACAAAAAAGCTTTTTTCCATGGGAAGGAGTCCTCACCCCTGAGTCATGACTGCTTCTCCTGTTTCCAACGGACCCCCTCCTCTTGGACCCCCCCTCGTGGCCATCTACCTGCTTTAGACCGTTACATTTTAAACTGCCGGCGGGACATCAACCGCTCCCCTGCTGACAAGGGGGGGTGCCGTGGTAGTCTGGCACGCTGAACTCTACCGGTCTGAGGCCAGGCCCCAACTCTCAGACACCTCCTCCTACTTATCCTTGGACCATGACTCCACAGACGAGCACCAGGCCATTATCTCAAGCACCATCACTGGCTTCATCGCTTCCGGCTCCCTGCCCTCCCAAAGCTCCAACCTCATAATTCCCCAGCCCCACACTGAAGATTTTAGGGAGAAGATTTTGTCTTCTCCCCAAAATCCACAAACCTGACAGTCCGAACAGACCCATTGTTCATGTCCCACCGAACTTATTTCCACATACCTCGACTCCATCCTATCCCCCGTGGTCCAATCCCTCCCCACCTATATCCAAGACACCTCATACGCTCTTCGTCTCCTTCATGACTTCCGTTTTCCAGGTCCTCACTCCCTCATCTTCACCATGGATGTCCAGTCACTCTACACCTCCATCCCCCACCAGGCCTTAAAGCCCTCCATTTCTTCCTCAGACCGCAGAACCAACCAATCCCCGTCTACTGATACTTTCCACCGCATAGCGGAGCTGGTCCTTAACCTCAAAAACTTTTCCTTCGATTCCTCCCATTTCCTCCAAATCCAAGACGTAGCTATGGGCACGCGCATGGACCCCAGCTATGCCTGCCTATTTGTAGGGTACGTTGAACTATCCTTGTTCGAGGCGTACCGTGGCATTAACACTAACCTACACACACTAGGGACAATTTTACATCTATACCAAGCCAATTAACCTACAAACCTGTATATCTTTGGATTGTGGGAGGAAATCGAAGATCTTGGAGAAAACCCACGTGGTCACGGGGAGAACGTACAAACGCTGTACAGACAGTGCCCGTAGTCAGGAACCACCCGGGGCTTGTCGCTGTAAGGCAGCAGTTCTACCGCTACACCACTGTGCCGCCCTGAAATCTTCCAGACTAGATCAGATATACCTGACACTGGGAAGCTAGGAAAATGCCCAATGCTGATTCACAAGAGCATCATCCAGCAAAATCTGCACCAAAGCCGTATTTGAAAAGATTGAAGCAGGTGAGTAAAAGCTCAATCTAATGTTTATAAGAAATCTTTTACGGGAAGAGGGAATTCCAGAGGTTTGACTGTGCAAAAGGGTAGAACTGCAGGAATGGATTTGCATCTCAAAGGACTAGGAATAAAGTTACAGAAATTAGAGCACTTTAAAATCAATCACAAGGAAAGACTCATAAAAACATAGAAAATAGGTGCAGGTGTACCATTCAGCCTTTCAATATGATCATGGCTGATCATCCAAAATCAGTATTCCATTCTGGCTTTTTTCCCCATATCCCTTGAATCCCTTAGCCCTAAGAGCTAAATCTAACTTTCTTGAACACATCCAGTGAATTGGGCTCCGCTGCCTTCTGTGGCAGAGAATTCCACAGATTCACAACTCTCTGGGTGAAAAAGTTATTCCTCATCTCAGTCCTAAATGGCCTACCTCTTATTCTTAAACTGTGACCCCGGGTTCTGATTCCCCCAACATCGGGAACATTTTTTCCTGCATCTACCCTGTCCAATCCTCTAAGAATTTGATATGTTTCTATAAGATCCCCTCTCATCTTTCTAAATTCCAGCGAATACAAACCCAGTCGACACATTCTTTCGTCATATGTCAGTCCCGCCATCCCGGGAATAAACCTGGTGAACCTACACTGCATTCCCTCAATAGCAATAATGTCCCTCCTCAAATTAGGAGACCAAAATTGCACACAATACTCCAGGTGCGGTCTCACCAGGGCACTGTGGATCTGCAGTCGGACCTCCTTGCTCCTAAACTCAAATCCTGTCGCAATGAAGGCCAACATGCCATTAGCTTTCTTCATTGCGTGCTGTACCTGCATGCTTACTTTCAGTACTGATGTAAACGCACACCCTGGTCTCGTTGCACCTTCTCTTCTCCTAATCTGACACCATTCAGATAATAATCTGCCATCCTGTATTGGCCACCAAAGTGGATAACCTCACATTTATCCACATTATACTGCATCTGCCATGCTTCTGCCCTCCCACCCAACCTATCCAAGGCACCCTGCAGCCTCGTAGCATCCTCCTCGCAGCTCACACTGCCACCCAGCGTTGTGTCATCTGCAAACTTAGAAATGTTACATTTAATTGTCTAAATCGTTTATATATATTGTAAACAACTGGGGTCCCAGCACCAAGTCTTGCGGCACCCCATTAGTCACTGTCAACCAGTTCTCTATCCATATCAATACCCTACCCCCAATACCATGTGCTCTAATTTTCCCCACAAATCTCTTGTGTGCAACCTTATCAAAGGCTTTTTGAAAATCCAGACACACCACAGCCACTGGCTCTCCCTTATCCATTCTGCTTGTTACATCTTCAAAAAATACCAAAAGATTAGTCAAGCATGATTTCCCCTTCATAAATCCAAGCTGACTTTGACCGATCCTGTCACTGCTTTCCAAATTTGCTGCTATGACATCTTTAATAATCGACTCCAGCATCTTCCCCACTACTGATGTAAGGCTAACTGGTCTATAATTCCCATTTTTTTTCTCACCTTGCTTTCTTAAAAAGTGGAGTTACATTGTCTTCCCTCCAGTCTACAGGAACTGTTCCAGAGTCGAGAGAACATTGAAAAATGATCACCAATGCATCCACGATTTCTCAGGCCACCTCCTTGAGTAATCTGGGATGCAGACCATCAGGTGCTGGGGATTTATCTGCCTTCAGTCCCAACAGTTTACCGAACACCATTTTCTGACTAATGTGGATTCCCGTCAGTTCCTCCCTCCCACTAGATCCTCGCTCCACTAGTATTTCCGGGAGATTATTTGTGTCTTCTTTAGTGAAGACAGAACCAAAGTACTCGTTTAATTGTTTTGCCATTTCCTTGTTTCCAATATAAATTCACCTGTCTCTGACTGTAAGGGACCTACATTCGGCTTCACTAATCTTTTCCATTTTACATACCGAAAGAAACTTATAGTCAGTTTTTATATTCCCCACAAGATTTCTTTCATGCTCTCCCCCCCCCCCCCTCTTAATTAACCTCTTTGTCCTCCTCTGTTGAGTTCTAAATTTCTCCCAGTCCTCTGGTTTGCTGCTTCCTCTGGCCAATTTATATGCCTCTTCCTTGGCTTTAACACTATCCTTGACTTCCCTCGTCAGCCACGGTTGAGCCGCCTTCCTAGTTTTATTTTTTCGCCAGACAGGGATGAACAGTTTCTGGAGTTCATCCATGCAGTCTTTAAATCTTCCCCATTGCATCTCCACTGCCAACCCTTGAAGTATAATTTGCCAGTCTATACTGGCCAATTCCCGTCTCATACCTTCAAAGTCTCCTTTATTCAAGTTCAGGACCCTAGTCTCTGATTTAACTGTGTCACTCTCCATCCTAAAGCAGAATTCCACCATATTATGGTCACTGTTGCCCAAGGGGCCTTGCACAAGAAGATCGCTAACTAGTCCTCACTACACAATACCCAATCTAGGATGACTTGTCCTCTAGTCGGTTCCTCTACATATTGGTTTAAAAACCCACCCCGTGTATACTTCAGGGAATCCTCCTCCTCAGCGCTGTTGACTCAGCACTGTTGACTGGGGATATTTTTTTGTGACAATGGGTCTATTTGAAACAGATAGGACATGGACACAAAAGGGGTCAAGACACAAGATACTAAACTATAGCAGATTTTTTTAACAATAATTTTGATCATGTATTGGATGCTCGTCCACATTTTGTATCACATTCCAGCACCAAATTTTGTTGAAATACAAATATGCAAAACCACAAAATAATAGATCAAAACCTACCGAGCAGCTCCAGAGTGAGCCTGTGTGACAGCAACTGCTCGTCAATGTATCCTCCTACCAGGTGAACTTCGTATCTAAAACACAAAATAACATCAGTCTATTGAGAATTTATCAAGTGAAATTCTTAACTAGTTTAGAAAATTGTGATTAAAAGGAGGTTTACACTCTTTCAACTACACCACATCCTGGACAAAAATCACAAGCGGAAGGTGTGAAACAAATCTGAGAATAAACATGTTGTATATTGGCCAGTCCTGGTGACATTTGGTCTTAATTTTTACCAGGAGATTTCAAACAATGCAGATGTTGAAAATCTGAAATAAAGAAGCAGAAAGTGCTCAGCAAATCAGGAACGTCGATGGAGAGAGAAACATGTTTAGCGTTTCAAGGTAAAAGACCGTTTTCAGAATCGAAACTTTTGAAATAAAACAAGTTGCAGAGGAAACATAGGAGGATGATGAGAACTAAAGAGTAGTTCTACTAGTGAATAACAGGTTCAAATTAGAGACAAATTAAATTATCAGGTTGGAAGTAAAAAGGAATGTTGAAAATTACAGGAGTAGGAAGAGTTAATAAATGCATGGCTGAATGGCTAGTGTCGGGTGGGAAGTTTTAGATTTCTGGGTCAATGGGACTGCTTTGGAGAAGACAGGTTGCATCTGTATTGTGGCAAGATAAATAGTACTAATGAGGAGGGTTTAAACTAATTTGTCAAGCTATAGGAATTTTAAATTAGTCAATATTAACTGGGACAGTTTTAGTGTGAAAAGGCACAGAGGGGGTGGAATTATTAAAGTGCATGCAGGAGATCTTCTTGAGCAAGTTTGTAGACAGTCCAACTAGAGAAGGACCTATTCCAGGGGAAGATAGACATAAAATGCTGTAGTAACTCAGCGGGTCAGGCAGCATCTCTGGAGAAAAGGAATAGGTAACTTTTCGGATTGAGACCCTCTTCAGACCCAAAACTTTACCTATTTTCTTTCTCCAGAGATGCTGCCTGACCCGCTGAGTTACTCCAGCACTGAGTGTACACTACATGCCTACTTTTGTTCCATGGTGCAAATGTAATGTCCAATGCAATCTGACAGGTATACATATGATTTTGTTTTACAAAAATTACTGCATTTGGAAGAACAATAGTTAAATATGATTGATATACAATGCTAGGTTAAAAAAAATTTAAATATGGCTCTAATGGAAAAATATACACAATTGGCTGTTCAACCTGAATCGCAAAAATAGTTTTGACAGTTTAAATTATGCCACATTCCCTGACTAAAGTCACAAGAGGGGGTGTAAAGAACACTAGGAAACAATCAGAATAATGGCTGATTGCAGCAACATAAATGTGTGGGCAAAACATTTGCATATCAGCCAGCCTTGGTGATGAATGACCTCTGTCTTTAGCTGAGGATGTTGAAAGCATTCCTACCTCTCCCCAGATAAAATGCACCAAAGCCTCTCCTGAACAATCATCCAAAAGCAAAATACCGCAGGTGCTGAAAATCTGAAATATAACAACAATGCTCAAAATATTCCGTAGGTCATGCTGCATTTTACGGCAAGAGAAACAGATTTCACCTTCATGCCAATTGAACGTTCCCGTTTCCAAGATGATTGTTCCTGAGTGATATGACACGAGCAGAAAGCGATGATTGAAAATGATAAAACCTGTGCGAAGCGGACGATGCTAATACAAATTGAGCATTTTATGCATGCGTACATTGCACAATCATCAGCTATGAAATGTCACCACCCTGAAACTTTAACTATACTTCTCTCTCAATGGATTCTGCATTTCCTGCTCAATGAATCCAGCATTTTGGTTTATTTCAGATTTTTGACGTCTGCAGAATTTACTTTGCTTCTCAATCACAATTATTTATGAAGATACATACCTGAAGAAGGTGGGTCTCGACCCGAAATGTCACCCATTCCTTCTCTCCAGAGATACTGCCTGTCCCACTGAGTTACTCCAGCATTTTGTGTCAACCTTCGGTTTAAACCAGCATCTGCAGTTCCTTCCGACACAATTATTTACTGTTTGGATATCAAACTACCAGATAGGTTCCTGTGGATATGCATTGAAGATTTGCCCTTATTATCTGTTTATGTAATAAGACCTTACCTTCCATTACTGGATCCATCTGATAACGAGCGGACAGCATTTAACATTTTGGACACAGTCATTGCTGTATCTGACCCATCAAGGTGCCCCAATGCTGTTGCTCCACTACCTGAAAGGGCACAAGAACACCAATGAAGAGGAGCAATAGGCCGATGGCCTTCAACTCTACTCCACCATTCACCCTTTTAATTCAAAAATCGAAACAATCTTGGTTTTGAATATATTTTAGCCCGAATCCACGTCTACCAGCGATCCCCGCACACTAACCTACACACACCAAGGACAATTTACAATTATACTAAGCCAATTAACCTACAAACCTGTACATCTTTGGAGTGTGGGAGGAAACCGGAGATCCCGGAGAAAACCCACGCAGGTCACGGGGTGAACGTACAAACCCCGTACAGAAGACAGGATTAAAACCCGGGTGTGTCAGGCTGCAACTCTACTGCTGCGCCTCCATGCACCCTGAATTATATTAATGTCTTCAATGGGTCAATGTCTTATTCTGATACCAGTACCAGATTCCCTCATGAGAGAAAACATCCTTCCAGCATCTATTGTCAATCCTCCTCAAAATGTAATGCCTCACTAAGATCATCTATCATTCTCCTAAACCCCAATGAGCCAAGGCCTAACCTGCTCAACTTTCCCCCACAAGACAACCTCCTTCATCCCACTGAACATTTGCCAAACTCCCTGCATGTTTTCATAAATAAACCCTCAATGTACACAGTACTCTAGGTCTTACCATCACCCTCAGCAAAACTATTGTCATCTTCCACTTCTACAGTGAGTCCAACTTCCACGTCTTCCTAATTACAATTCTGTACCCACAAGCTAAGCTTCTATACTTCACCATTTGAACAATGTTCTGCCTTCTTAAACTTCCTAGGGAAATGGATAACATTAGATCTCTACCATCTATGCTCCATCGTACAAGTCTCTGCACACTCCCTCAACCTACCCCTTTGCATACTCTGTTTTATTGTTCTTGGGGCGAAAGGAATCAAGGAATGTGGGGAAATAGATGGTAAAGGGAAGAATTTGGTTAATCAGCCACGGTTATAATGAATAGTGGACTGAAAGAGCTCAATGGCCTTGTCCTTGCATCGTCTGCAAACATAGCTCCCATGCTCTCAGTTCCTCTCAGTAAAGGGCCTGTCCCACTTTCACGACTTAATTCACAACCTTTTTTACTCGTGGACATTTTTCATCATGCTAGAAAAACGCCCCGACCTACTTGATGTCATGAGTACCTACGACTAGCATCACGGCCTGCTACGACCTCGTGACGACCACGCTGCGAGTGTGAGTCAAGGGCAAACTCGGCAGAGGTCGAGAATTAGGTCATGAAAGTGGGACAGGCCCTTAATCTGATCCCTGTGGCACTTCAGTACGTCACAGCTTGCCTTTATGAAAATAACCATTTTATCACAAGCACGTTGTCTTAACTTTCAATGCTTTATCCATGGTATTATATTACCTTGAACACTTAATTTAATTATCGTACAAACAGGCTGAATAATTGAACTGTAAACATCTTTCATTACCTGTGTGACGTAGAACTACCACTTGGCAAGTCGTTGCATCCTCTGTTCCAAGTGTAGATACAGAGCCTGTGGTCAGAGATACACAGTGAACACATCAATCTCTTCCATTCATGCTAAAAAATACATGGAACTGTGCATTCTTATGCAGCTGAGTTTATTCCTTTTCTTTTACAATTTGGGACCGTTGGTCAGAACTCAACATTTAAATTCAATAGAAGAAAAGTTTGCCCCTCACAACAAATTCCCATCAAAACTCAGCTATTTTTGGGTCACAAAATTACTTTTAAAGAATACAGTTAAGATCATGACTGCAGAGATACAAACTAATCAGAAAAAAAGTTTAAAAAATGGCATATAAGAATTCCAAGTGCTTCGGATGAAAAGTGCAATTTTAGTCTTTATAGCAAAGGGGATGAAGCAATCGACGAGGGCAAGCATTGCTACAACTGGACAGGAATGACTAAAACAATGCGCACAAATTTGTTTCATTATTTGAGAAGGGATGCGTTTACATTGGAGGCAGTTAAGAGAAAGTTTACTTGGTTGAGGAGGCTGCCCTAAAATTGGAGAGTTTGTGTTGGGTTTTCTGAAAATTAAAGAACTCGATGTTCATACCGGTGGGATTAACCCAACTGAATGAACATTTAATTCTCCAATTTTAAGTAATGTGGCGCCATCTGGTGGTCGGGCCACCGGTTAATCAAACCCTTGTTCATCATGTGATAAGAGGTACGTGACTGAGGGGCGTGGGTTAGAAAGGAAGGAGAGGGTGGCCCTGCCACAGTGACACGCAGTTACTCTGGGCTCAGCAACACTGCTCTTGTTTTTGATTTATTTTTTGTAAAGCTTGTCCTTGAGTTCACAATGTCTGACTCCTTTATCGCGCTTTAGTAACCACAAACCCCCATCCTTCCTGTCCCCCTTTTTTCAACCCCCTCCTCTGCGCCCCATCTGGGCTCACACCCATTTCTACCCGTTCCCTCCACTTCCACATACATTCCCTCCTCTAGCTTCATAATTCCCAACGCTTCAATCCTTTTGTCTCACAATTCTGTGCTTTCATCTCTGGGCTTTGTCCAACCATCTGCCTATCAAAAATCCCTCTTACCCACCTGACAAAACGAGCCAGGCTTTCTCGTGCCTTCCTCTCTCTCAGCTTTCACCCCCTCCCCTACAATCAGTCTGAGGAAGGGTCCCGACACAAAATAGCACCTATCTATCGTCTCCAGAGATGTTGCCTGACCCACTAAGTTGCTCCAGCACTTTGTCCCTTCTTACATTCAATGACCTTGGTTGGTATAATTTTGGTTCTGAAGTGGAGCTAATGAAGGCTAAATGGCTGAATGGTTTTCCACTGTTCTGTAGATTACCTTCACTCGTGAGGAATGTGTTGGAGGTGAGATGTTGCATTGCAGCAAGGAAGATCAAGAAGAATTGCTTGTGTGAAGAAACAATCTTGCCTGAACCCACTGCAAATGTGGGCAGGCAGGTGGGACTAGTGTGGATAGAAACATAGAAGATAGGTGCAGGAGTAGGCCATTCGGCCCTTTGAGCCTGCACCACCATTCAATATGATCATGGCTGATCATCCAACTCAGTATCCTGTACCTGCTTTCTCTCCATTCAGCCACAAGGGCCACATTTAACTCCCTCTTCAATATAGCCAATGAACTGGCCTCAACTACTTTCTGTGGCAGAGAATTCCAGAGATTCACCACTCTCTGTGTGAAAAATGTTTTTCTCATCTCGGTCCTAAAAGATTTCCCCCTTATCCTCAAACTGTGACCCATTGTTCTGGACTTCCCCAACATCGGGAACAATCTTCCTGCATCTAGCCTGTCCAACCCCTTAAGAATTTTGTAAATTTCTATAAGATCCCCCCTCAATCTTCTAAATTCTAGCGAGTACAAGCCGAGTCTATCCAGTCTTTCTTCATATGAAAGTCCTGACATCCCTGGAATCAGTCTGGTGAACCTTCTATGTACTCCCTCTAGGGCAAGAATGTCTTTCCTCAGATTAGGAGACCAAAACTGTACGCAATACTCCAGGTGTGGTCTCACCAAGACCCTGTACAACTGCAGTAGAACCTCCCTGCTCCTATACTCAAATCCTTTTGCTATGGGATGGGACATCTTAGTCGGCATGGGCAAGTTGGACCGAAGAAACAGGGTAAATAGTTGGATTGAAGAGCCTGTTTCTGTCGCCACGAAATGAAACAGTTTGAGAATAACAAAAAGTGATGGCTATGACCATTTGCCAAAATTTGACCATTCATATCAAATTTAGTGCATCTGTTTGGATGTAGTATTCCATAGGAATATGCTTAGAAGGGAAAACATTCAAATAAATTAGATCTGATTCTTAAAATAAATCTCAATAAGAGAATCTGTATGATCAAGTAGACAATTATAATCCCTGTATCTTTAAAAAGTGAAATACAATGATGCTTACCATCCTGAGGAACAGTTGCTGCAAATTCCCTTTGCTGAATATATAAAAGACCTGGAGGATCTACCTTGATGGCGGGCTTCGATTTCAAATGTTCTGCACCTTCCTGTATGAAATAGAAGCATTAGACTTTTCTATAACTCGTAATATTTTTACCCTAAATTAGACAAAATAGCTCCACTTTTAGTATCCGTTGTTTAAGATGTGGACTGTTATACATCGGTGAGATCAAACGCTGACTGGACGAGCGTTTTGCGGAACACCGTCGTTCAGCCCGCCTGAACCTACCTGATCTCCCGGTTGCCGGACACTTTAATTCTCCTTCCCATTCTTACACAGACCTTTCTGTCCTGAGACTCCTCCATTGTCAAAGTGAGACTAAATTCAATTCAATTCAACTTTATTGTCATTGCACAAATACGGGTATAGGTACAACGAAATGCAGTTGCTTAGAAGGGGAAAGTTGCTTAGGAGGTTGAATGCAAATTGGAGGAACAGCACCTTATATTTCGCTTGGGCAGCTTACAGCCCAGTGGTATTGTTGATTCCGGATCTAATACTCTCTCCCTCGTCTGGTTCAGTAAACCACTGAGTCGAACACTGGAGTCCAAACCCTTCTTTATTTGTATACAACACCGCGGGGCCAGCCTCGGATCCACTCACTCGAGCCGTCCGCAGCCTCGCATAAACAGAACAGAAGGAAAAACGACCGACACGCCCTAACGAAACGATCACCCTTATATACCCCTACACGGGACGGGAAAACTAACGGCGCAAAAGTACAGGGAGAGGCAACTCCTGCAAACCAATCACGGCACTTATTCAGTACACAGAAACAAAGTAAAACATATTCAGTGAGGTGACCACTCACAGATATCGGCGGGAAGACACAGAAACAGACACGGAACAAGCATCAATGTATTGAAACATAACAAAAACCTCTTTAGGAAACCCAGACTTAGTGGCAATAGGTGGGTCACATGGGCACAAGCTTCTTGGGGCTTCTTCAGACTTAAGGGCCTGTCCCACTTGGGCGTCATCATTTACGCGTCACGACGCATGCGCTGTGCCACGCACGTGATGCGCGCATGGTACGTATTATGCATGCATGGTATGCATTACGCGCGCATGGTGTGTGGTGACGTAGGCAGTGATGTGCGGTCACGCGTGGTGCCCCAGGATTTTTGGATGTACAAAATCTTCGCGAACCATCTGCGTGACGCGCAAATGACGCCCAAGTGGGACAGGCCCTTTAGTGACGGCAGCTAGGTCACATGGGTCTCCAGCAACATGCAATGTGTTGTCACTATCAGTGAAGCCGTCATTCACAGACACCTACCATTTCCTAAAGTACCCAAACCCCTGCATATTCACCGTTAACTTTTTGCATATCTTTCATTCATTGTTCTTTATCTCTCCACATCACCGTCTATATCTCTCGTTTCCCTTATCTCTTATCTTCACATTGTGTTTTTTGATTTTGCGTCTTTGGAGCGATTTCTATCTTTAATTTGTATATTGATGATGTCTTTATTATTTATTTTTCTCCGACTATATGTTTTTTTCTCTTCTGTTAATCTTTGTAAGGTGTCCTTGAGATTTGAAAGGCGCCCGAAAATAAAATTTATTATTATTATTATTATTATCCCTAACCAGTCTGAAGAAGGGTCTCGACCCGAAACGTCACCCATTCCTTCTCTCCAGAGATGCTGCCTGTCCCGCTGCATTACTCCAGCTTTTTGTGTCCACTTCTAGACATTCAGCTTGGATGTCCATTTGTTCAAAAAAATAATTACAAAAGGTCTTGTCTAAATTGCAATATTGTGGAGACTGCAGATTTGGAAAGATCAGACCTCAAACACAGACTGTTGAATTATTTATCCCACCGCCATTTTGGGGGTCTCTGGCTTCTAGCTCGGCTATTCCCAGAATCTCTCATCTCCCTCTCAGCCCACCCTGAACCCTGGACTCATCTGACCCCCGCAGCAAAGTCCACAAATCAAACAAGGAGCAGTAAATGGCCATGCACCAAGGATGGTGTATTGAAATTAAACCGCAAAAGTTACTAAGGTAACACATGCTAAAGCTCTGATGTAATGGTATGATTTAAGTGTTCTAAAATAAGGCATAATATGTGTTTACGTAATTCAAGCTGATTCGCACCCCTCTCCACTAAATCATGCGTACAGATTTTAATACAATTAATAAAAGTAACTGTTTTCCTGGAATTTTGCCTGCCTGCTTTGCAACTCAACTCTAATTCTATGAAGTTCACCCCTAGTCAGGCCCTAACGACTGGATAATAATGGAGATATGGAAGTTCTATGGTGTGCACATTCTTTTCTAATTCGCAGTGATTTAACTAAATATTTAACTAGCCATTGATTTGTGGTCCTTTCTGATTAATGATTTGTCCAAATCAATGCTCGAAGTGTTAAGTTCACCAAAGTTTCCATCTTGAGTTGTAAGAAAACTTTGACCCTTTAACGTTTGCACCGCATTTAGATTGAATGCAATACAGAGCAGAGTTTATAATCTGTCACATTTTACACTTATGAGAAGGACCTCATAACAAGGATGTTTGTTGTTTGGTAATGATGATTAAACCCCGTACACCTGATATTAGAAATCTGCAGTTGAGACAAGTTAAACTTGTAGAAGAAGTGGGTATGAAGAAGGGTCTCGACCCGAAACGTCACGTATTCCTTCTCTCCAGAGATGCTTCCGCCCCGATGAGTTACTCCAGTATTTTGTGTCTATCTTCGGTGTATAGATAGATAGATATAATTTAATTGCCACACAACCAAGGTCGGTGGAATTTGGGTTGCCAGCAGCGGTACAGTAATAAAGAACACCCAACCACAATAAAAATTTTACACAAACATCCACCACAGCATTCATCACTGTGGTGGAAGGCACAGAACTTGGCCAGTCCTCCTCCATTTTCTTCTTACTCCACATTTGTATAATGCTCCTGGTGGTTTAAGATAAGCACACCAGGTTCAATGTGCAACTGGCCAGACCTTGGATTTAATAGGAACTCTGTCCCAAGTTGCTGATGGTTACCAGAATTGCAAATACAGAGTAAGGAACAGTCAGCATTTTCACTTGTGATTACAATCTAGTGCTACCCACTGAAATAGTCAGATGTTGTAGATAACTGACAAAATTATACAGAAAACAGTAAGCTATTTGTTAATAGCACACACACACACACATAGGATCAGAGACAGGTCTGAAAACCTTTTCACCGCTCTGGAATGTTTATACAGCAATAACCAAATTCTGATTTATAAACAAAGTATGTCACAACCAAGTTCAGACCGTCTTTGGGTAATGAACACTTTTATACATGCCCATAGTCAATTTTGTGGCACAGTGGTAGAGCTGCTGCCTCAGCACCAGCGACCCAGTTCAATCCTGACTACAGAGGCCGTCTGTGCAGAGTTTGTACGATCTCCCTGTGACTGCGTGAGATTCCTCCAGGTGCCCCGGTTTCCTCCCACACCCTAAATCATGCAGGTTTGTAGGTTAATTAGCTTCTGTAAATTGGCACTAGTGCTTAGGACACGAAAGTGGAATAACATAGAACTAGTGTACATCTGATCGATGGTCAGAGTGGGCTTGGTGTGTTGAAGGGCCTGTTTCCACGCTGTACCTCTGCATCTGTTCATTAGTCAGAAAATACACAAAACGTTAACTCAACATTGTAACACTGTATTGCAATCAATGGCATCAAAAGCACAAAAGGCTGACAAGAGCCAATTACTAAAAGTGGAGAGGGGAATCTAGTTTTGCTGTTCATATTAACAAACACATGTACATACGTGAATTTTTTTAAATTCAATAATATTACATACAGTGGTGACCATGTTTGGCTTTCGTAACTCTTGAGGCCAATCATCAAAACGCCCCCCCGCCTCCAAAAGAAAACCTAGATGCAACATCTATCCTTTCTGTTCCTCCTTCCACTTCATCCAAGATTCAAAATACCCACTCGAGGTGAAGCAGCAGTTTACCCGCACATCTCTTGTTTATTGTACTGTGCATCCAACCTGGTTTTCTCTACAATGGGAAAACCAAACCCAGATTTGGGTGATCACTCTGCAAAACATCTCCATCAAATCAGCAAGCAGGACTAAGCTTGCGGTTAATTTAAGCCCCTATCTCACCCATTCTGGTTTCACTGTCTTTGGTCTCTTCCAATGAACTGACAGGTAAGTTGAAGAAACTGCACCTTAAGATCTGCGTTAGCTTCAGGACCACATCAACTTTTACAGTGTCTGATAAGCAGAGTCCCAGTCTTGTACCGCACCGTTCCTAATCCAACAAATACAGATAATGCAAATATCTCTGCAAGGGCATCTGCAATTTCCTCCACAACTTCTGACAAGATCCTAGGATGTGCTTGTCCAGGCCCTTGTAACATTCTCCAGTTCTAATGAAAAATCAATGACCTGAAACATTAACTGACTCTCTGCACAAATCCTTCCTAACCTAAATTATTGGAGTCCCTTTCCCCTTTATGTTCATTGATTTTATTTGTATTGACAATAGACAATAGATGCAGGAGTAGGCCATTCAGCCCTTCGAGCCAGCACTGCCATTCAATGTGATCATGGCTGATCATCCCCAATCAGTATCCCGTTCCTGCCTTCTCCCCATATCCTCTGACTCTGCTATCTTTAAGAGCCCTATCTAGCTCTCTCTTGAAAGTATCCAGAGAACCGGCCTCCACCGCCTCTGAGGTAGAGAATTCTGTGCATGTTCAGATGTGCAGTGCAAAGCTTTTGTTGCGTGCTGACCAGTCAGTGGTAAGACAATACATGATGACAATCGAGCCATCCACGGTGTACAGCAACCAAGTTCCCCAAGATATGACTCGACTATGTCACTGCCACTGGCCACTATAACCACTAACATCTTCCAGTTTTGTGAAGATTGAGAGTAGACTAATTGAGCAGTAATTAGAGTTAGAGTCATAGAGTGAGTGGTACAGTGTGGAAACAGGCCCTTCGGCCCAACTTACCCACACCGCTCAACATGTCCCAGCAACACTAGTCCCACCTGCCTGCATTTGGTCCATACTCCTCCAAACTTGTCCTATCCAGATGGATTGGATTTGGTACACTAATCTGTGAATGAGGTACAGCTAGACAATTTTCCATGTTGTCCGATGCCCAACGTGATGACCTCAGGAGGAAGCCAATATCATCCACGTGACACTGTACTGAGCAGAGAGGCAGACATTTCACCTTGCCTCCACCTCCCCCATGACGGAGATTGCCACTGCTGAAGATGAACATATTTTTGAAGTATAAGCTGTTATTCCCATTGCAAAATTGCACAAAAATTGATTTTTAACAACATAATATACAAAGAACCTACTGATGGGAAAAAAATCACATTAAGTAGATGGTCACCATGTTGAATTGCACTTCCCAGAATCAGGTTTGATCTCTTGATCTCTGTCCTTTCTCCCGTATTAAAAAAAACATACATTTAAGGCTGAAGGTGAAATGTAGACAAGAGAGAGTAGTGAAATGGAAAGATGGAGGGAGGGAAATAGGTGAAAGGGAACAGAGGTGGGGGAGTGGATAGATGGGGGATAAAATGGAAATGTGGCACTCAGGAATGGGAGATGCATGTACAGATGTACAAAGGGGAAATGTGCATGGTGAAGAGCGAAGAAATGGCAGCACATCTGAAGGGGGGTCTGGAATAGAGAGGGGGTAGGGTAGCGGAAATATCTTCAAACTGGAAAATTCAAAGTTCATACCGTTTGATTTGAAGCTACCAGGTCCAGCACGAGGTACTGTTCCTACAGTTTGTGTGTGCCTTAACTGTGGCAATGGAGGAGGTCAAGGGCAGAAAGGTCCGTGATGTGGGAAAGGGAGTTAAAATTATTAGCAACCATGGAGAAACCACGTTTACAGAAGAGGAAGTCTCTACACTGTCAAGACTCAACTTGGCAGCAGATGCAATAATGACGGAGGAATTAAGAGTCAGGAATGGCATCCTTGCAAATGGCAGGATGGGAGAAGGTGTATTCAAGATAACTGTGTCAGTCAGTGGGGTTGTAGTGGACCTCCGTCGATAGTATGACCCGTGATGGGAATAGGATTGTTGGAATTGCTCAGAGGGCCAAACTTTCTCTTTCTATGTCATATCATTGATATCTTATATTGCCGCAGGATGTCCATGGCATTTTGCGCGCAATGCAAGGTACTTCTTTTTGCAACAAGCAACCAATTTGCATATAAACAAGAACGCAAAACAAGAACGCAAAGCGAGAACATGTTTCGTTCTCCGGCACTGGAGGTTAGATGGTGGTTGTTAACACACCGTGCGGGAACACATCCAGACAACGCGCCAGCCGGAGCTACTCACTGAGCGCTGCTCCATTCAGACGCTGCACCCATTGTCAGCTGAACAGCCTGAACAACCCAGCAGGAGCACATTTACAGCTCACCTTTAACCTGGAATAACGCTCAATGAACTCTCCGGTGGACGAAGGTAGGCTTACGGGGCGGTTGTAAACGAGCAGCGGCATCCCGCACAGTTCCGCAGTCGTTGCTCCAGGCAGCGCCGGCAGTGGGTGGGTGGGTCGGCAGCGCCGCTGTGTTGCAGCCGCCGAGCCGAGCCGAGCCGAGCCGCGCCGCTCTCTGGGGGCTGTAGGCGCCTCCTCCACACAACGTCCTCACTAGCAGCAGAACCGTCTGCACTCAACCACAAGTCCCACAATGTATTGCAGCACACTCCTGGAGGGGGGGGGGGGGGGGAGGGAATTAATGCAGAAGTTAGCAACGTCCC
Organism: Amblyraja radiata; assembly: GCF_010909765.2. Lineage (NCBI taxonomy): Eukaryota > Metazoa > Chordata > Chondrichthyes > Rajiformes > Rajidae > Amblyraja > Amblyraja radiata. The sequence goes on from NC_045977.1 coordinate 5,394,744, forward strand.
CGTCTATTAGTTTCATGGTTAATCCGAGCCAAGAAGAGTTACATCGCGTGGAAATTTGCCGATTTCTCACTTCTAAAGCGTGCGGATCTTTTTTTGACAAAAAAAAAAGATTAACACGGCGGCGCTGCTGGTAGAGTTGCTGCTTCTCAACACCATGGTTCGATCCTGACCTCTGGTGCTGTCGGTGTGGAGTTTGCAGGTTCTCCCAGTGACCGTATGGGTTTCCCCCCTACATCCCAAAGACGTGCGGTTGTGGGTTAACGTTAAAGGAGCGTCTGAGAAAAATGGGACAATGTCGAACTAGTGTGAACGGGTGATCGATAGTCGGCATGGATTCGTCGGGCCGAAGGGCCAGAATTTGATTTGGAGATACAGCATGGAAACGGGCCCTTCACGTATTTATTTATTAACCCCCCCCCCCCCCCCCCCCCCCCCCCAACCATTGATTATGGACCATTTTACCCGTAGATGCTGCAATATGGCCCAGCGAGTGGAGCAGCATCAGTGGATGGTAACCCATCAAGGTTAGTTTATAGTCACATGTACCAATTAAGCAGGTATGATGAACACGGTATTAAGAATATAAGACCTTGTACAGGCAAGGCAGGTATGATGAACACGGTATTAAGAATATAAGACCTTGTGGTTAACGCCCTGAAAGATTCAGGGGTCTATACGGGCAAGGCAGGGATGATAAACACAGTGTTAAGAAAAAGGGAGGGAAAAGGCTGTGGGCCAAATCCCCGCATTCTGCCCAATTGGGGCAAATGCTGGACCCTGGAGGGCAGGAAATACCCAGGGGTTGGAGAAGCCAACAATGATAAGTTATAGTCAGTTGGGGAAAATGCAGAGCTGCATATGGGCAGATGTCCACGGAAAATGAAGAGCCGGAGGGGGCCAAAATACCCAAGGGAAAGAGAAGACAGGGGCCGGGGTGGACGAAAATCACCCGGCCAACAAGACGGGGAGTCAAAGGGCAGAAGGGGAAGATAAGAAGTTCGGTAGAAATTAAACCCGAGGGAGGTACCTAGGAGAGGACCCTGAGGGGAAGGGAGTTTGCCTCCTTGAAGATTCATTAGGTCTGACGAGAACAGTTAGATCAATTCCTGAGAGACAGGAAAATTCCTGAGACAGGATGATAAGTGAGTTACTCCCGAAAGTAGCAGATAAGAAGACAGCAGAGGCTGCGAAAGGGGGATGTGATAGAAGACGGCAAAGGCCGGGAACAACAGTGCAGGCTGGGAGAAAATATAAATTGAAGTATCTATTTGAAGTAAGAATGAAACAAAGTGATTTGTTTGAAAACCGGTTTGGAACAAATGGTTAAAATGAGCAAGTTGTAAAATTGAACACAGACGCCCCCGTGGCGGAGGTGGGAATTCCCACTGTGTTTGGGCCGTGGGGGATTGCGAACAAGCTGCAAAAATTAACTCTTTGTATCCTGGTAACCTGAAAAAGAGAAGTTGTAAAAATCGTTTCTTGATGTTCTTTTAGATTTCTTGTCAGTAAAGTTAACTGGAAATAAGTTAATTGATGAAACATGACCAGCTTTTATGTTGTTTTATGGTAGACATACAAGTTGAGAAACACAGACAGAGAGAGAGAGAGAGAGAGAGAGAGAGACAGACACAGAGACACAGAGAGAGCCAGATACAGAGAGAGAGAGAGAGAGACAAACACAGAGACAACCAGACAGAGAGAGAGAGATTTTATTTATTTAGCGAATGCAAAATCCTTTAGCCAAACAGTTGCCTCTTGATCTGCTGTATGAAGGGTGACAAGTCCTCCTTTGAGTCTTTGTTGAAGGCATGCTTCAATGATGTGTTGTAAGGGAGTGCCACAAGCACACCGTGGGGTTGGGCTGCTGCCCCATTTGTGAAGGCTGGCCAAGCAGGGGCCATGTCCAGTCCTGAATCTATTCAGCGTTGAGAGACAGAGACAGCGAGAGCGAGAGCGAGAGCGAGAGCGAGAGCGAGAGAGAGAGAGAGAGAGAGAAAGGATGCCTTCTGGAGCTGTCCGCTGGCAACAGAGAGTAGAGACTTATTCGCCTTTGAGTGGGAGAACCTAAAAACCGGGCGAAAGCAACAATTCCGGTGGGCGGTGCTCCCTCAAGGTTTTACAGAATCACCAAATTTATTCGGCCAAATTTTAGAGCAGGTATTGGAGGATTTCCCAGGACACGGGGAAACGCAACTATTACAGTATGTGGATGACCTCCTTTTGTCAGGAGAGAGAGAAGATGAAGTAAGGGACGCCACAATAAGCCTGTTAAACTTCTTGGGAAGGAAGGGGTTAAGAGTGTCCCGTAACAAGCTTCAATTTGTGAAACAAGAGGTAAAATATCTGCAGGCATCTGATAAGTGGAGGAAAGAGACGAATCAACCCTGAAAGGATAGCTGGGATCACGGGAGTACCACTACCAAAGAATAAGAAAGAGATCCGAAAATTCCTGGGATTGATAGGATACTGTCGACTGTGGATAGATGGATCCTCCAGGTGCATAGATGGAAAAAGACATAGTGGGTACGGTATAGTGAACGGGGAAACGATGGAGGAAATTGAAAGCGGCAGGCTGCCTGGTAGTTGGTCAGCTCAATCTTGTGAATTATATGCATTAATGAGAGCTTTAGAATTATTGGAGGGGAAGGAAGGGACATTATATACCGATTCAAAATACGCTTTTGGAGTAGTACACACCTTTGGGAAGATCTGGAAAGAGCAAGGAATGATAACAACTCGAGGTAAAGAATTAGCGCATGAGCAATTGGTAGGTCAGACACTGGAAGCCTTGCAAAAAAACCAGAACGAATAGCCATAGCATATGTGGCAGGGCATCAGAAGGGTAACACCCTGGAGGCCAGAGGAAATAGGGCAGTGGATGGGGTTGCAAAAAGAGCAGCCACAGAACAGATGGTAGAAATGAAGTCACTAATACCTTTAAGGGAACCAGAGGAAAAGATACCTATCTTTAGTGAGAAAGAACAGGAAAACATGAAAGAAATGGGGGCTCAACGTACTTCAAATGGGAAATGGTGGACACCAAATGGAAAGCAGCTATTGAACAAAGAAATAATGAGGGAGTTATTAGGGAGATTACATGGACAAAGCCATTGGGGAACACAAGCCCTCTGTGACACCCTCCTCAGAACCTACGCTTGCTGTGGGATGTTTACCATGGCCAAACAAGTCATAAGGGGCTGTGTAATATGTCAGCGAATTAATAAGAAAATCATGAGAGCAGTCCCAGGAGGAGGACAACCATTAGCAGTTAGGCCCTTCCAAAGAATACAGATAGATTTTACCGAGCTGCCCCGGGTACGAACATGGAAGTACCTGTTAGTGGTAGTGGACCATTTCACCAGATGGGTAGAGGCATTCCCCACGGCAACTGCCACCTCACAGGCGGTAGCCAAGATATTATTAGAACAAATTATACCCAGATATGGGATTATGGAAACAATAGACTCAGATAGAGGGACCCATTTTGCCTCCAAAACACATGAAATGATATGTGATGCACTGGGAATAGAATGGAAATTGCATACACCATGGCATTCCCAGAGCTCAGGAAAGGTGGAAAGAATGAATGGCACCATAAAGACCCAAATCACCAAGTTGATAGAGGAAACGGGACTCCCCTGGACTAAGTGCCTCCCGATAGCCCTGTTGAGAATCCGAACAGCACCTCGAAAAGACATAGGGATATCACCATATGAAATGTTATTCGGGCTCCCATACTTAGGGAAGATAGAAGGAGTCCCAACAATACAAGGGAACGATGTGTTCCTAAGGAACTATTTACTGGCAGTGTCCCAATCTCTTGCAGAACTAAAAATTAAAGGATTGCTGGCCCAGAGCCCACCACTGGACTTTCCGATTCACTCAGTCAAGGCTGGAGACTGGGTATTAAAAAAAAAACGTGGAAAGAAGAAAAGCTGCAACCTAAGTGGACTGGACCCTACCTGGTGTTACTAATCACGGAGACAACAGTACGAACAAAAGATAAAGGGTGGACACACGCAAGTCGAGTTAAGGGTCCTGTGGAGGCCCCACCAGACGATATCAGCCCGTGGACTGTGCGCAAAGGAAAAGAACCATTGACTTTAATATTTACCAAGAACCCGCAGGAAAAATGAAGATTTCGTGTTGGTGGGTCGTGTGTTGGGTGGTTACCCAACTTGTAAGTAATGTAACATGCATAAAAATCACAATACCACAGAATAGAAGGTCCACCACCATCCCATTTAATGTATGTAAAGGAAAAATGGTGGTGCGGCTATAGAATGTATGTATGCACCCATCCCTGTTAAGATTGGCACGCGGTGTTTACTTCATCAAAATATGGGTGGCATCGGACCACCTATCAAACTGATAGGTGGAGAGTATATCAAAACCCGAACGAGAAATTGCCAGGACGCGTATATGTGAGCATACAGAGTGTCCAAATACAGGAAAGTGGTAGGTACTGGATATGTGCAGATAAAACAGGGAAAGACGCATGTCTGAAGTTTGAGATAGAAGTAAAGTGAGATGGGAAGATGGTAATATACGAGGATAGGGGAGAGGTGTTCAAGATAGATGACAGTCAGAATAGGGATCCCGGGGCAACACCAGCACCACCAGTAGTCAGCAATGTCACCAGGGAAGATGAGTCTAAGGATCTGAAGATAATGATAGTAGCAGGAGAAACAGGATTAAGGCAGTTATATAAGAAAGGAATACCAACAGGGGGAAAAGGAGCCAACACCTGGCTTGCCTGGATGATGTACACAGCCAGAAGTATACAACGAACCAATTGTTACGCCTGCGCAGGAGCTAGGCCTCAGCTGGTCCTAGTACCATTTCCCCTGAATTGGGATAGAACACCTAGGGCTATGACATGTATACTACAGCTATTCACGAATCCCCTCTTACCAAAGACTGTGATATGCCAGAGTTATCATTACCTATTTCCAGCCAGCAACAACAATACGAAGGGCCGAAGGGAAGACCCTCGACCTCCTCCATTTACCATTCCTTTTGGGGAGGAGGGGTTTAAGTGCTATACAAGAAGTAACCCAGAGGGACAGGACATGGGGGAGGTGCTCAACTGCAATAAGACGTATAATATAACGGCTGAGGAACAGGGGCCACTGTTCAATAGCTCCTGGCTGAACAAGCAGATAGTCAGTAGAGCCGATGTCTGGTGGTGGTGCGGGGAGAATACCCTGTGGCCCCGGTTACCAGGGTCATGGACGGGAACCTGTACCCTCATACAACTGATGATGCCCTTCACCATAGCAGTAGAACATGCTGTAGAACTCGATAAAGGAAGCCGACGACAAAAGAGAAAGGTGAGAGGATCATTCGACACACACATCTATATAGATGCGATAGGGGTGCCAAGAGGGGTACCCGATGAATTTAAAGCCAGAAATCAGATAGCTGCGGGCTTTGAGTCCATGCTCTTCTGGTGGTCCACAATTAATAAAAATGTGGACTGGATCAACTACTTATACTACAATCAACAACGCTTTATAAATTATACTCGAGAAGCAGTTGAAGGATTAGCGGAACAACTGACAGCTACCAGCCAAATGGCCTGGCAAAATCGCATGGCCTTGGACATGCTACTGGCTGAGAAGGGAGGGGTGTGTGTAATGTTTGGCGAACAATGTTGCACATACATCCCAACAACACTGCTCCGGATGGGTCAGTGTCAAGAGCCCTAGCAGGTCTCACCTCTCTGTCTATCGAATTGGCTGAGAACTCTGGAGTAGACACCTCCTGGACCAGGTTTCTAGACTCCTGGTTTGGGAAATGGAAGCACATCTTTACATCAGCCCTAACATCAGTAATAGTCATAGTAGGGTTATTGTGTTTGTTCGGATGTTGTATCATTCCCTGCGCACGGGGATTGGCTCAGCGATTGATAGAAACAGCCCTGACGAAGAACAGTGCTGCCACCATAATGGCCTTCAGAACACAGTATGACCAACGAGAGGAGGATAGGGAGGTGAAGAATCTTCTGCTAGCATTAGAAAAGGAGGAGATAGTGTAAATCAAGGGTGCGTAGCAAAAAGAAAGAGGATGGATTGTGAGAAAAGGGTTAACAGACATAGTTGATTTAGACTAGGGATAGAAATATAACTTAGAAAGAAATAAGGTGTCAGCAGAAGCCAGACTGCTGGTAGAATAGAAAGTAACAATATAAAGAACAGAGAGAAATTCTAGATAATAGCAGCAAGTACAGATGGTGACATTTCAAGGATGAGAGTCAGAAGATAACCACAGTCAGACAAGAACATAACGATAACTGGGGAGGGGCATTCTGTACTGCGCTTGCGTGATAAGATTCTATGAATATGTACTCACACCCACTATGACAAGATGCCTAATTTAAATGCACATGCGATGCATGATAGGGGAGGTGCCTTTGACGTTGGGTGGGCGTTCCACGACGTTCTCGTGGGAATCTGGGCTTTATGTTATGATTGGAAGAAGCTCAATGGGGAGAGATGAGAATGTGATAATAATGAAAAGAAATGTATAAAGATAGAAGACATCCCGATCCTCGGTGTGCCTCTAGGGGACATCGGTGGAGAGGCACCTATTCTGCAGAATATGAAATTAATAAAAACACTTCTTTGTCTGAATTTGTCTCAAGAGCATTTGTGATTATTGAATCTCACAGGTACAGTGAGATCTGAGTTACCATACAGCCATACTAAGTGAAAAGCAACAATTCACACAGCCACATAAAATAAAAGTTAACATAAACATCCACCATTGCGGCTCCCCGCGTTCCTCACTGTGATGGAAGGTAATAAAGTCCAATCTTCTCCCTCATTATTCTCCCGCGGTTGGGGCTGTCGAACCATCTGTAGTCGGGGCTCCGAAGCCCTCGAGTCGGGGTGATCGAAACACCCACATCGGGACGGTTGAAACTCTCCGCAGCTTGGAGCTCCCGAATCGGTCTCCAACCAGGGACCGCAACCTCCATGATGTTAAAGACCACAGGCCCACGGTTGGAGCTCTCCAGTCGATCACCGGCAAAGGTCCACGATGGTAAATCCGCACCGTGCCCCCGGTTGAAGCATAGGGACTCCAGGAATGGCTGCACCACTCCACGATGTTAGGTCGCAGTTGGGACGGAGGTACGATACGGAAAAAAAAAAATCACATCGAGGTAAGAGATTGAAAAGTTCCCCCCCCCCCCCCCCCCCCCCCCCATAAACAAACCAAGGAACACTAAAACAAACTCTTTAACACATACTTAAAATAAGAAAAGCAGTAGAAGGGACAGACAGACTGTTGGCAAAGCAGCCACGTGCTGGCGCCATCACTGTCTGCTCTTGAAGTCCGATGCAAATGTGGTTACGTTTTCGAAAAAAAATGTATAGACCCGAAAAATAATCGCTACTTCTCTCCTGGGGCATTACTTGATCAATTTCCGGCATTTGTGCAACAATTATGAGAATTACAGAGCGCACTAATTTTTGTATATATTTAAAGGCTAAATTGTGATTCTTATTTAAATAATTTAAGCATTTGGTTGCGAACTTAGTAAAGTATCCATTTATTGTTTCCCTTACAAATTCAAACGCAGGCCCTCACCAGCAATCTGCGTCGAACTATAGCAAAACGATTGTAGAACATTGGAAGTAGGCTAGACTCGATTGACATTTTACCAGATCAGTTTACTTCAAGTGATCTATAAAACTGGGAGAAAAAAAAAATGATATTTGTGAAGGGGAAGGGGGCAGTTATTTATTTCTAGAATACAATCAATTGTCATTGTATAAAAGCATTGGAATTCAATTGTTCAAATGATTAGTCAAAATGAATATTCTAATTCTGATGTTATATTTAACCACAGTAAATTCCCTGAATTGGGGGTTTGACAAACTCCATTTTAACATCCAGTAAAACTCAAAGTGCAGGAGTAACTCTGCAGGTCAGGCAGCATCTATGGAGATGCTCCTTGACACTCCCTCCAGATGCTCCCTGACCTGCTGAGTTACTTCAGATTGGTTTGTTTTACTCAAGATTTCAACACTTGCAGTTCCTTGTGTCATCAGATTTACGAGGATTATGCCAGACTCCAGGGCCGGAGCTATAGGGAGAGGCTGGGCAGGATAGGACTTTATTCCTTGGAGCAAAGGAAGCCAGGTCTCTGGTGCTGTGAGCACAAGAATACACTTATAGAGGTGTATGAAATCACCAGGGGAGTCGGGTGAATGCAGTCTTTTTCCCAGGGCAGGAGAATCAAGGAATACCAGACATTAGGGTCTGAAGAAATTTCACCTATACATTACAGCGAAAGATGCTGCCTGACCTACTGAGTTGCTCCAGCACTTTGTTTTACTCAAGATTCCAGCATGTGCTGTTGCTCGACTCAATTTTACTCATTTAATCAAAAGTAATGAGAGTTTAGCAGAATAAGCAGTATTTTCCAATTGTGATGGATAAAACGAGTTCAAAAACAAAATAGTCAAGACAGCTAGAGAATACAAAAGAAAAAATGACAGGAAAGAGATGATAGCATGGAACTCGACAGATGAGATCAGAGAGATGAGGAGATATAGTTATCAAGAGGCCAGGGCGAGTATGTGAGATTGAGTTATACTATCCTGAACCTATTGGACCAAGAGTGCTGTTGTGTGTCATATAATCTCTAATTATTCAACATAAAGAAAATCACTCTCATATGAAATAAAAGCCGACTATGTCAGCACTAGTTATGTAATTAGGTACAGAATGTCTTAGCAGCTTGGAGACATATCTATGCTACTTCAAAACATTTCTGTTTTTGCATGTGGAATGTATCTGTGAAACATAAAATGAGTAACCCTTTCACTGTACCTCTACATGTGACAATAAATTAAACCATGTTGCAGTAATATGGATAATAAAATCACTGCACTAAACTCAGTAAGCAGGATAACTTAATTATTTTTACCTGTACTTTTCAAAGTCATGAATAGTGAAAGTAAAGATTAAAAAAATAGATGGATAGGTAGACTGGATGCAATGCCACAAGCATATGTAATTTAAAAAAAATATTCAAGCATTTAAGCAAAAGTACCAAATGCAGGAAAATTATACTGCATATATTAGACAAAAGCCAATAATCAAACACTCAATTTGTATCATAGAATGCAAAACTTTATCGATTTGTCTACGTTTTGAACCATTGAAAAGGGAATATTTTTTACAGAAGCAGCATCAGCATGGACTTAGTGACGACAGAACACAATATGTTGAAGTGGTGCAAGCTACGACATCAAAATTACTCTGGCAACAAAATATTATTTTCAAAGAAATTTCAAATTTTTCCATTCTTGGATATTCTGAAACATGACCAATGTTTCAATTTATCGCCACCACTTAAGAGACCAAACTGCAACACAAATTGAATACCATACTTTCGTAACTTTTCAGCAGAATTAGTTTACAGAGCAATAATTCAAATTCAGGTTTTAATTTTAAACATAATAGTATATAACATTGAAACCTGGGTGTCCTTGCACATGTCACTGAAAGTAAGCATGCAGGTACAGCAGGCAGTGAAGATAGCTAATGGCATGTTGGCCTTCATTGCGAGAGGATTTGAGTTTAGGAGCAAGGAGATCTTACTGCAGTTGTACATTGCCCTGGTGAGACTGCACCAGGAGTATTGTGTGCAATTTTGGTCTCCTAATTTGAGGACATTCTTGCTATTGAGGGGCAGCGTAGGTTCACCAGGTTAATTCCGGGATGGCGGGACTGACTGGGTCAACTGATGGTGGGTCGACTGGGCTTGTATTCACTGGAATTTAGAAGGATGCGAGGGGATCTTATAGAAACATATCAAATTCTTAAAGGATTGGACAGGCTAGATGCGGGAAAAATGTTCCCGATGTTGGGGGAGTCCAGAACCAGGGGTCAGTTTAAGAGTAAGGGGAAGGCCATTTGGGACTGAGATGAGGGAAAACTTTTTTACCCAGAGCGTTGTGAATCTGGAATTCTCTGCCACACCAGGCAGTGGAGGCCAATTCACTGGATATTTTCAAGAGTTAGATTTAGCTCTTAGGGCTAAAGGAATTAAGGGATATGGGGAACGGGGTACTGATTTTAGATGATCAGCCATGAATGCCGGTGCTGGCTCAAAGGGCGAATGGCCTATTCCTGCACCAATTTTTCTATGTTTCTATAATGTTTGTCTACTTTTAGTTCCAGTTTCCCTGCTACGATTCGTACAGAATTACGAACTAAAGATAATTCTCAATGCATCTTGCAAAGATTCAGTTAAAACTGAGAATTCTGGAATGAACAGCATCTGAATATCAGGATCTGGTGGTGTTTCATTCCAAGGTTAAGCAATATTTATCAATACTGATCAATTTATTCAATTTTACATTTATAGTTCCTACTCAGATTTGCAGCATTCAAATCTTTCACTTTTACTTCTACGGAAGTGTTATACTTTTAATCAGTTGTTTAAGTAGCAAATTCCTGTACATGAATAGCTGAGACAAAACAGCAACCAAACAAAGTTTGATTTTGATTGCCTGCATCAAATCTCCCCACTCTTCCCACATACAACCATGAAAAGAATTTCAAAGATTGATAATTTATTCTAATGATGATTATTAATTGGGATTGCAATAACCACCTCTATTTGGAAATTGCAATAATTGGTTCTACATACATTCCTGAACTTTCCTATTCCGGAAAGAAAATACATTTGAATCTCCAAAAACGGAGAATCAAATAAGTCTTGAACCAAAGATAATTTAAAAGAAACAATTGATAAAATAGTTTTAAAACAGTAAATATAAATTTACAAATCACTATGTACACAAATATACAAAAAAATATACCAAATTGATGAATTCAGTTGCTTTAGAAATTGAAATGAAATAGCCTACACAAAAGTCAATTTCTGTAGGAAACAAAGTCTTGCATGTAGATACTTCTATATTTTGTTTCTTTGAATCCATGTCTGAAAATTTGTACATTTGTCTTGTTTATAATTTTTCAAAACTGATGCATTGGAAAGGTTACAGGGGAACCGCTGCTCGGACTTTGCACATTGGACTCAAATGAACTTGGCATGTTCCCAAATGTTTCACTGTGCAATGATTCTCCTTTTAAGAAATCATCCTCATCATCTTCAGCTGTAGCCTATAAGTTAATAGTAAAGGGAACATTGAATAATTGGACGTATACAATCCAGTTTTGTCATTCACAACAGTAGTTATCAACTAAACACAACTGAACTTTGCCCCATGTTTCTTTTACTCAGTTCGTCATGTTGTAATAATCAATAAGCAAAGAACATTTTGCAAAGGAAAAGTGTTTCATCTCTAGAAATACTATTCAATTCAATGATCTCATGAGAGCCAAACGAATAAGTTGCCAACCTTTCGGACATAGATGCAATGAAAGGTAACTTTAGTCGTAACATTGGTTCATTAAAAAAATTTAACCACTTTAGTGTTTGGCTAGAGATTCAAAACTGAATTTGCCCAGAAACACAAAAACAATATCTCTTGAAAATATTCCTCCTCCTGCAGTTGGACTGTTGATATTCAAACACGAAAATCTTCAACAATACATTAGCAAAGGGATTTTATTTTATTTTTTTAACAGGCCCTGTTGCATAAAGAGTGTTCCAAGAAAACAAAACTTGATGACGGGAAGTGCAGATTATTTTAATTGTCAGAGGCATCGAAGCAGGTGATTCCATCCAACACCTCCATGTTGTCCAATGGATACCCATCTATGCTAATCCTATCTTCCAGCATTTGACCAGAGATTCAAGTGCTCATCTAGACACTTGTTAAATGGTGCCGGCGACTATATTTCTACCACTTTCGCAGGCAGTGCAGTACAGGTAGTCACTTCTCTCTAGGTGAAAAGGATCTCCCTCAGATCACTTCTAAATCTGTTATCCCTTATTGCCAAATCTACATTCCCTCATACATTAATTACAGTGCCCTCCATAATGTTTGGGACAAAGACCCATCATTCATTTATTTGCCTCTATACGCCACAATTTGAGATTTGTAATAGAAAAAGAAATCACGTGGTTAAAGTGCACATTGTCAGATTTTATTAAAGGGTATTTTTTATACATTTTGGTTTCACCATGTAGAAATTACAGCTTTGTTTCTACAGCCCCCCCTCCTTCAGGGCACCATAATGTTTGGGACACATGGCTTCACACGTGTTTGTAATTGCTCAGGGGTGTTTAAATGCCTCCTTAATGCAGGTATAAGAGCTCTCAGCACCTAGTCTTTCCTTGTTTTTCCATCATCTTTGGAAACTTTTATTGCTGTTTATCAACATGAGGACCAAAGTTGTGCCGATGAAAGTCAAAGAAGCCATTATGAGATTGAGAAACAAGAATAAAACTGTTAGAGACATCAGCCAAACCAAAATCAACTGTTTGGAACATCATTACTAATCGCAAAGGGACACAGTTTGCCAAGAAGTATTTAAAAGAGCAACCACAGTTCTGGAAAAAGTTTTTGTGGACAGATGAGATGAAGATTAACATATCAGAGTGATGGCAAGAGCAAAGTATGGAGGAGAGAAGGAAATGCACAAGATCCAAAGAATACCACCTCATCTCTGAAACACGGTGGTGAGGGTGTTAGAAACATAGAAAATAGGTCCATAATTAGGTCATTAGGCCCTTCAAGCCTGCTTCAGCTATTCAATATGATCATGGCTGATCATCCAACTCAGTATCCCATACCTGCCTTCTCTCCATATCCCCTGATCCCTTTAGCCACAAGGGCCACATCTAACTCACTCTTAAATATAGCCAATGAACTTGCCTCAACTACTCTCTGTGGCAGAGAATTCCACAGATTCACCACTCTCTGTGTTATGGCCTGGGCATGTATGGCTGGGAGGCTGGAGGTACTGGCTCACTTAGCTTCATTGATGATACAACTGCTGATGGCAGGAGCATAATGAATTCTTAAGTGCCTCAAAACCCATTGGCTGGCAGTTCATTCTACAGGAAGACAATGATCCCAAACATACTGCTAAAGCAACAAAGGAGTTTTTCAAAGCTAAAAATGGTAAATTCTTGAGTGACCAAGTCAATCACCCGATCTGAACCCAATTGAGCATGCCGTTTATATGCTGAAGAGAAAACTGAAGGGGACTAGCCCCCAAAAGAAGCATGTATGTTTTAGTCTATTTTTAGTTGTGTATATGTAGGGGCTGGGGGGGGTTGGGTGTTGGTGGAAACCTTTTTTTTAAATCTCTTCCTTCAACGGGGATGTAACTTTTTTCCTTGTCGTATCTCCGTTTGCGCAGAGGCCTAACATTGTGGAGCTGGCGGCCTCCAACCGGAATCGACATTGAGGGTCGCAGGGCCTGTGGACTTACCATCGCGGAGCTGGCTGACCAGCACTGTGGCTGCGACCTGACTTCGGAGCTTCGGTCGCGGGCACTGTGGACGGTAACATCGAGAGCGCGCAGGTTGGTGACCGATTTTCAGGAGCTCCCGCAACAGCAGCTTCTTCCGCCCGAATCGCGGGGTTTGAATCAGCCCGTTCGCGGGGCCTTTCATCGCCTGTCACGGCTTTAAATCGGAGGGGACTTTAACATCGAGAGCCTCGATTGCCTCGACGCAGCAGTTTGACTGCCTGACCGTGGGGGAAACAGAGATAAGACTTTATAACTTCCATCATAGTGAGGAGGTGTCTGGAGATTGTGTGTTGCTTTTAACTGTCATGACTGCATGGTAAAATCATTTTATGTGACAAATAAAAGTGAACTGAACTGAATTATGGTGCCCTGACTATGTATAAACACTGCTGTAGTTTCTACAAGGTGAAACTAAAATGTATAAAAATGGCCTTTATTAAAATCTGACATTGTAAACTTTAACCACCTGATTTTTTTCTATTACAAATCTCAAATTGTGGAGTACAGAGGCAAATAAATAAATGATGGGTCTTTGTCCCAAACATTATGGAGGGCACTGTATATCCATTCCTAAACCCACCCAACTCCAGGGAATACAGATTAGGCTTCTCCTGATTGGCTTCATGACTAAAATACTATCGCAGGCAACATCCACTTGAATTTCCTCTGCATCCTCTCCTGTGCTATTACATCTTTCTTACAGTATGGTGACCTTCTGGAGATCACGATTTGTTCCTGTACTAAAAGTAATTTTTTGATGTTGATAAATACAAGTTTGAGTTTGTGCAATAGCATTGTTCAAATCTAGAACATGCGAATAATGAAGGGAAATTGTTATTGGTTCTGATGTTTCTCTGCTCATATTTACTGGTGATACAGAGACAATCTATAGCCACCAGGATCATTTTACCATCGCAATTGTTCAAATGGCTGTAACCTGTTAGTAATACAGATGGACAAATCTTGCAATGGAAATTTCTCTGTGCAGAAAGAGAAAATGTAAACTGCTATTTACATGTAGAAAAAAGTCTAAGAATCACATTTTACAAGAAAAAGGGGAGAAAAAATAAAATATTCACGCACTCATTTTTTATTTATTATCATGCAATAAAAATATATTCTGTATGTTTTTCCCACCTGCTTCGTGACTTTCTGTGGAACCTGAATATCCTGGAGGCTCAAATCCTCCCAGACCCGATAAACACCTTCAAAGATTTTCTTAGATCTGTCAAAAAAAAAAATTACAATCTGTGCTCAAATAATCTTGCAACAAATCAGGTGTTTTAAATAATCAGTGTTCTTCTCATAAACTCATGTAAACATAACAGCATTTACTTTTGACAGTGTATAAACTGCCAACGTTGTTTTAATACAATACATAATGTTGCTGAGAATAGAAATTGTAGCAAACTTGTGGCACTCAAAGGTATAGGTGCAAAAGATTGAACAGCTAATAATGATGTTCTCAAAGTGAAATCTAACAGATTCAAAAGCTAACTATTTACAAGTACACAACACAAATATATTCTGGGGTACACAAAATTGCTGGGGAAACTCAGTGGGTGCAGCAGCATCTATGGAGCGAAGGAAATAGGCGACGTTTCGGGCCGAAACCCTTCTTCAGACTCCTCCAGACTTATTTCCTTCGCTCCATAGATGCTGCTGCACCCGCTGAGTTTCCCCAGCAATTTTGTGTACCTTCGATATTCCAGCATCTGCAGTTCCCTTTTGAACACAAATATATTCTGCCTCTGTAGTCTGTACATCGCACATTGTTATACTCCATGAGTGTTCTTACATTCTACCTACATTTCTTTACATTTCAGTGACTTTCTATTCCATTTTCTCCTATTATTTAAATTTTTCCTTTTCAATGTATCTACAATATCTCCCTCACTGATTTCTTGTACAAATTCTGTATTTTAGCTACATTGACTAAAGAGATTCCCCCTTATTTCATCTGATCTAATGTCAAACATGGTCACAAACCTTTTAAGAATGTAAGGATCAAAGGGAAAGAAGCAATCCAGTGGATTTGTGCAAACTTGCACCGAGTCACCTCCAGCACTGCTCCTAACAACTGGAATGAGCTGTCGATTGTTTCTTTCAATAATTGTGTAACAGAAGGCTAATTGATACTTCCTGCAAAAAAAATACGATTACTATAGTTAAATTATTTCAGCCACTTAATGCATGCATAAAAGCCTTCAAACAAATTTACTGTTATTTGCCGTTCATCACATTAAAAATGCATATTTCCTTAGAAAGGATATATCAAATGTCATGTTTTTCATTTTACAATAAAATAAGCTTCAAGATCATAAGAATAATTGGTTAGAACCTATTAGGAAATATTGATGAGCCAGCATTTACCCCCTGCTGTGAGCATCTGGAAGTTTACGACTCATGCATAGTGAACTACTTGGCCAACCTTCAACTGCAATTTTCCCAACTGAACACCAACACTGGTCACCACAGAGTCCACCGATGGAGCATGGACTTGAAATTCTTGGAGATCCTGCCCACTAAACCTGCTGCAGATTGCATCAGCTGCAGATGCAGAAAGCTCATCGTTCATAAGACTAGCAATGATATAAATTACATTTTTCATTGTATTCATGATTTTAATTATCTTAAATAATTTAATGCTATTTTTAATTGATTTTTAACAGAAAACATGCTCTTTTATTTGTTGGTACACAAAAATGCTGGAGAAACTCAGCGGGTGAAGCAGCATCTATGGAGCGAAAGAAATAGGCAACGATTCGGGCCGATACCCTTCTTCAGACTGGCAGAGCTGGTCCTTACCCTTAATAACTTTTCATTTGACTCCTCCTATTAAAAATATTTATTTCGCTCCATAGATGCTGCCTCACCCGCTGAGTTTCTCCAGCATTTTTGTCTACCTTCGATTTTCCAGCATCTGCAGTTCCTTCTTAAACGCTTTTATTTGCTGCTCGTTCTCTTGGGTCATCACATGCTGCTATAAAGGGTCTCGTCGATCAGGATCAAGATAATATTTACCAAAAAGTAAACATGCACAACAAAAAGCAAAACATCCGTGCTTGGTACATGGGTCTGAAGTAAGCAAGTGTGGCTTGCTACTGGCTGTTAATTCTGCCCATCTCCAATTTATATTGTCCTTGGTAGACTAAGTCACTCATTAATCGTAACAAGCCAAAATGGAATCTGGATACATTTCTGCTACCCATTTTCCCCCCACTAAAAACAGTAACATAGATTTTGCTATTTTAGAATTAATAATAATAATACATTTTATTTATGGGCGCCTTTCAAGAGTCTCAAGGACACCTTACAAAAATTGAGCATGTATAGGAAAAACATGTAAGGGGAATGAAATAAATAGTAGAGACATGACTAGTACACAAAGTAAAGACAGAATTCAATACAAAACACAGCATGAGGCAATTAATGCACAGATGGACGTGGGGCTAAGGATAGGCAGAGGTGAAGAGATGGGTCTTGAGGCGGGACTGGAAGATGGGGAGGGACACGGAATTGCGGATCAGTTGGGGGAGGGAGTTCCAGAGCCTGGGAGCTGCCCTGGAGAAGGCTCTGTCCCCAAAACTGCGGAGGTTGGACTTGTGGATGGAGAGGAGACCGGCTGATGTGGATCTGAGGGACCGTGAGGGTTGGTAGGGGGAGAGGAGGTCAGTGAGATATGTGGGGGCCAGATGGTGGAGGGCTTTGTAGGTGAGGACCAGGATTTTGTAGGTGATCCGGTGGGAGATGGGAAGCCAGTGAAGTTTTTTGAGGACTGGAGTGATGTGATGCCAGGATTGTCACCATTCACTATACTGAGAGGTATAAAATGTGCATAAACTTTCACACAAAATGGAAAGCTTAATGGAAAAATATTGTGGATGCATTGCTAGAAACATTTCAATTACCAGATTAACCGAAGAAACATTTTGACCTTGCACCTGATATTCTAATGAGATCAACTGCCAAAAGAACATTAACGTAAAAAGTTGACACAGGGTTAGTGTCTTGGAATTTTCTGTGTCCAATTTAAGATTTTCACCACAGGCTACACTTTCTAATACAATCATTATGTTACAAGACTCTCCCAATGGTGCTGATCCCATTCATGTAGATCTTTGAAAATACAATTCTGAAATTATAATTATTTTCAAAACATTAACATTATACATGCCACAAGTTTAATTAGTGATCAACAAATGTCAGAAATTTGTTCACGGTTTAATATTACAATGTGTTATACTGAACAACTTATTTCCAAATTTTTTGATGTTATTTTTATACATTCTACATGTATCAAGGCTACACGTCTATAAATACTTAAAACACATTTCACAATTCAAATCATTCAAATATGGAATGCAATGTCAAACAGCCTTTGTACTTAGGTCCAAGATATTGTATTACCAACATCCAATAATACTCACCTAGTAATAGCAGCAAACAAGTTGACAACAGAAGGTAAACAGACTTTTAGTGGGTTCAGCTGGCACATTACCATGCGTTCAAAATTTAGATTCTGCAAGTATGCCAAACCTGTACAGCAATGCAAAAATAAGGGTGTAAAAAAATAATTTCAAAACCTCATTTAAAATTCACTTTGCAATGCAAAATTAATGACATCCTTAAAAAGACTTCAACGGAAATTAAAGAAAAAAGCATCATATAGGTTCGCTAACTTATTGTCATTCTCAGAACTCTATCAATGTTATACAACAAGCATCCACTGACCAGTGTGTAAAGTTATTACTGACTAACTCTCTGCTGTGACATATTACACTTTCCACTTTATTCTTCATCACTACTCCCAAGTGAGACAGTAGACTGTGAACCCTTAGAAAGTCTCACTAGTTCCATTCCAATAGAGCAGCAGCAAATATGGATTCTCATTTCCCCAACCTCAGTGTCACACAGCAAAGACGAGAAACAGAATTGTGGACCTTGAGATAGTAACATAAGAATATACAGCAAGGATTCCCATACTGGGGTAAATTTCACCTAACCAGGGGGTAAATTTGTTGATTCTGGATTTGTTAAAAACAGTATTTTAAAATGTCCCCTTTGTCAGTTGCTTTATTATGGTAGAAGTGTAAACTCAAATTATTAAACAACAGGATGGTGGTAAATTTATTTTCAAAAAGTTACCAGGGGTAAACAGGACGAAAAAGGTTGGGAATCCCTGGTATACAGCAACTGAGACAAACAATATATAAACTTGCAAGTGCAAATCTGTATAATGTCTCTGTGGTGGGCACCACTCATTATTCCTAACACCAAGTTAGTTTTCCACTTTAAGAACGTAGTATATAGCTTTACAGTCACTTCCAATGTTTTAATCAAATTTAATACAAAACTAATCAATCACCTTTTTTTAGATTCCCATCCAATAACTGCTTGCAATGGAATATGAAGATATAAAACACAGCTTGGCAAACAGAATAGAACGACGCATGAAGAACCACATCACAATAACCTTTAGTTCCAGCATCTTGGCTGTCAATGTAGTGGTGTAACCAGGGGACCAGCAGATCCAAACAAGCCTTCACAGTGCTAGTCAAGGGAATGAAATTTTACTCAATGAATCAGTTCATTATTGGTGCATTTCAGACAATAAGAATTTATTTCTTGTATATGGGTGTTTCCGTAAATAAGGGTACCAACCTGTGACATGGGTGGCCAAATTTGAAAGTTATTTAAATCACAATGAAATACCACAGCATTAAAAATGGGCCTGCCTATGATCCTTTTGAGCTCATTTGTGATCAACATCGACCACAATGTGACCAAAATTTAATACTTTCAAAATTGAAAAAAAAAGAAAAACTTATAAGACATATAGTCTCTTATACTGATTTCTAAGCTCCCTTACAAAATGTCAGTACGTAATTCACCACGAGGCACGTAGTCCAGGTCAGGGTCATTACAATTGCGTTGGTAAAAATATATATTTTTTAAAAATCGCGACGGGTGCAAAAACAACGGGAGTGACTACAGAATGAGACATCGATAGGTGAGCAAACTAGATTTTTATTTCATGATTTTAAGTTCTATTCATTATTATTTCAATGGGAAACTTAAAAATAAAATATGAACAATAAAAACAATAAATATAAAAACAGTTACTCTGCTTTTAGTTCAAACATTTCACACGGGACCAAATGGACACTGCTACTCACGTTCTGCTGCAAAAACATGGAGCATCAGAAAACCATCTTATCGGGTGATAAATGATAAAAATCATAAGCAGAATCAGACTTTAGCTTATATTGAGTAATTTAATTGCAAAATTAATGTAATCTTTGTGGTATAAATTAGCCTATGGATTTGATGAAATCCTGCTTGAAGCATGTCACACAAAAAGGCAAGAAAACACAGGGCAAGAAATCTGATATTTTTCTTTTTAAAAACAGATTCATTTATTTTTGCTTCATACCATGATCTATACTACTTAAAATACAAGATATGAAACAATAGGAATATTACATGGAAAACTGGGAAATCACCTGAAAGTTTGGAGACATTCAGTTTCACTACTGCATGCTGTATATATGGAAACACCCATATTTACTGTATTTAATTCAAATACCCCAACTACTATTTATGTTATTTACTTTACAAAAACAACAATATTCCTTATTCCATAATTTATATCTATTTTGAAAATAAACTAGTCCAATAGAAAATTATATTGCAACATGACAGTGATTGCAGGAGTAACCTCTCAGGCCCTAAAATTATAACGTTTCTGCCCCAAAAAGTGACCGTCCAAATTGTAAAAATAAAATAATTCTATACTTCTCAACACCTGTCCATGGAGCAAAATAATTTCAGTAATAGAAGCAGGAGAAGGTCACAAGAAACCAAGCTTGTTTTCCTAACCCAACCTTTAGACATTTCTCCACTGTGAGAGAATTAACCTCTATACTGAATATACTTAATGACTTTCTGGGATAGAGAAATCCACAGATTCATAACTTTGTGACAGAAGAAACTTCTCTTTGGCCTTGCCTATCCTGGGATTATTTTCTCACCAGAAGAAATGTCCCCGCACCAGATAGTCTTGGATCTAGAATCTTTCAAAATGATCACTTCTCAATCTACGCTTCAAACTGTATTAACCAATCTGCTCAATCCCATTCATAACTGGACAAAATAAAAAGTTTTGCTGAAAACCTACGTGTTCCAATTGCATTTTGGGTGCTTTATTTAGGAAGGATATTCATTTCTTGGAGATAGAAACATAGAAATTAGGTGCAGGAGTAGGCCATTCGGCCCTTCGAGCCTGCACCGCCATTCAATATGATCATGGCTGATCATCCAACTCAGTATCCCGTACCTGCCTTCTCTCCATACCCTCTGATCCCCTTAGCCACAAGGGCCACATCTAACTCCCTCTTAAGATGGTGAACCTCTCTGCACCTCCTCCAAGAAATGAATATCCTTCCTATATAAATCACCCAAATTGCAGTAGAGTATATTTGAGGCAAAACGTTCCTACTTTTGCCCTCCATCCTCGTTACATAAAGATAAATTTCTCATTTGCTGTCTTGCATGCTGAATTTATACTTCTTGTACAAGGACCCCAAAATCCCTCAGAACATCACAGTGAACACCACTCAGTCCATCCTTTTCCTCCCTGGTCAAAAAACAATTTTCTGGAAGAATTCAGCAGGCGCAGCAGTCGTCTGCATAGTTCGGTAAGGATTATTCAACCTAATTGTTTGAAGAGCCTCTTTGCTGTTGTCCTTGTTCAATTCTACAAATCCCTCATAACGTCAACAATGATGTAAAGGTTGCCCTAAGAGGGTATTTGTCTGTAAGCTAAGGAAAGTCTATAGCCTGCTGTGTCAAGGTGAACAATCAGTGCTGTTTCGATACCCCTGAGTGCACGTTCTAGGACACTATGATTTATGATTCATCATTAAGGTGCCCCGAATTACATGCAAAATTAAAACATGTAGATGAATCACAATCATGGACTTACCGAGCTGCTGACATGATGGGTTTCAATCATCTGATTATATTCTAATTTATAAGATATTAAGCAGTGGAACAGTTCACTTACATCAGAGGGATATACGTTGCTCTGGCCAGAAAACTTCCGATGTAACCTGCAGCTGCTTGTCTTATTACTGCTGGGCTATTTGGATTCTGAAGCATCTTCCAAAGATGTTCTAGGAAACTCTCTGCCAGTCCCTGAAAATTATAATTGGCGGACTGTATCAGCATTTTTTTATTATTTAAAATCAGCATGTTCTGATTTAAAGCATTTAAAATAATCTCCATCTTTAACACTTATTTGTAGATCAGCTGCAATAAACTACAGGTATCAGCAATGAAAGTTGATGTCAAAACTTTATTCATTTGGTGTTCTGAACTTTCATTAGATATTTGATTTAGAACTATCCTTATGTGGATCATCTTTCCCTTGGGGAAAAAAGTAATGGAATTCAAAACAGTACATACTGTAAAGATTTCATTTTAACCATTTAAAATGGGCCACAAAAACGTCTTTCCGCAGTAATATTCCAATAATAAAATATTATCACCAATAATAAAAATTATCACTGGTAGTGAAATGCACTTTTGCTGGGCACAATGAAGGAGGTTAAAATTAGTAATTGGTGAATAGTTAAAGTGGTAGAAAATTATGTATATCACAACTATTATTTGTATTAGAGGCCAAGGGAAAGACATAAAAAGTTTGTGCTATGCAGATACATTAGCTATCGTTGTAAACGGTTAACTACTAACAGATCATTCAAAATATCCGGCATGAAAGAAGATATCTACTTAAATTCCAAATTCCAAAATAACTGCCATGCTGAGATGGTCAATTGGAATGACAAATGCAATTGGGGTAAAAAAAGAGTGTGATAAATGGTTCTTTGTGCATCTCTTTGACACGTTTTGAGCACAGCGGCTTTCCAGTGCAAGTTTTAAATAGGCAGCATACATCCACATAGCCATCCGTTTAATGATGGTGGCAGCACTTCTAAAGATGATGTCAATGGTATTAATGATACTATAAATAAT
This sequence comes from Amblyraja radiata, assembly GCF_010909765.2. Lineage (NCBI taxonomy): Eukaryota > Metazoa > Chordata > Chondrichthyes > Rajiformes > Rajidae > Amblyraja > Amblyraja radiata. Next base: position 5,417,196 of record NC_045977.1, read on the forward strand.
ATGAATACTCTTTTACCTCTGTCTATTTAGTTGTTAGATGTATTTATTGATTTAAAGCCAAACCCACCTAACAGCTAAATAGGTAACTTTGTTTTCTACTCTTATTGTTTATTCAATTGCACACGATTGCAAGCCAATCTGGTGACCAGTGTCATGTTTCAATTATAAGTAAAATAGCAGGATAGTCCTTGTCTAATCCATGCCAAATTTACCCAAACGCCAGCTATAAAATTAATCTGGTGTGGGATCAGGGTCTTATTTAAAACATCTAGATCACAATGAATTAATGCATAAGCTTATACTCACCAATTTAAAACTGCAGAGATAGAACATGAAAAATTGAACATGACAAGAAGCATGAGTGGGTAGAACCAGTTTATCGAACACCACTAACAAGTCACGGTACAAGTCTTTTGTCCGGGTTACCATCAACTCACCTGCAGAAAAATAAAGAGTTTACAAATCAATTTAAATCAAATAATAATGACAGTAACACATTTTTGAGCAGTGCATAATTTAAAACATCTAATGTTTTGAATCCTGGATTGAATTTTAATTATTCACTTGCCTTCAGTGGAGGATTTATTTTATTTTATTCTTTTTAATTGCTTTATTAAATCATTAATAAGAAATAAGAAATATGAAATAAAAATGAGAAAAATACTAGCAATACCTAGGAAGTCTGGCAATGTCCCCAAAGAGAGAAATAAAAGTAATGGGCCTGTTCCCATATAGGCGATTTTTCAGTGGAATGCCGGCTACTGTCAAGTTGCCGGCAGTCGCCTGAAAAACCGGCAACTGGAACGGCGACTGTCAGAGTGAAACACACACGCAAACACATCGCTGCCTTCACCAGACAGTTATGCAGGCGGGGGACAGGTCAAGCGGGGGCAGCGCTGTCTAAAAAATTCACATTCTGCAAAGCCAAGGTGAAACAGACACACATCGCGATGAACAGGAAGTTTGGCGCTGTAAAAAGATGGCTAAAGCAGTGTACGGTAAGTCCTTTAAAAGAAGGGGGGAGAAGGAGTGGAGACAACTTTTAAGAAGCCAGAGATACACGGCTGTGAAGTTTGGTGGACATTTAACATTACCGGTCGGTTATCCTTGGTTCTGAAAACTACTGCTTACCTTTTTTTTCACTCCGAGAACCTTCAACCCCTTTGCAACCCATTAGGACCTCCTGGCCACCCACCTACGGCTCGAGAATTCTCGCTACTCTCCATGGCGGCTTTATTCTAGTCGCTGCTAATTTTTCAACATGTTGAAAAATGTACGGCGACCATTATGAGGCCGCGACTAGTTCCCAGAATGCGGGAACTCCTCACGACCATGAAGGTGGCTCCCCGGCAACCATCCACGAACATGTGGCGACTGCATAGTCTCCTGCAGTCGCCTAAGTGGGACAGGCAGGAGGATTGATTGAGGTCAGCAGGACCTTGTAAAAAGAAATTCATGTTTGGCCAATCTGCTGGAGTTCTTTGACCACAGTAGAATGGATATAGGGAAAACCATTGGATATTGTACTTTTGGACTTTAAGAAGACAGAAAAGGTCCCACATAGGAGGGCAGAACACACAAACCTGAGGATAATATACAAACACAGACTACAAATAGGTTATTGGACAGAATGTAAAAAGTATGGATAAACGGTCTCTTCCAAACTGTTAAAATAAGATTAGTGGAGTAACACATAGATCACTGCTTTCTGACAGCCTTCGAATTGAAATTTAAAAGAAAAGAACAATTGTAATAGATGTAATGAGAGTATCTACAGAGGACAGCTCACAAAGAGTCACCACACCCTGGTGTCATCATTTCTTAAAAAGGCCTGACCCCTGATTTTCCTGTTCGAAAACCATCAAAGCTTTAGTTAACCGAAGCAATAATTTCTTCAAACACTATTCTGAAGCTCAATGTATATTCAAATTTCTTCGTAATGGAATTTGCCCACATCCTCTACTGTAATGAAAGCTGATTGACATTAATCATCACAACTACCTCAAATGCAACATCTTCACAAACTCATGTCACAGGAGCAGAATTGGGTCATCTGGCCTATCGAGTCTACTCCACCATTTAATCAAGGCTGATCTATCTTTCCCTCACAACCCCATTCCCCTGCCTTCTCCCCATAACCCTTGACAACCTCAACTAATCAAGAATCTGTCAATCTCCGCCATAAGAATACCCAATAACTTGCCCTTCACAGCTATCTGTGGCATTGATTCACCAACCTCTTGACTAAAGAAATGACTCATCTCCTTTCTAAAGGTACATCCTTTTATTCAGAGGCTATGCCCTCTGGTACACATTTACAAATCCCTTTCTGGATTTGGCTAATCTTATCCCTAGAACTACCTCCAAATTTTCAATACCATATTCTGGCCTCTTACGTGTGCACCTATACCCTCACCTGAACATTTCTCACTACCTGAATCAACATGGTACTTGGCTTCTAGATTGTTCTGTCTAATTCTTTGTGACATGCATTTGATCAAGTTCACTCCTTACATGTTCTGCAAATTCCATGCTCTCCTCTATGAATTTATGATGAAACATCTTTTATCAAATAGCAAATATAATTAGTACCATTAACATAGCAAACATCCTTTATGTAAGACAGCAAAACACACATCAGAATGTCCAATCGTTCAGCCACTGGATGAGCCATCATGTCACTATTTGGCTGGATCATCTGAGTTTTCTCGTCTTCATCCTGTTGAGGGAAAACTCAAAAGTCAGCAAGTTGGAAAACACAAATAACATAAAGTTTTACTCTATATCCTCCAAAAATAATTTTTCACGGGAAACATTCTTCTAATGACATAAAACCAGAAAAAAAACCCAAGAACAGCAGATCTGGCAGCATTCATGGAAAGACCTAACACTTCATAGAAACATAGAAGTGCAGGAGGCCATCGGCCCTTCGAGCCAGCACCGCCATTCATTGTGATCATCCCCTATCAATAACCCGTGCTTGCCTTCTCCCCATTTCCCTTGACTCCACTAGCTCCTAGAGCTCTATCTAACACTCTCTTAAATCCATCCAGTGACTTGGCCTCCACTGCCCTCTGTGGCAGGGAATTCCATAAATTCACAACTCTCTGGGTCAAAAAGTTTTTTCTCACCTCAGTCTTGAATGACCTCCCCTTTATTCTAAGACTGTAGGCCCTGGTTCTGGACTCGCCCAACATTGGGAACATTTTTCCTGCATCTAGCTTGTCCAGTCCTTTTATAATTTTATATGTTTCTATAAGATCCCCCTCATCCTTCTAAACTCCAGTGAATACAAGCCTAGTCTTTTCAATCTTTCCTCATATGACAGTCCCGCCATCTCATGGTTCAATCTCGTGAACCTACGCTGCACTGCCTCAATCACAAGGATGTCCTTCCTCAAATTAGGAGACCTAAACAGTACACAATACTCCAGATGTGGTCTCACCAGAGCCCTATACAACTGCAGAAGAACCTCTTTACTCCTATACTGAATTCCTCATGTTATGAAGGCCAACATTCCATTAGCTTTCTTCACTGCCTGCTGTACCTGTAATCCAACTTTCAGTGACCGGTGTACAAGGACGCCCAGGTCTCGCTGTACCTCCCCCTTACCTAACCAAACCCCATTGAGATAATAATCTGCCCCCTTGTTTTTGCCCCCAAAGTGGATAACCTCACATGTATCTATATTATGCTGCTTCTGCCACGCCTCTGCCCACTCACTCAACCTGTCCAGGTCACGCTGCAACCTCCTAACATCCTCTTCACAGTTCACACTGCCACCCAGCTTTGTGCCATCCACAAACTTGCTAGTGTTGCTCCTAATTCCCTCTTCCAAATCATTAATATATGGTAAACAGTTGCGGCCCCAACACCGAGCCTTGCGGCACTCCACTCGCCATTGCCTGACATTCTGAAAAGGACCCGTTCACTCCTACTCTTTGCTTCCGGTCTGCCAACCAATTTTCTATCCATGTCAACACCCTACCCCCAATACCATGTGCTCTAATTTTAGTCACCAGTCTCCCGTGCGGGACCTTATCAAAGGCTTTCTAAAAGTCTAGATACACTACATTCACTGGCACCCCTTCATCCATTTTACTTGTCACATCCTCAAGAAATTCCAGATTAGTCAAGCATGATTTCCCTTTCATAAATCCATGTTGACTTGGACTAATCCTTTTACTGCTATCCAAATGCCCCATCATTACCTCTTTAATAATTGACTCCAGCATCTTTCCCACCTCCGAAGTCAGGCTAACTGGTCTGTAATTCTCAGTTTTCTCTCTCGCTCCTTTCTTGAAAAGTGGGATAACATAGCTATCCTCCAATCCACAGGAACTGATCCTGAATCTATTGAACATTGGAAAATGATCACCAATGCATCCACTATTTGTAGAGCCACCTCCCTGAGGACCCTGGGATGCAGACCATCAGGCCCAGGGGATTTATCATCCTTCAGTCCCATTAGCCTATCCAATACTATTTCTCGCCTAATGAAAATTTCTTTCAGTTCCTCTACCCCCTTAGATCCTCTGTTCTCCGGTACATCTGGGAGATTGTTTGTGTCTTCCTTAGTGAAGACAGATCCGAAGTACCTATTCAACTCTTCTGCCATTTCCTTGTTGCCCATAATAATTTCACCCGTGTCTGCCTTCAAGGGACCCACATTTGACTTAGCTACTCTTTTTCCCTTAACATATCTAAAGAAGCTTTTACTGTCCTTCTTTATATTCCTCTCCAGCTTCCCTTCGTACTTCATCTTTTCAGCCCATATTGCCCGTTTTGTTTCCTTCTGTTGTCCTATGAAAGTTTCCCAATCCTCTGGCTTCCGGCTGCTCTTTGCTGTGTTATACATCTTTTCTTTTAGTTTGATTCTTGGAATCTTTCTTCCATTTTGGAATGAAATGATCCTGCGTTTTCCGGATTATGCCCAGAAATATGCCCAGAAATTCCTGCCATTGCTGTTCCACCGTCATTCCTGCTAGGATCCCTTTCCATTCTACCTTGGCCAGCTCCCCTCTCATGCCTTCATAGTCCCCTTTGTTCAACTGCATCACTGACACTACCGATTTAACGTTCTCCTTCTCAAATTGCTGATTAAAACTAATCATACTATGATCACTATCTCCAAGCGGTTCCTTTACCTCGAGTTCGCTTATCATATCTGGTTCATTGGACAACACTAAATCCAGAATTGCCGTTTCTCTGGTCGGCTCCATTACAAGCAGCTCTTAGAATCCATCTCGGAGGCACTCTACAAACTCTCTTTCTTGGGGGTCCTGAACCAACCTGATTTTCCCAATCTACCTGCATATTGAAATCCCCCATCAGCACAGTGGCATTACCTTTGTTACATGCCAGTTTTATCTCCTGCTGCAACTTACACCCTACATCCGGGCTACTATTTGGAGGTTTGTATATAACACCAATTAGTGTCTTCTTGCCTTTACAATTCCTCAACTCAATCCACAGTGACTCTACCTCGTCAGCCCCTATGTCTTCCCTCGTAAGGGTCTGAATTCCATTCCTCACCAGCAGAGCTACCCCCCTCCTCTGCCCACCTGCCTGTCCTTTCTATAGGATTATATATATATTAAGTTCCCAGGCCCGATCCTCTTGCAGCCACGTCTCAGTAATCCCCACAATGTCATATCTACCAACCTCTAACTGAGCATCAAGCTCATCTACTTTACTTCTTATACTTCGCACATTCATATACAATACTTTTAATTCCTTACGAATCTCACCTTTCACATCGATCCCTATTACACTTGGCCATACTCTCCTATCCCTTTGTGAACTTCCTTTTCCGTTAATTCTGGGGTCATTAACCATCCCTTTACTTTCTTTCCCTTTAACTCCGTTCAGGTCCGAAATCCTTCATTAGATTGATTTCCGAATGGAAAATCAGGTAGAAGTTGACATTCAAAAATTATTTTCACCACAAGATATCTTCTGACCCCAAATAACTAACAATTCTAGAAGCCCAGAAGTTAGTTGTACAGCACAGAAACCAGTCCCTTGGCCCACCATGACTTTTTTGCCCACTTACACAATTCCCTTTTGTCACATTGCATCGATATCCATCTATCATGAAGGCTGGCTCTGTCCTGGGAGTGGAGTTGGATTAATTGGAGGTGGTCTCGGAAAGGAGGATGCTCCTCAAACTAGAGCATCTTGGACAATACATCTCACCCCCTCCATGTCACACGGGTCAACCTGAGGAGCACCTTCAGTAACAGACTGGTGACAACCATGATACAGCACAGAACGCCACAGGTGATCCTTTTTCCTTGTGGCAATCAAATTGTACAACTCCTCCCACTTGTCATGGGGTAGACTGAACCCCCCCCCCCCCTCAATAATTTAATTTCATGTTTGTGTAATATTACATGTGTTGTGCAATAACTGGTCACTTAAATATCATTTTATTATTATTATTATAGTGCACATGACACTTTCAATGCCTTGTGTCTTTTGTATCTTTTGACTGGTGGCAGACCAATTTCCCTCTCAGATAAATAAAGTGGCATCATATCGTATTTTATACTGTTGAGTCGCATCACAGCTTAGTTTGGAAACAGCTCTTCCCAAGACTGCAAAAAACTAGAGAATTGTAGATGTAGCCCAGTCCATCACAAAAACCAGACTTCCCACCATTAACTTAACAATATGTCACACTGTCTTGGAAAAACAACTATATAAAAGACTTGTCCCACCCTGACCATTTCTTCTTCTCCCTGCTCCCATAAGGTAGAGAAGCTTGAAAATGCACACCACCAGACTCAGAAACAGCTTCTTCAGCAAGTAAGAATTTAATTGCTCTATCTGGGACATATGACAATAAAACACTCTTGACTCTCTCTCTCGACTCTTCCCCTCTGTTATCACGCTTATAAACGGTCCTTCCATGAGTTAGGATATTTTCCGATTCACCCCTTCTCCATTGTGTATAACTGTATCTTCCCCTTTGCACTACCGATATTGTACTTGAATTTAACTTGATTGTATTTATGTACAGTATTATTGAATTGGATAGAATGCGAAACAAAACTTTTCACTATATCTTGATATACGTGACAATAAAACTAAACCTACACATGGGAGACTGGTGACTAAAATTAGAGCACATGGTATTGGGGGTAGGGTGTTGGCAGACAGGAAGCAAAGAGTAGGAGTGAGCGGCAGTCAGTGGCGTGTGGAGTGCCGCAAGGCTCGGTGTTGGGCCGCAACTGTTTACCATATATATATATATTAATGATTTGGAAGAGGGAATTAGGAGCAACACTAGCAAGTTTGCAGATGACACAAAGCTGGCTGGCAGTGTGAACTGTGAAGAGAATGTTAGGTTGCAGGGTGACCTGGACAGGTTGAGTGAGTAGACAGATGCGTGGCAGATACAGTATAATATAGATAAATTTGATGTTATCCACTTTGGTGGCAAAAACAAGGGGGCAGATTATTATCTCAATGGGGTTAGGTTAGGTAAGGGGGTACAGCGAGACCTGGGTGTCCTTGTACACCAGTCACTGAAAGTTGATACAGCAGGCAGTGAAGAAAGCTAATGGAATGTTGGACTTCATAACAAGAGGATTTCAGTATAGGAGTAGAGAGGTTCTTCTGCAGTTGTATAGGGCTCTGGTAAGACAACATCTGGAGTATGGTGTACAGTTTAGGTCTCCTAATTTGAGGAAGGACGTCCTTGTGATTGAGGCAGTGCAGCGTATGTTCACGAGATTGATCCCTGGGATGGCGGGACTGTCATATGAGGAAAGATTGAAAAGACTAGGCTTGTATTCACTGGATTTTAGAAGGATGAGTGGGTATCTTATAGAAACATATAAAATTATAAAAGGACTGGCCAGGCTAGATGCAGGAAAAATGTTCCCAATGTTGGGTGAGTCCAGAACCAGGGGCCAGTCTCAAAATAAAGGGGATGCCATTTAGGACTGAGGTGAGAACAAACCTTTTCACCCAGAGAGTTGTGAATTTGTGGAATTCCCTGCCACAGAGGGCAGTGGTGGCCAAATCACTGGATGTATTTAAGAGAGTTAAGGGCCTGTCCCACTTGCATGCGGCTGCATGGGTTTGGCGCGACCAAAACGGAAGTGGAGTTCGCGCTAAGTTCGCGCGTGACGTTATTCGCGTCATACTTACCAATCAGCTGGGCAGGAGGCGGCCGACTGAATTTGGGCGTTGCACGATGACGTCATCACGCAATGCCAGATGTTAGGCGTACGCCTTCAAGACGCTGCGTACGCCCTCAATGCGCCTGCAGGCCAACAGGCCGTTGGTGCGCAGAATTTTCGGACAGTGCGGGATTTTCGGAGCCCCGCGCAGTGTTGGGACCAGTCCCGCACAACTCCATACGCCTCCGCGCTTGGAAGTGGGACCGGCCCCGCACGGCCCGTACGCCTCAAGCGACCACGTTTGGTCGCGCCAGACGGATGCAATCGCATACAAGTGGAACAGGCCCTTTAGATAGAGCTCTAGGGACTGGTGGAATCAAGGGATATGGGGAGAAGGCAGGCACGGGTTATTGATTGGGGACGATCAGCCATGATCACAATCAATGGCGGTGCTGCCTCGAAGGGCCGAATGGCTTCCTCCTGCACCTATTTTCTATGTTTCTAATACCAATACCAAAAATGAGAAATCCTGCACAATGACTTAATTGTTTGCAGTCAACTATCAAACCGAAAGAAAATGTGAGCTGAAACATTTACCATATCAAAGAGACCTTCCTCTGCGCATGAAGACAACGCACTATTAGCGGCCGTCTCTTCTGCATCTTCAATATCATTATGCGAAGCATTCACCTTAAGAAAGGACAAGTATTATAAGTAATGCAATCTGATAATGAATTGGTATTGAAGTACAGTAAATTTGGGGCTACATTAAAATGAAAGTCAGCATTTCCTTTGGAGCTTGCCCCAAGTATCCATAAACATCATTTTCTTTTGGTTGTAGTTTATTTTTCTCTTCAAAAAATAAAATCTTGGATTTGCATAGTCCTTCACTATTTTTCGGAAATTGTTTTGTAACTAAATAAATACTTAAATGTGGTCACCATTCAAATTTGCTAGGCATGGCAACCAATTTTCCCATACGACAGTCAGATATTTTCCTGCAGGCTTTGACAGCAGCCTTGAATCAGTTAATCTGTTCTTTTGGTAATCCTTTGCAAGACAGAACTTGGAGAACAGACTTATTTTGGATTTCTGGTGCCAGGCTCTCCAATGACATGCCCACCTATTGGAGCCAATTACATATTATATCCTACATGACCTAAATAATTGGCTGGAAAAGGGTACTGACTTTGGCTCACTCATCCTGCCAGTATATATATGGAGGATCTTGCATCATTTGGGTAATGCGGTTAGGTGGTTGCATTGACCTTGGTTATACTAACATATGCTGAATAACTTCCCATTTGTCGGATAGATTAGGTTCGCACCAGTGGCAAGATTTTTGGAGGAGATGTATTATTGCAGTTGAGGAAAGTATTGCAATGGCATTTTTGTCTGACCCTATTCTGAACTTGGATTGGATCTGTGATGGGGCCATTAAGTATAATCACAAATTGCATTCTGTAGCAGGAATAGAGAAGCTTGAAAGCAGTCAAATTTGAAGATTCTGTAGTGTCGCTTGATTGTGTCTGTAAATGGTCAAAAATAACATGTACAAGTAGTTGACACTGTTCCCTGTGATTATTATTTTGGTGTTATTGAATGATGAACATATCTATTTAGCCTCTGGATATTCCAATTTCACTCAGCCTCTAGATAGACAGATTCCACACTGGCATTCAGGGAGCTGGTCTTTACAGACTGTGAGCAGGCAATTGAGGAGGATGCTTACAATTAATTCATTGTTGCAAAGAGTGGGAAGACCTTTCGGTAGTTACTGCCAATGGATATGTCTCCATTCTTAAAGGTGCTCATTGTTAACGACATCGGAGGTCTCCTGGTGTGTCCTTTTCTTCCCATAATGTGGAAAGCAAGACTGTGAATTTAAGTCTCAAGTTCATCTCAATCAACTTTTAGAACTTCACAGATGGCATCTTCTCCAAAGGTTATTTTCCAGTTGACATTGTTTTTTCACCCTTTCATTCAGAGGTAGCAGTTAAATTGGACCAGGGAATATATTATGGAATGGTATCCAGGACACTAACTCAAGGACAATTTCTATGGTTTGTATTTCTACTGCTTTGCAGTGTTCCTTCCAGAAGACTCAATTTTTTGATGAGCCTCATGTCCACATTACCGAGGTACACAATTGGCTGTGAATCACACTGATTATATCCTGAGGTCAGTTAAACGTTTTGACATTAATCCAAAGGATTTTTTAATTGCAGGAATACGATTCAATAATGTTGGCCAATTTAATGATTTAAGTTTAGTTTAAACAATAAGAAATGTGACGACTTTACATTAATTTCACCGATAATATTCAATTCCCAGACATTTTAACCTTCTAAGACAAAATACCAAATAACCTGCTACTTTTACAAAACATTTAAAAATGTTGAAATTTTAAGTTTGAAGTTCTTTAGAAACACAAAAACACAACTTTAGTATTTTATAACAGGCTTCTTACATCTAGCTTTAGGAATTTTTCGATGACCAGTTCCAAAATTTCCAAGCGCAATACCGGGAAATATACTGTGATCCTTAGCAAATTGTGCACGTAACATTCCTTGGAAAAATAAAATTAAAAAAACATATTTAAACCACGCTTTGTATTCACTGCAGCTTTTTAATATCAAAGAAATTAACTAATAAGTAAACAATAATCCTGCAGTTTGAAACATCATGGTTGGTAAAGTTGTAAATTGACCTTCATGTGTAAAGCATAGTGTTAGTGTGCGGAGATCGTTGATCGGCGTGGACTCGGTGGGCCGAAGGGCCTGTTTCCGCGCTGTATCTCTAAAACTAAAATATTCATTCCTTCCATTCCAATAAATCCTGTGATTTGACCAGGTGCTTAGACAAACTTCTGTTTCTAATCTCGGACGGATAATGTTACTCATTTCCCAAGTACAAACTGACACAAAGACAGAAAATGTGTTTTCATGCCATACCAATATTCCTAAATAGAAAACAATTATGCTAGAAACAATTATCTGGTCAGGCTGCACCTATGGAGACTAGTGATCAGTCTGCCAAGGCCTGCTGGATCTCCCAGTTGCTAACCATTTCAACTCCCCTTCCCATATTGACCTTTCTGTCCTGGGCCTCCTACATAGCCAGAATGAGGCCACAAGCTAATTGGTTGGACATAACCTCATATTCTACTTCCGTATTTACAATCCAATAGCATTAACATTGAATACTCCAAATGTGGGTAACTACAGAACCCTCCCTCTCCCTCCAAAATACACCCCCCCCCCCTTACTTGCATCTATTTCCCCCCCTTCCAACTTCATTCCTTCCTATATCTTCACAACTTGAAACTTTTTAATCCTCTTGTATCACACCTTTTGTCTTTTCATCTCAGGCCAACCATCTGTCCATCAAAATAAAAATCACCTATAACAACCTATTACCTGCCAGGCTTTGTCCTGCCCTCCTGTCCTCCTGCTTTCTTTTTCTTTGCGATCCCCAACCCCCACCCTACAATTAGTCTACAGAAGGGTCCAGACCCATAAATCCACCTATGTTCTCCAGAGATGCTGCTTGACCTGCGGAGTTACTCCAGCATTTTCGTTATTCTTTCTGGCGAGATAAACTAATGTAACACTTCAGGCTATCTATCACCTACACTAACAAAACAATTTTTAAGTTGCATAGAAAGGAAAAGGATGGAGAGAATAAAAGGAAGGTGAGTGATGTGGTGCAGACCAAGAGATGACTGTAAGGTACTAAAGGTAGCTGTTAACTAGTACCAGCTAAGGGAAGATTCAAGCACCTTAGCTGTAGACATTGCTCCAGTCTATTGTTGGTACTGACTTCCCCACCATTAAATGGATCCATCAGATACATATGACAAATTAAACACTCTTGGCTCTTTTGAACTAAGCTGATCCATCTGGAGGAGGATTAACAGACGATGAATGGACAGAGGAGAGAGAAAAAATTGCTGGGACTGCGTGATATAAAACACTGCACAAATTCAAAGAAAATGCTGAAAATACTGATACATCATAAAGCAACAGTGGAGAGAAAGAAACTTAACTGGTCAGTTCTAATATAAATTGGAAAAGCTAGCTATCTGAAATTGTTCAACTCAACATTGAGGGCTAAAACATCTAACATGGATGACTGGGAGCTTTTTGTCCTCTTGCACAGTTCCACTGAAATGTAATAAGTGAGTTTGCTATTCCAAAAACGCGAGGAGTCATGGGATTTGTCAAAGGTCACTCGCGATAAATACTCTCAGCAACCGTGCCTCCGCATGCATACAGACCTGCGTCTCATCCGCAGCCAGGATCGAACCCCGGTCTCCGGCGCCGCAAGTGCTGCTGAACCACTGGACTATCCCCGTCCCCTCCCGAGTGCCCCACCCCCGTCCGGGAGTCAGACGGGAGCGGCGCCCCAGGCCCACAGCCAGCGTGGAGAAGAAGCGCTAACTCCAGCTCAACTCTGCCTGTCCCGCTAGGTTAACTGACAGCCCTGGACTGACGGGAGTCAGACGAGAGTGGCGGCCCAGGCTTACAGCCTGCGCGGAGAAGCGCTAACTCCACTATTCCGGGCTGGTGTTAAGTTAATGAGGAAGGAAATGGACAGATGTAATTTCGGGTCAGGATCCTTCTCCAGAATGCAAGTTGCAATATTAGAGAAACATCATCTGCTCATTTGCAATTTGTTGCAATCCAAAATTTGCAGTCTTTGAACAATGCACACAACCCTCTTTGACAGCTCAAATCTGTTTCTACCACTCTAGCAAATAGTGTATTCCAAATCCTAACCACTGATTGAGTAAAAAAGTATTTCCACATGTCATTTTTATTTTTCAAATATTGTAGAAAGAGTTCACCCGATTCTCTAGTCTATCCAAGAACACATTCTTCATCGCTAATAACTCTAATGATCCTACAGATCTCATTTTCTCTTGCCCACATTTAACAGCTCTCCCAAAACTTGTACTTATAATTGAATACTATATTCCAGTTTGACACAAACTTAGTAGCACAGTGGTAGAGCTGCTGCCTCACAGTGCCAGAGACCCTGGTTCGATTCTGACTATGGTACTATCTATGCAGAATTTGTATGTTGTCCCTGTGACCACGTGGGTGTTGTCTGGGTGCTCAGAGTTTCTCCCACATTCCAAAGACGTGCAGGTTTGTAGGTTAATTGGCTTATGTAAATAGCACCTAGTATGTGGGATGCGATAGCATAGAATTAATGTACGGGTGATCAATGGTCAGCCTGGACTCGGTGGGCCAAAGGGCATGTTTCCGGGCAGCATCTCTATTTGCTATTTTTTTTCAACCTAGTGAGAAAAATGTTCCCTTTCTTTGCTTAAGGATCTAGCAGACAGATTCTACCTGCACATATTGTAGTTTTTTCACGTGAGGGTGGAGTGGGGGGGGGGGGGGGAGGAAAACTATTCCACATAATTACAAAGGCAACCATATAACCAGAAGCTTTTTAAATTGCTACTGGTCCTTTACAACTCCACATTTATCTACTCCACAGAAAAGTAAGAATTCTCCTTTTCCAACCTTCGGGGTGGATGAGGGAAATTTTTTTTAAATTGTTGGACAGATGCAATAAAAACATCAATGCCCAGAATGTTAACAAAGTGGTCATAGATGTTAGTTACAATTATTTGCTAAGCTCACTAAATAACCAAAAAATACGTATATTTATTATCAAGAATTAAAATAGATTACATACCAAGGTTCTGGCTGATTTATTAACAAATGGAAAATTTTCAGCCAGTATTGGCATCAAAAATTGTGTTGTTCTGCCAAAAATGAATAAAAAAAGCTTCAATACAATGTGAAAGTAACTTGTAGAACTAAAAAGATCCCATAGAAACAATATGCATCTGTTTAACATCTTTAATATAGGAAAACATCACAAGGCAAACCACAAGATTGTAATAAGACAATGGATTGGATACTAAAGAGGATGTGTTCTGTTTGTACTTTCATTTAGTTTTCCTAATTTATCAGTCATTACTTAACCTCTTGTGATTAAAAGCATCATTCTTTAATGCAAGAACAAACAGGAAGAATTAAACAATAGGGACAGAAACTAAATGGTGACCGGAAGCAGTCAATTGAAACAAAGAACAATTCCAATCATCTAGTTAATTTTTACTTAAAATGAATGAATGAATATGAAATATTCACAGTGAATACAACAGATTGCTTTTCCGATGTTACTCCATAATTTGGCACAATTACCATTTTAAATATAAGCATGCTGTTCCAACTACTGCATTCAAGCTTGCTCCATCAGACAGCATAAGATAATTTATTCATCTGCTGCATCGCCCCATGTGAGGGTGGGGGTTATTGGGCATGTGTTTGGTCCCACTAGCTATCACAATGTTAGAACTCTTAATGGGAACTGCCTATGTTTTAATGTGGAAATCAACAAATTAGTTACGGCCTTGCTGTACAAATGGAGTGAAGCAGTCACAAACATGCAAAAGAGCCATCATCCCAAAAAGACAATGTTTGAAATTATACATATTAATAACCAATTAACACACATTTCTTATTGTATGTAATTTCAGCATTTTGTAAGTTTTAGGAAAAAATAGCTTTACAGACATGTCAATTTGAATATTTTAGTCACAAAATTGCATTGTACATGATGAAATCTAATCTATCTTAGGTTTGTTAGGTCACTAGAATGCCCGACAGGAATTGTAAGAGATGGAAGAATCTGGATATATATTTTTTAATGTGTTGTACTGTTATAGCTAAGCTACATCTAACGTTAATATTTTCACTGTTCTCACTCTGTTAAAAGGCGATATATAGCAAACTAAGTTTACACACTAATGAGAGTGGAAAAATGTGGGGTGACCCTGCCATCTACTGGTGCTGTGTTGTAGTGAAGATACACACAAAAAGCTGGAGTAACCAGGCAGCATCTCTGGAGAGAAGGAATGGGTGATGTTTCGGGTAATTTGAATATGTAACATACCCATGGAATATCTAACAGTAATTACCTGTACTATAAAGAAACTAAATTATCTCAAACAATATAATTGGTTTAAACCAGTCAGTTGATTCAACAGTGTCTTTCATAGTTAAGTAATATATGTGGCTTTGAAAGAAAATCCCGACAAGATTCATTTAAATATAGACATGTTACAGTGACTAAATGTGACTAGCAGAGTAACAAAATACCATCCAGACTTCACACAAAAAGTTCAAGTGAAAGAAAATATTTGAACACTGGGTTCTAAAACAACTGTTGACAATTTAGAGGGTGGTGAATCTGTGGAATTATTTGCCATGGAAGGTTGCAGAGGCCAAGTCAGTGGCTATTTTTAAGGCAGAGATAGATAGATTCTTAATTAGTACGGGTGTCACAGGTTATGGGGAGAAGGCAGGAGAATGTGGTTAGGAGAGATAGATCAGCCATGATCAAATGGCGGAGTAGACTTGATGGGCCGAATGGCTTAATTCTACTCCTATCATTTATGACCTTATGATTCCAACTCTGATCACTGAGTTAACCAATCTCACCCTCAATGACTCATCAGGTTGCTAATACTTTACAAGCATTCGCAATCAATTCAATGTCTTAATTGAGGGAAAATAAATCAGCTTTAGCTAGCTCAATCTCAACAGAACTGGGATGTTGTGAACCCTGTAAACTTTGCAAAGCAATAATGCTGGAAAAGAAAATAATGACCCAAGTGATTTTTATTCAAAAGTCGCATCATTTTTTTCTAAACAGTCTATATTACTAAATCTCTGTTCTTGACCGCTTTTGGCCTTCTGTGCTGCGATTTCCGAGAGAACGCCGCCACCTACGGCCGTCATTTTTGGCCACCCCGCTCAGAGCCCCCCTCCGCCGCATGTGTGCCGAGGATATTTCCCGTCGATGAAAAATGACAGAGATATTAATGTTTTTACAAAATTCCCCATTCTCTCTGCTGCCCCTGCTGGAGGGAGGGGGAGGGACTATAAAACCAGGAAGTGGTGTGCCTCAATAAGTCTCTGCAAGTGGTGTGCCTCAATCAGAGCTCTGAATAACGCTGAACAAATGTCTCCACAGCTGTGAGTACCCATAATGTGGTTTGAAAATGAAAATATGGTTAGTTTGAGGGAAAAAAGCACTGCCTGCAAATGGTTATTTGGGTTGAATTAAAAAGGCACCCTCTCTCTCCCTATGCCTCTCCCCCCGTCTCTCTCCCTTTCTCTCTCTCCCCTCCTCCCTCTCCCCATCACCTCCCCTCTCCACTCCCCCCTCCTCTCTCCCCTCCTCTTCCCCCCCTCCTCTCTCCCTCTCCCCCCTCCCTCTCCTCTCCCCCCTCTCTCTCTCTCCTCTTTTTCTCCCTCTCCTCCTCTCCATCCCCTCCCCCACCGTCCCTCCCCTAAACCCCCCTTCCCTCCACCCTCCCTCCCCCTCCCTGCTCCCCACCTCTCCCCCTCCCCTCAGCACATCCTCTCTCCCCCCTCCCTCTCCTCTTCCCCCCCTCCCTCTCCTCCCTCCTCTCTCTCCCCCCCCCTCTCCTCCCCCACCTTTCCCCCCTCACCCACCCTCCCTCTTCTCCACCCCCATCCCTCTTGCCCCTCTCTGTCTCTCTCTCTGTCTCTGCCCCTTCTCTCTCTGCCCTCACTCTCTAACCCCGCCCCCCCCTCCCCCCTCCCTCGATGTGTGCAAGTTGGGGGCTATGCGTCAGTAGATAGGGTGGTTATGGGGTAAAAGGAGCAAATTAATAATATTAATATAATATCAAGGGGGGTAATTAGCGTGAGTGCGGGGGGAGTGGATAGTTAGTGTGTGTGACGCTGCATGCCGCCCCCCCCCCCCCCATAACCGCACGTTGGGGGAACAGACCCAACGGGTCTGCACTTGGTCTAGTTAATTATAAAAATGATCAAGTTTTAAAATATAGATTATTTATTTTCCAGTAAAGATATTTTAAACCTGTGAAATAGTGATAATGTTTTACAAAAGTTAAACAAAAGCAGTAATAAGAGCTGAAGAAAAAAAATGACAATATAATTTGCTCCAGTTTATGAGAAACCTTATCAGCGAAAATGAAATAGAGAGAATCTACAATAACTAAAACTTTGCTTCATTAACCTTTGAAAATAATGCAAATATATTAATCAGCAAAGGAAACAATCTTGCATTGTCTATCCTCAGAGGATATTCATGCTCTTTTAAACTTTTCTGCATTCTACTCACCAAAGGCACCCATGAACTAAATTGCAATACAAAATACTTACGAGGGAACATATTTTGCTATTGTCTGTAAAGCTCGATGACAGATGTCAAAATTTTGTGGAAGCTCTGTAAAGTAAAAATAAATTAAGAATTTCTTTCAGAGCTAAGAAGCAAGAAGACTATGTTCATAGCAGCACAAGAAATAGATTAAAATACCACCTCACAATATTTTTGAAAATTGGTGTGATGTATTCCATTTGGGCAATACAACACAGGAAATATTGCGCACAAGCAGTGGGTGAAAAAGGTTCAAAGGTGGTGGGACATCGTCCTTAACCTCAAACCATCATTATGAACATCTACGTAAATCAGAACCATAGATTATCAAGCAGATTCAATATTTATTCCCTCAAAGGGTGGTAGTCACTAAAAAAGGAGAGCTCTGGTTGTTAATGATTTGGGATATTTCTAAAGAAAAACAAAAATAATTATTGATCTAAAGTTTACTGGATGAAAATTCCTAATATCTTTTGATCTGCATTGTAGTAAGTTTAATTATGCTTCGCACTGTTTTTTTGTTTGCTTATCATACCCCCAAAAAATCCAATGGAAAGGAGGCAAGAACCATAAATTAGTCGGGAAGGATGAACATAAAGTATTTAAATAAGGAGAATAAATCATGCACTCCTTCATGGTGAAACAATTCATTAATTAGCAATGTAAATAAACATAGTGCAGTGAAAGTGCAAATTTAAGCAATGTCCATCTTCACTATCCAAGCAGCAGTACTTTAGCATGTTTCAAAAAAAACAATACAAATTTTTATCATCCAAGTTACTACAAAAAAAAATGCTTCTAGAGTTTTAAAAACTTACTTTCATCTTCATCCTCAGAGTCTGAGATATCCACACCATTTTCTTGGATAACAATTCTCCCTGTGCAATATAGATTTAAAATGATTAATATTGTGCTATGAAAATGAAGAGCTTACCAACATCTGCAAAGTGACCCAGTTATACTTCCATTTTCCAACAGATGTCTGTTTGCTCAAAATAAAATTCATCTCCAGCAAATGTAGTGCAGTTAGTTGTCAGTCTCTCCCATCAAATCAGATAATTCCTCAAACTCTACTATAAGCAACTATCATCCAATAACTTTGCAGATGGTGCTATCCCATGGTATTTACCTCCCAACTCTCCATGTGCCCGACAACAAGCATGCACTCACTTTGTGAATTAAACAAAATCACATTACCCGTAAAAGTGCTTATGTGGACTCAAAACATGTAAATAACGTGGCTTCCACTCCTTCAAATGTTATACTCCAGTGAAATATAGAATCACAATAGAGATACTTACGCTGAGAACTTGGGCTACTCCCTCTTACTATCTGCTTCCAATTTATAATGTACCAAACAGCAACGCTATGGTTAGGAACTTGCCCTTTATCACATGCATCAAATGTAAATTGCCCATGCATTAA
This sequence comes from Amblyraja radiata, assembly GCF_010909765.2. Taxonomy (NCBI): domain Eukaryota; kingdom Metazoa; phylum Chordata; class Chondrichthyes; order Rajiformes; family Rajidae; genus Amblyraja; species Amblyraja radiata. Next base: position 5,435,990 of record NC_045977.1, read on the forward strand.
AACCCACTTCAAAAAAAAATCTGTTCTCCTTAAGTCATTAATTAGTATCTCATGGTGTCCCCATGCTGTTGAGTTCAGAATCAGCGTTTTAAAGTCTCAGCTACATAATGTGCCACCAAATCAATGGCATTTACAGCAAGATGATTTGCGTTGAGTTTAGTTATTGTCACATGTGAAAAGGTACAGTGAAAAGCTTTTGTTGCAATTAGCAGAAAGGCAATACATGATTATAATTGAGCCATCCACCATGTACAGTTACATTATAAAGGGAGTAACGTAAATAACCTTTATTGTAAGATAAAGCCAGTAAAACACGATCAAAGATTGTCTGAGGGTCTCCAATGCGGTAGATAGTATTTTAGTACTGATTTCGTTATTGGCAGGATGGATCAGTTGCCAGATAACAGCTGGGATATTTTGGTGTAATATCAACATATAAAAGATATTTAGACAGGTACATGGATAGGAAAGATTCAGACAGAAATGGGCCAAATGGGACTAGCTTCGATGGGGCATCCCAGTTGGAATGGACAAATTGTGCCTAAAGGCCTGTTGCCTTACTTAATGACAATGGTTTACTATGTAGCAAACATACAGCACAAAAATCTTGCAACAACTTGACAGCATTCATTTCATTGAACACTTATGCTCAGTCCACCAAGGCCAGCTGAATCTCCCAATTGCTAACCATTTTGACTCTTCCCATTTCCATACTGACCTATCTATCCTGGGTCTCATCCACTGCCAAAGTGAAGCCACATACAAACTGGAGGGATAATACCTCATATTCTGCTTGGGTAGCTTTCAACCCAATGGCTTAAGCGTTGAATCTTCCAACTTTAGGCAACTCCAGAACCCTCCCCTTTCTTCCCCCATATAACTCCTCCCCCCTTCTTTTCCCTGTGTCCCACTTGGATTTCCACTTCTTTTCCCCCTCCCCCGTCTTCCCTACACCCAATACGAATCCTACATTTCACGCCAACCCCACATTCATTCCTCTAACTACACAATTCACAACTGTTCAATCCTTTTGCCTTACATCTTCATAAATTCATGACACAGGCGAAGAATCAGGCCACTCAGTCCATCGAGTCTGCTCCACCATTCAATCATGGCTGATGGATATTTCCCTCTCAACCATCTGACGTTTAAATCTTTGGCCTTTGTCCAACCATCTGCCTATCAAAAAGCCCTTCTCACCTGTAACAACCTATTACCTGACAGGTCTTGTCCTGCCCCTGCTTTCTTTCTCCCCTCCCCCCCCCCCCCCCCCCTCCCCTCCCTACAACCAGTCTGAAGAAGGGTCCCGACCCAAAATGTCACTTATCCATGTTCTCCAGAGATGCCGGCTGACCCACTGAGTTACTCCAGCACTTTGTGTCTTCTCTTGTAAATTGCAACTGTTTATAAAAGTCGTCTATTAACACACACCCAACAAGTGCAGAACCATGAACGAATGGTAAACTCTTTCAACCAAAACACACAGCCCTTCACCTGCACTTTTAAAGGATAAAGATTACTCAATCAAATAACATAATAGAAGCAAATATATTATTACCTGGTACAAAATTGGAGACGATCATACTAAGGCAAGACCGCAGGTAGACTGTCTGCGCTGACACTAAGTTGCTTAAAAAGGCCAAGTATTCCTCGACCACCAACAGGCTTCTACATAACCAAGGCAGCTTCTGAAATGTATTTAAGTACAGATAAAGTACTTGCTTATGTTTGCACACTTTATTTAATTTTCTAAACAGATCTAGGCAAGACACAATATCAAACTGACAGATTACAGAATTAATCCATTGACAAAAGATTATCTAGAGTAAAGTAAACAAAATAGTGAAAGAAAATTTGAAAACAACTAACCAGTATTTTGCTAACAAGATACTCAAAATCTTTTGTCAACTGTGCAACACAGGCACGGAATTCCTGAAGCCAATTGATTATTTGAGCATCCTGAAAAACAAAAATATATACATAAATATACATTTCAAATGTGACAGAGATTCTATTTAGAGATTATATGTAATCAATTAACCCAAATTCTATTAACACACCAATACAATGATTCAAGTTAAAAAATATCTATTGAAATGGAATCTAAAATGTTTAACAGTGAATTAATCACTTTGAAGAATTGTCACGTCATCAAGAAAACGTCACAACTAATTTGACAGAATCTCAAATAAAATGAATGATGAGCACCTGGCTTATCTGTGCAACAAACTTAGCAAGTAGCTTACCCATCATCAAAGCTCAAAAAGGCTAATCTTGCATTTACAACTATGGTAGGAATTTAGTAATAGTAGTTTAAAATGCACTGGTAGCTCAGAAGGACTCAATGTGCTTCATCTGACAATTAGATCTATCCTTCTTCAGATATGAAGGCTGGTCGGTGGCTAACGTTGTGCCTCTATTACAGAAGGGCTGCAAAGGAAAAACCAGGGGACTATAAACCAATGAGCCTAACAAATGGTAAACAAATTACGTGGGGATAAGATATTATGGATTTGGATTAACAGGGACTGATTAAGGATGTCCAAGAAGGAACTGCAGATGCTGGAAAATCGAAGGCACACAAAAATGCTGGAGAAATTCAGCGGGTGCAGCAGCATCTATGGAGCGAAGGAGATAGGTAACGTTTCGGGCCGAAACCCTTCTTCAGATTGATCAGTCTGAAGAAGGGTTTCGGCCCGAAACGTTATCTATCTCCTTCGCTCCATAGATGCTGCTGCACCCGCTGTGTTTCTCCAGCATGTTTGTGTACCGACTGATTAAGGGTGGTTAGCATCGTTTTGTACTTGGGAGATCGTACCGTACAAATCTGATTTGAGTTTTTTGAAGAAGTAACCAAAAAGGTTTTTTTTTATTTTTTTATTATTTTATTTTATTAGAAGTACAATCATATGGGACCAAAGTGCCTAATATATATTTTCATAATACATTTTATGTACAGCTTCTTCTTTTTTTTTGTTATATTAAAGAAAGATTAGAATAAGAAAAAGAAAATAGATAGTAAAGGATAGAAAGATGTGAGATATATAGTGTGTGATGAAAAAGGAAAAAGACGAATGAGTGAAGAAAGTTGAGAAAAAGAAAATAGAAAAAAGAGTTAAAAATTTTTTTTTTTTAAAAAGATCATTGTTTATAATCTTGACCAAACCCTCGTCCAGTCCTGAAACAGTTATTTTTTACAATTGCGTTGCACCATATCGAAACATAGAAACATAGAAAATAGGTGCAGGAGTAGGCCATTCGGCCCTTCGAGCCTGCACCGCCATTCAATATGATCATGGCTGATCATCCAACTCAGTATCCTGTACCTGCCTTCTCTCCATACCCCCTGATCCCTTTAGCCACAAGGGCCACATCTAACTCCCTCTTAAATATAGCCAATGAACTGGCCTCAACTACCTTCTGCGGGAGAGAATTCCACAGATTCACCACTCTCTGTGTGAAAAAAGTTTTCCTCATCTCGGTCCTAAAAGATTTCCCCTTTATCCTTAAACTGTGACCCCTTGTTCTGATTCCAAAAAGACTACAAATGGAGACCAACTTGTTATGAATTGGTCTGATTTATCCATTAGGAGGAATCGCATTTCCTCAAGATGTGCGGTGTCCAACATACTTGCAATCCACATTTTAAGCGTTGGTATTGATGTATTTTTTCTAAAATTTAAGTATTAATTTTTTTGCGATTATTAAACCATAGTTAAAAAATAAATTTTGAGATGTGTTCAATTTATTCCCATCTTCCATTACCCCAAATATAATCATTTCAGTATTAGGTTCCATTCTTATCTTAAATAATTTTGTAAATATTTCGAAAATATCACTCCAAAATCTATAACGTTTTATGCCGGAAACTAAGGAGTGCGTTATAGTTGCATTTTGGGATAGACATTTATCACAAATGGCGGATATATTTGGATAAAATTTGTTCAATCTTGTTTTTGAATAATATAATCTATGTAAAATTTTTAATTGAATTAGATTATGTCTTACATTAATCGAACATTTGTGAACATATATCAAGTACTTTTCCCATGTAACCTTCGTAATTTTTATCATTAGTTCCCGTTCCCACTCTTCTCTAAGTACCTCTGTCAATGGTAGGTCTATATTTAGAATACTATTATATAAATATGATATTAATTTTTGTGTCAACTTCAATATTCATTGCTTCTTCCAATAATTCAGGAGTTATTTTTTGATATCCTTGTATATATTTTTTCATGAAATCGCAAATCTGAAGATATTTAAAATATTGGTTGTTTTTCAGTTTAAATTTTTATTGTAATTGTTGGAATGATGGTAGGTTTCCCATTTCGTACATATCCCCGATCCTTGTAATTCCGAGACTTCCCCATTGGTTATATGTCTTATCAATAAGAGATGGTTTAAATAAAGGGTTATTCGCTATTGGCATTAACAATGATAAATTTCTTAATTTTAAAGATAATTTTATTTGTTTCCAAATTCTTATTGTACCATATATAATTGGGTTCTTCTAAATATATTGTGTTATTCAGTTTTTTCGGGGAGAAGAGGATCGTTCCTATATTACAAGGATGACAATCCTCTTTCTCCATTTTTATCCATTCTGTCTGTTGGGTAGAACTATCCAGCCAATAAATTATATTCTTAATATGCACTGCCCAGTAATCTATATATATATATATATATATATATATATACTAGACCAAATGTAAACCCGTTGGGTCTGTTCCCCCACCGTGCGGTTGTGGGGGGGGGGAGGCGGCATGCAGCGTCACACACACTAACTATCCCCCCCCCCCCCCGCACTCACGCTAATTACCCCCCTTGATATTATATTAATATTATTAATTTGCTCCTTTTACCCCATAACCACCCTATCTACTGACGCATAGCCCCCAACTTGCAGTCACATCTAGAGGGGGGGGGGGGGTTAGAGAGTGAGGGCAGAGAGAGAAGGGGCAGAGACACAGAGAGAGACAGAGACACAGAGAGGGGCAAGAGGGATGGGGGTGGAGAGGAGGAGAAGAGGGAGGGTGGGTGAGGGAGGGTGGGTGAGGGGGGAAAGGTGGGGGAGGAGGGGAGGAGAGAGAGAGGGTGAGAGTGAGGGGGAGAGAGAGGGGGTGCTGAGAGGGGGGTGAGGGGGAGAGGTGGGGAGCACTTTGGGGGACAGACCCAACGGGTCTGCACTTGGTCTAGTAATACATAAAATTCGGAAGTGAAAGTCCCCCGGCCTCTTTTGGTTTACATAAGTGTTTTTTTGTAATTCTATGTGATCTATAGTCCCAAATAAAATTAGTAATGTTAGTCTAATTAAAAAAATATATATTTTGGTATATATACCGGTATAGACTGAAATAGGTATAGTTATTGTGGTAGGAAGATCATTTTTAATGCATTTATTCTACCTAATAATGATAAAGGAAGTGTTTTCCAAAATTTAATCAGCGTATTAAGTTTATTTAATAAAGGTATAAAATTAGCGTTGAATAATGCTTTATATTTTCTAGTAATCTGAATACCAAAATATTTAAATTTTTCTGTTGCGATTTTAAAGGGGAAATTCAATAAATGTGTAGGTTCTTGAGGTTTTAATGTCATGATTTCACTTTTATTCCAGTTTATTCTATATCCAGAAAAAGACCCAAATTCCTCTATTAAATTTAATAAATTTGGTATGCTCATTTGTGACTTTGTAATATATAAAAGTATATCGTCTGCATATAATGAGATTTTATTCTTTGAGTCCCTGGTATTATAGCCCTGAATATTCGGATGAATTCTTATACTTTCAGCCAGGGGTTCTATCATAAGGGCAAATAGCAGGGGTGATAACGCACATCCCTGCCTATTACCCCTTGATAGTTGAAATTTTTGAGATAACATGTTGTTAGTTAAAATTCTTGCCATCGGTTTATCATACAATAATTTTACCCATGTTATAAAATGCTCTCCCATATTAAATTTTTGCAGTACTTTATATAAGTATTGCCACTCCACCTGATCAAATGCTTTCTCTGCATCCAAAGAAATAATTGATATATCTTCTTCCTCTACTTTAACCATATAACCATATAACCATATAACAATTACATTTATGCGAGTACATTATATTAAACAGGCGTCTCAAATTATTAAATGAGTATCTTTTGGGTAAAAACCCCGTTTGATCAGGGTTTATCAATTTACTATCTACCAAACTCTACCAAAAAGGTTAAAGAGGGGAAAGTTGTAGACTTTGTTTATATGGACTTCAACAAGGCATTTGATAAGATTTCGCTGTGGATGGCACATAGTCTGAAGAAGGGTTTCTATCCAAAACATCACCCAGTTCTTTTCTCCAGAGATACTGCCTGATCCGCTGAGTTACTCCAGCATTTGGTGTCTATCTTAGGCATTAGATGAGGTTCCGCATGGTAGGCTGCTCTGGAAGGTTGGATCGCATGGGATCCAGGAAGAGTTAGCCAACTGGTGAGAGAATGCTTTCATAGAGGGAAGATGGGTGATGGAAGGTTGTTTATTGGACAGGAGGCTTGTGATCTGTAGTGACCTGGTGCTGGGCCCATTACTGTTTGTGGTGAGTAATGGGCCCAATGAATTGGAGTAGAATGTAGAAGGCATGAATAGCAAGTTTGAAGATGACACTAAAGTTAGTGGTATCATAGAGAGCAAAGATGGTTATCAAAAATTACACCAGAATCTTGATCAGTTGGGCAAGTGGGCTGTGGGATGGTTAATGGAGTTTAATGCTGATAAGTACGAGTTGTTGCATTTTGTCAAGTCAAACCAGGACAGGACCCTCGCATTAAATGACAGGGCCCTCGGGAGTGTTGTACATCAGAGGGATCTAGGATTGCAGGTACATAGTTCCTTGAAAATGACATCATAGGTAGATAAGGTGGTCAAGAAGGCTTTCAGCTCATTGGCCTTTATCAGTCATGATGTCGAGTACAGAAGTTAGGATGTTTTGGAAAGGACTGCAGATGTTGGTTTAAATCGAAGGTAGATACAAAATGCTGGAGTAACTCAGAGGGGCAGGCAGCATCTCGGGAATGGGTGATGATTCAGATGTTACATTACAGTTGTACAAAAATAGGTGGAGGGGCAGGTAGTGTAGAGAAAGCAGGGACTCTGCAGAAGGACTTTGGCAGGTTGGGAGAGCGGGCAGCGAAGTGGCAGATGGAATATAGTGTAGCAAAATGTGGAGTCATGCATTTTGGCAGTAGGAATAAAGGTGTAGACTATTTTCTAAATAGGGTGAGAATCCATAAAATCGGAGGTGCAAAGGGACTTGGTAGTTCTGGTGCAGGATTCCCAAAAGGTTAATCTGCAAGTCAAATCAATAGTAAAGAAAGCAAACTCAATGCTAGCATCTATTTCAAGAGAGCTTGTATGCAAAAATAGGGATGTAATACTGAGGCTCTATATGGTGCTGGTAAGGCCACATTTGGAATATTGTGTGCAATTTTGGGCACCATATCTGAGGATGGATGTGCTGGCTCTGGAGAGGGTCCAGGGGAGGTTTCCAGGAATGATCTGAGGAATGAGTAGGTTAACCTATGATGAGCGTTTGTCGGCACTGGGCCTGTACTCACTGGAGTTTTAAAGAATGAGGGGGACCTCATTGAAACATACAGAATAGTGAAAGGCTTGGATAGAGTGGATGTGGAGAGGATGTTTTCACTAGTGGTACAGTCTAGGACCAGAGGTCATAGCCTCAGAATTAAGGGACGTTCTTATAGGAAGATGAGGAGAAATGTCTTTAGAGTGTGGTGAATCTGTGGAATTCTTTGCCACAGAAGGCTGTGGAGGCCAAGTCATTGGATATGTTTAAGGCAAAGATAGATAGATAGATTCTTGATTAGTACAGGTGTCAGAGGTTATGGTGAGAAGGCAGGAGAATGGGGTTTGGAGGGAGAGATAGATCAGCCATGATTGAATGGCGGAGTACACTTGATGTGCCGAATGCCCTAATTCTACTCCTATCCGTTATGACAATTCAAGTTCATAGCTCACTGAAGGTGGTTAAGTAGATAGGATGGTTAAGAAGACATATGGTACACATGCCTTCATTGATAGGGGCATTGAATAGTAGAGTCAGGAACTCATGATGCAACTATTGGACTTTGGTTAGGCCTTGTGGAGGCTTTGGAGAGGGTGCAGAGGATGTTTACTACAATGCTGCCTGAATTAGAGGGTTTAAGGTTGGATAGAATTGATTGTTTTCTCTGGAATGTCGGTGGTTGAGGGGAGACATGATAAAGCATATAATGAGAGGCATAGATAGGGTATACAATCAGAACCTTTATCCCAGGGTGGAAATGTCCAACACTAAGGGGCATAGCTATAAGGGGAGAGGGGGAATATTTAATGGAGATGTGCGGTACAGGTTTTGTTTTTACAGAGAGTGGTGGGTGCCTGGATCGCGCTGCCAGGGATGGTGGTGGAGGCATATACGATAGTGGCCTTGAAGAGGCTTTGGATAGGCACATGGAAGTGCAGAGAATAGAGGGATATCAATCATGTACAGGTACATGAGATCAGTTTAACTTGGTCTCATGATCAGCACAAACATTAAGAAGGGCCCATTCCTGCTCTGTACTGTTCAATGTTCTAGTACAATAAAAGCAATCAAGCACAGTCAGTGCGGGAATGTAACGTTTCTAACATAAATAACCAAATGTTCTGATAATGTAAATAACATAATTTATTGATTACCTTGATTTCTGGATCAACCAGCTGAATCATGAGCAAATCATAATCTGTAGTATCTCCCTAAAGAAAAACAAGATTCAAATCAAATCGGCAATTACATTTCCCATATCCTGTGACAAATATTAATAATTGGTTTACCTGTTTATATTTCTTTAGGGTTTCTGCAACAGTTCCCCCAAAACGGACTGTTTTCCTTGGAGGCGAACTAAAGAATTCACTATCCTCCAGCATTGTGAACAGAAACCTTTGGGAAATTACAAACAATTAATTACATGGTAAACAGCTCCCTCTTTCCCCTTCTCAAATGTTCCGCACATCTCCTTTCTCAAAATATCCACCATCAATCCTTGCAAATCACAGGCCCATTTTAAGCCTCCTTTACTTCAATTCAACATGTACCCTAAATGTGAGCAGGAACAGGACATGCACAAAGGAAGGATGAGCAGCCAAAGATCATGGTCTATGACATAGAAACGAATGGAGGTGAGGTGGTGCAAAGATGATTTAGGGAGTTATGTTGAAAGTTAAAAAGTAAGACCAGTAAATTTGTAATCTCAGAATTACTCTGTGCCACATTCCAGTGAAGCAAAAAACAAAAAAGGAGAGTGTGCAATTAAATGTGTAGCTAAGGAGCTGGTGTAGCAATGAGGACTTCAGGTACATGGGATATCATTAGGCTTTACTGCAGGACATGTGCAAGGACAGATTGCATCTAAACTGGAGGGGAGCCAATATCCTTGTAGGGTAGGAAAGAATTGCAGTTTAAATCAAAGGGTGACACTAAATGTTGGAGTAACTCAGCGGGACAGGCAGCATTTCTGGAGACGGAATGGTGATGTTCTGGGTGGAAACCCTTCTTCAGACGGTTCCCAGTAGGGTGGTTTACTAGTGCTACTCTGGAGGGATGAAAATTGCATGGCAGAACGGATTGGAGCAGTATCCTTCCCCTTTCACCTTAAACTATGTCCTCTGATTCTTGATGATTACTCTAGGTAAAATAATCTGTACATTCACTCCATCTATTCCCCTCATTATTTTATTTACCTGCCAAAATGACTTCCCAAGAAACACACTTCGCACTTAGCTGCATTAAACTATTAGCCATTTTTCAGCTCACTTGATCAAGATCCTGCTGTGATTTTTGATAACCATCTTCACTGTCTACGATCCCACCTACTTTAATGCCAGTGCAAACTTACTAATCTGTCTTGTACCTTCCCATCCACATCATTGATATATTCACAAACAACATGAGCCCACCACTGATCCTTGGGGTACACCACAAGTCACAGGCCTCCAGTTTGAAAAACAACTTTTCATCAACACACTTCTTCCATGAAGATGATTCCGCATCCAGTCAGCTAGCTCTCCTTGGATGCGCAGTTTAAATTGGCATCATGGTCAGCATAGGCATTGCGGGCTAAAGGATCAGTTCCTGTGCTGTACTGTTCAATGTGCTGTCCAATAGTTACACGTTCGATCCCACCAGTAAGCCTGGCTAAAAACTGTTCTAACAAAGTCATAAATTGAATACTTATGACTATGGTAGTCCTGTCTGCCGATTCCTTCTTCATCTCCAACGTTTAATAACAGAACACTCAATTGTCCAATGCATTACATTGTCCTACGGAGGACTGTTCCAACTTGGTTCCCTGACAGTGGCATCACAGGTAGATAGGTGCTGTTTTGGAGTGTTCTGCTCAATTTTGATCATCATGTTATAAGATTTCATTAAGCTGGAAAGAGTCACGGGTCATAGAGTGATACAGTGTGGAAACAGGCCCTTCGGCCCAACTTGCCCACACGGGCCAACAATGTCCCAGCTACACTCATCCCACTTGCCTGCGCTTGGTCTATATCCCTCGAATCCTGTCCTATTCATGTGCCTGTCTTACTGTTTCTTAAACGATGGGATAGTCCCAGCCTCAACTATCTTCTCTGGCAGCTTGTCCCATACACCCACCCGTGTAAAAAAGTTACTCCTCGCAGAGAAAATGTAGGACATTGCCATGTCTCGTGGGTGCGAGTTGTCGGCAGGCTATGACTTTATTCCAGTTTAGGAGACCTAAGAGTGATCTTATAGATGTGTATAAATCTTGAGAGGAATAGATAGGGTGAATGCACAGTCTTTTGCCCCCAAAGGTAGGGGAATCAAGAATTAAAGGGCATGGGGATTAAGGGGAAAGATTTATTAGGAAACCTATGGGTAACTTTCTCACTCAGAGGATTTATTCATCTAATTATTTATTTAATTATTTATTTCGAACAGAATAAAAGAATAAAAAGCAAGTGTGAAACAGCATACAAAAAACAAAACAAGAATATTTATAAAGTGTCATAAACAATATCTATAAATAAATGAAATCATATGTGTCCGAAAAGGAGCAGGAAGAAGCCAAAGCTTATTAATTCCCACCCCTTATTCAACTGCTTGTGATTATCTTATACAAATTTAGCAGCTATATGTACACCAGCCACTATATGTACACCAAATTATTTACATTTATACACTAATCAAATATTTACAAAGCCATAAAAAAATAAAAATAAAAGAAAAAACCCTCATATACTATACAGTATCTTAGTCATATATACAACCCATCACCCTATAATCACCCTTCCCAATACAATCAGTATAACAAATATCCCACTCACAATCACCTATCCTCATCCCAAGTTTCTCCAGCATTTTTGTGACCCATTTCCTTCGCTCCATAGATGCTGCTGCACCCGCTGAGTTTCTCCAGCATTTTTGTGTCCTTCTCCCCGTAACCCCCTATCAGTCTGAAGAAGGGTTTCGGCCCGAAACGTTACCTATTTCCTTCGCTCCATAGATGCTGCTGCACCCGCTGAGTTTCTCCAGCATTTTTGTGTGCTTCTCCCCGCCACCCCCTATCAGTCTGAAGAAGGGTTTCGGCCCGAAACGTTACCTATTTCCTTCGCTCCATAGAAGCTGCTGCACCCGCTGAATTTCTCCAGCATTTTTGTGTGCTTCTCCCCGCCACCCCCTATCAGTCTGAAGAAGGGTTTCGGCCCGAAACGTTACCTATTTCCTTCGCTCCATAGATGCTGCTGCACCCGCTGAGTTTCTCCAGCATTTTTGTGTCCTTCTCCCCGCCACCCCCTATCAGTCTGAAGAAGGGTTTTGGCCCGAAACGTTACGTATTTCCTTCGCTCCATAGATGCTGCTGCACCTGCTGAGTTTCTCCAGCATTTTTGTGTATCCTCATCCCAATATCCTTTTAAACAAGTGTTTTTGTACATCTTTTTAAACTGAATTATGCTTGTTGATGGGTGATGGGTAAATGGAATGAGCTGCCAGAGAACCAGTTGAGGCAGGTATATTAACAATAATTAAAAGTCATTTGGACAGGTATATACACAGGAAAGATTTAGAGGGTACCCGAAACATCGCCAATTCCTTCTCTCCATAGATGCTGCCTCACCCGCCGAGTTTCTCCAGCATTTTTTGTCTACCTTTGATTTTTCCAGCATCTGCAGTTCTTTCTCAAAGATTTAGAGGGTTATGTGCCAAATAGCTTTGATGGGGCTTGGTATGTAATCTCGGCAAGTAATCATATTTCCATATGGTCATCTGACCTTTAGTTCTGGATGAGGTATAATTTCTTCCAATTAAATGCAGAGAAGACCTTAGCCATCATCGTTGATTTATAACGATGTGGTTACCTACTCTGTTCTCTTGTAATGACTCCTTCTGTTGCCAAATCAACTTCTTAGAATGAACCAGAACTAGGAAGCATATAACATTGCCAAACTATTTGCACCCAATCCAGGTCTCTAACTCTATCCTCCCCATCCCAAAAGGCATCCATTTTCATCCTCGTATGCTCCTTATTTCCTATGTGCAAGAACGAACTGCAGATGCTGGTTTAAATCGAAGGTAGACACAAAATGCTGGAGTAACTCAGAAGGACAGGCAACATCTCTGGAGAGAAGAAATGAGTGATGTTTCGGGTCTTAAGGGTCTCCTTATTTCCTATCCTGCTACCAAAATCTCATTTACATTATTTCTATTATTCTTGTGCTCTCCTGGCAAGCCTTTCATTTTCAATCCTGCAGGAACTCTTCCAAAACTCTTGTCCGATTTTCAATTCTCTACAGCCCCCATCCTCTCCATCTCACTCTTTACTCCTGCATTCAACACCTACATTAACTCAGTTCTTCAACATCTGGATTTTGTGTTTCTTGGGTTCAAATGTCTCCATATTTTTCTTCATTACTTAACTCTAGTTCCCCAATTATTTTTGCTTCCCATTCTCTTTATCCCACGCTGGAATGACCAAAGTAGGCTTTCCCTTTTCTTGAGACTGGCCATTAGTTCCAAACTTTCTTGCCACAGAAAATAGTTATATAACATACACTATGTCAACGCTCCTGGAGCTTCATTATTTCACATTCTTCTACATTTCAAAAAACACTTTTTCCTCCTTGCACCCCCACAGCTCTCTGTAGTGGAAAATTTCATAGATCCCCCATTCACTATGAGAAGAACACAACTCAGTTATAAAAGACCCAAGCTTGTTGCCTTGTTCAAGTTTCTCCCACTATAGGGGGGTTGCACGTAAGGTCACTGGGTCATAGGGCTTGACGCACGGAGCCGCTCAACCCATCTGGAGGACATCGCAGCTTCCGGTATATGTTGTTAATGCACGAAATACGTACTTTCCTACCTGTTAAAAACCGCCAAAATGTTGAATTTTTGCGCTGTAAAAAATTGTGGCGATCGGGGTAAGCGGGAGAGACATGTGCCCAACTTCAGAATTCCAAAAGTGAAGCGAAATGAAGATAAAGAGAACCAATAGCTGAAGAGGCAACAGCTAAAGTGCTTGGCGAACATTGGACGTGCAGATATCGGAATTGAAAATATTGGGAATTATCACGTTTGCTCACTGCATTTCATCAACAGTAAGGCATTATTTGTGTTTTTTCTTGATTCCTTTGGTATCTAAAAAGTCTCAGAAGTGATAAATCTGACTGTAAATTTTGCTTCAGAGGCGTTTTCTTTTTGTAGGTAAAAACCCACTTGAGAACCATGAGCGATTTAAAAATTTTACAGCCAGATTTATCACTTCTGAAACTTTTTAGATGCCAAAGGAATCAAGAAAAAACACAAATAATGCCTTACTGTTGATGAAATGCAGTGAGCAAACGGCCAATGTTCGCCAAGCACTCTGGCTGTTGTTGTCCCTTCAGCTCTCGCTTCTACCGTCATTTATTCTCACTTTTGGAATTCTGAAGTAGGCTACATGTCTCACGCTTATCCCAATTTCCATAATTATTTACAGCGCAAAAATTGACAATTTCGACGGGTTTTAACGGGCCCGCTACGCTGGAAACAATGGTCAGTGCTTACCTGCAGTTCATCGTGTGTACTCCAGTTGGCGTAGCATAGCAACAGTACGGGTCATGGGCCGTGACCCGACTGCCGTGCAAACTCCCTATTGGTAACACCTTAATGTCTCTTCTCTCACATCCCCTCAGGATCTCATATCTTTCAATTACACACTCCTTTGCCTATCCTGTTATTTACTTACTCAAAGAATTACAACAGACGCGTCAGGCAAGATCTCCCCTTCACAAAACCATGCTCACTTTGGCCTATTTTATTATGCGCTTCTAAGTATTT